>NC_090322.1:217911674-218511674 GCF_040869045.1 Eurosta solidaginis | reverse complement strand
AGTACAACGAATAAAAGGCTTCGGTGATCTTCGGGCCTTAACCCTACACTACTCATAGTATAAATAATGAAACTTAAATCAGGAAGAGATACACTAGTAAAGAAGACATTTGAGCTATTCCCATAGGATTGCTTATATGTATAAGGTTTTCTTCTAATGTGCTTATTATTCTTCAACAGATAAATTGATAAGCATGGTGACGTGAATAGAGCAAATGTTATATATTTTTGTTTTCATTAGGTTCTATTTTACGGTATATTTTTTATGTTGCATTGTTTGGCTTTTACTCGTTTATTGTTTTTTGCATCATTGCAGTTTGTTATATTTAGGTGTCGTTGCTGTTATTTATTACAGTTGTTGTATTGTTTCTACGTTTCGTAGCTCATCTTGCAACCTATTGCCCATATTTTGTTTACAGTGACATTAATAGAGCAACATTTTTGCTGTTTGTTGTTCGCAAATTTGTTTACTGTTGATCTTATTGTATTTGTTTATTGTCATTATGAACGTTTTGATGCATATCGATTTATGTATGCGTAATTTAAACAGCTGTTTAAAATATACACTTGGATTTTGTAAATATTTCCAGAAAATTTTCCGTTCTATTTCATCTGAACAAAGGATGTATAACACGAAGACAGGTGTGACGAGTTCAGGTAAATGAATGCCACCTTCTTTGTCTTATCTTGTTTTTTCTTTACTAATGTCACGAGCGAGTGATTAAACAGTTCTAACACCGAAAATAATGTTATTCTCGTAATTCAATAGATATTCACTTTTGTGAATAAGTGATATTTTGAATAGACAATTAAGTAGTAAAATCCTCTAACAGAGATCAAAAATCATGCTCTGGCATACCCATTCTGATATATGGCGCCCGAGCAGCACGATTTAAAGTTGTTTGGAACAAGTAAAGGTGTCTAAGTTCGGGTTTAACCGAAGATTATATACTCAGCGTGAGCTTCAATTGTACATTTCATTTCAGATAAATTAATTTTCTACATAATACGTGGCACCGCCCATTTAAAAGAAAAATGTCTCCCCATTTCCTCTTACAGTAAAACTTGATATTTCACTTATCAATTATCATTGATTCAAAACTATTTTTTTTGCTAAGTTATAGCTTATTATTCTCGCCTACGACACTTTTAAACTTGTTTTATATCTAAGTTGCCGTGGTCTTTAACCGATCCCGTCCATTTTTACTAGAAATATTTTATGCTATAAGGAAAATATGTGTACACAATTTCATTACGATATGTTAATTTTTCTTCTATTTATGGCTCCCGAACCATAGAAAATTGCTTAGTCATAAAAGGGGCGGTGCCACACCCATTTTAAAAAATTTTAGTGTTTTCCAATTTATAAATTCAATTTAGAAAGTAAAATTCTATTGACACAAAACTCTTTTTCGCTAAGATATAGACTATTATTTTCGTCCACGACCCTTTTAAAAATCTTCTATACAAAAGTGGGCGTGGTCCTTAACCGATTGCGCTAATTTTTCTTCAGAGCATTCCTTATAGTAAAGGCAACCCCTCTGCCGAATTTTGTTGCGATAGGTTTAACGACCTTTGATTTATGATTGATATTTGTAAAATTGATTTTATCACAAGTGGGTGGTGCCACGCCCTTTTTTTAAATTTTTATCAATAGTCTCAATATCAGTCCACACGTAAAATTTCAACATTCTAGGTGTATTATTTACTAAATAATCAGGATTTTTGTGTTTTCCAAAATGTTATATATATAAGAAGTGGGCGTGGTTATTTTCCGAATTCGCTCATTTTCAATACCAATCTATTCTGGGTCCACCTGAGCTCGTGTACCAAATTTGGTGAAGATATCTCAATATTTACTCAAGTTATCGTGTTAACGGACAGACGGACGGACGGACATGGCTCAATCAAATTTTTTTTCGATACTGATGGTTTTGATATATGGCAGTCTATATCTATCTCGATTCCTTTATACCTGTACAATCAACCGTTATCCATTCAAAGTTAATATACTCTGTGTGCAAAGCTCGCTGAGTATAAAAACACAGAAGTTTTTCTTTTTTACCGATATACATACATATGTATGTATTTCATGTCACATGGTGCGAGCGTGAAATTCATGTTTATTAGTAAATAAAAAAGAGTTAAACCTTTTTTATACTCAGTTGAGCAGAGCTCACAGAGTATATTAAGTTTGATTGGATAACGGTTGGTTGTACATATATAAAGGAATCGAGATAGATGGAAGTCTATCATATCATATCATATCGATATATCAAAATAATCAGGATCGAAAAAAAATTTGATTGAGCCATGTCCGTCCGTCCGTCCGTCCGTTAACACGATAACTTGATAAATTTTGAGGTATCGATGAAATTTGGTATGTAGGTTCCTGAGCACTCATCTCAGATCGCTATTTAAAATGAACGATATCGGACTATAACCACGCCCAACTTTTTCGATATCGAAAATTTTGAAAAACCGAAAAATTGCGATAATTCATTACAAAAGACAGATAAAGCGACGAAACTTGGTAGATGAGTTGAACTTATGACGCAGGATAGAAAATTAGTAAAATTTTGGACAATGGGAGTGGAACCGCCCACTTTTAAAAGAAGGTAATTTAAAAGTTTTGCAAGCTGTACTTTGGCAGTCGTTGAAGATATCATGATGAAATTTGGCAGGAACGTTACTCCTATTACTATATGTACGCTTAATAAAAATTAGCAAAATCGGAGAAGGACCACGCCCACTTTAAAAAAATTGTTTTTTAAAGTAAAATTTTAACAAAAAATTTAATATCTTTACAGTATATAAGTAAATTATGTCAAAATTCAACTCCAGTAATGATATAGTGCAACAAAATACAAAAATAAAAGAAAATTTTAAAATGGGCGTGGCTCCGCCCTTTTTCATTTAATTTGTCTAGGATACTTTTAACGCCATAAGTCGAACAAAAATTAACCAATCCTTTTGAAATTTGGTAGGGGCATAGATTTTATGACGTTAACTCTTTTCTGTGAAAATGGGCGAAATCGGTTGATGCCACGCCCAGTTGTTATACGCAGTCGTCCGTCTGTCCTTCCGCATGGCCGTTAACACGATAACTTGAGCAAAAGTCGACATATCTTTAATGAACTTAGTTCACGTGCTTACTTGGGCTCACTTTATCTTGGTATGAAAAATGAACGAAATCTGACTATGACCTCGTCCACTTTTTCGATATCGAAAATTACGAAAAATGAAAAAAATGCCATAATTCTATACCAAATACGAAAAAAGGGATGAAACATGGTAAGGTAATTGGATTGTTTTATTGAAGCGAAATATAACTTTAGAAAAAACTTTATAAAATGGTTGTGATACCTACCATATTAAGTAGAAGAAAATGAAAAAGTTCATTAACACCTTTCATTTGATACCCATATCGTACAAACACATTCTAGAGTCACCCCTGGTCCACCTTTATGGCGATATTTCGAAACGGCGTCCACCTATAGAACTAACGCCCACTCCCTTTTAAAAGACTCATTAACACCTTTCATTTGATACCCATATCGTACAAACATATTCTAAAGTCACCCCTGGTCCACCTTTATGGCGATATGTCGAAAAGGCGAACACCTATAGAACGAAGGCCCACTCCCTTTTAAAAATACTCATTAACACCTTTCACTTGATACCCATATCGTACTAACAAAGTCTAGAGTCACCCCTGGTCCACCTTTATTGCGATACCTCGAAAAGGCGTCCACCTATAGAACTAAAGCCCACTCCCTTTTAAAATACTCATTAACTCCTTTCGTTTGATACCCATATTGCACAAACGAATTCTAGAGTCACCCCTGGCCCACCTTTATGGCGATATCTCGGAACGGCGTCCACCTATGGAACTAAGGATTACTCCCTTTTAAAATACTCATTAACACCTTTCTTTTGATACCCATATTGTACAAACAAATTCTGGAGTCACCCCTGGTCCACCTTTAGGGCGATATTTCGAAAATGCGACCACCTATACAACAACCACCACTCCCTTTTAAAACCCTCATTAGTACCTTTAATTTGATACCCATATCGTACAAACACATTCTAGAGTCACCCCTGGTCCACCTTTATGGCGATATTTCGAAACGGCGCCCACCTATAGAACTAAAGCCCACTCCCTTTTAAAATACTCATTAACTCCTTTCGTTTGATACCCATATTGCACAAACGAATTCTAGAGTCACCCCTGGCCCACCTTTATGGCGATATCTCGGAACGGCGTCCACCTATGGAAATAAGGATTACTCCCTTTTAAAATACTCATTAACACCTTCCATTTGATGCCCATATCGTGCAAACAAATTCTAGAGTCAACCCTGATCCACCTTTATGGCGATATCCCTAAAAGGCGTCCACCTATAAACTAAGGCCCACGGCCTTTTAAAATACTCATTAACACCTTTCATTTGATACCCACATCGTACAAACGCATTCTAGAGTCAACCCTGATCCACCTTTATGGCTATATCCCTAAATGGCGTCCATCTATAGAACTATGGCCCACTCCCTCATAAAATACTCTTTAATGCCTTTCATTTGATACACATGTCATACAAACACATTACAGGGTTTCCCTCGGTTCATTTTCCTACATGGTTATTTTCCCTTATGTTGTCACCATAGCTCTCAACTGAGTATGTAATGTTCGGTTACACCCGAACTCAACCTTCCTTACTTGTTTTTTATATAATTGGATCAAATCGCAGAGGAAACTGTGTCCTTAAACTATGGGTCTCCAAAAATGTGCAGTCATTGCCCATTCGCACATGCACTGTTAGCACAATTGTGCAATGAAATGCTAACCCCTGGCTTAAACACAGACATATTGTAAAAGAACTTAGAAACATTTACCGAGATTAGGTGGCCAATTACCTAAATCCCATATAAATTTGAATTTAGCAGCCTTGCTCCTTATAAGGTGTCTAGGTGAGTAGGTGGGTAGATGAAATGGCTGCGACCCTGGTCGCCCGTTTTGATGTCATGTAACTCGTCTATAACCTACGGAATATTACGGTCAATGTATTAAACTAGCCAGAGTTGTTGATAAAATTAAGAATATTCGGGATTGCTATCACAGATAAACCTTTGAGGTCTTCTAGAAACGGGGTTCCAAGGAACCTTAGTCGGGCTCTAGCTTGAGCCGGCATTTACACATAAACTGTTCTACTTCTATACGGTGTGTAATATTATTTTAAAATCAAAATTCATTAATATTATGTCCGCGGCGTTTCGATTGATTTATATAAATGAAGTGTTAAAAAAAGTTTTTGTTTCCTCCCGACTGCGATGAGTCTGCTGCGACGCATTTTATGGTAGAAATATACTAGAAAGTATTTCCAAATCACTGTGGAAGAGCGACGCCGTTTAATAAAAATTGGCAAACGTATTTTGCTGTTAGTAGTGCCGTCACTTGAGTCGGAGATCTTTGATTGGTTAGGCTAGCACGCTACCTTTACACACCGGAGCGATATAAAACTACGAAAGGGGGAAGGCCACGCATATTTTTAATTTTTGAAAATTTTCGATATCGAAAAAGTGGGCGTGGTTGCGTTCGGTTCAATAAAAACCTTTTCGATCCTTATAATTTTGATACAAGGAAACCTTTATTTATCTAAACTTTTTCATTTCATCACGTATTACCGTTATCCAATGAAGGTTATATTTCTCTTGTGTAAAAGTATACGCTGGGCACAAAATTTCTCATAAATTCTTAGAATTTATAGAATTCACGGACAGCCTAATGCATATATGTAACTTACATCTTGCAATCAACACTATGTTAGCAATCATATATAATTTTGTGGGTGTCCAACTTTTTTTTGTCTGATTGTCGTTTGTCCGGTAAGCAGGTAACTGTTGGCACGCACAGTATGACGAGTGCGGGCAAAAATTGTAAAAAATTTACGTGAGAAAATTGGTAATGCCAATCAATGGTTAATAAAAATAAAAATGCAAGGCATGATAGTCTCCGAAGAAATTTTAGACCGAGCTTCTCTTCAAATTTGAGTCGTGCTCCATTTACTTCAAATTGGCGGGACGTAGGTCCCACATGTTTTATGTCGATTCTGAACGGCATCTGCAAGGTAGATGTTTTCACTGACAGGCTTTTCATGGCAGAAATACACTGGGAGTGTAGTTTGCCAAATCACTGCCGTAGGGCGACCCCGCTTATAAAAACTTTTTTTTACTAATTGAAATTTTTTTTTTGCAAATTTTAGATGTTGCTTTGCCCGGGGCGTGAACCCAGGATCTTCGGTGGGGTAACGCTACCACCACATAACGGCAGCCCCCAATCAACGGTTAATGGCCGATTTAAAAAAACACTGTTATATTTTTCAAAATTTAAATTGTTTTTGTTTTTATCATTGATAAATGATTCAAGGTTCGATTCGAGCTCAAGCCCAGAACAATAATTTTTATTTTTTTTTTTTCTAATGATAATTATTGTAATTTTTATTTTTTCTAAATTTGAAAAATTGTATTTTGTTTTTGGAATATTTAAATTTTAACTGAGTTTTTTCGATCTCAGGTTATCAAATCATAACATAAATCAAATCCTAACCAGTAAACGAACATTAGTTTTTTCGATATTGTTTGATATTTCGGCAATCTTTTGTAAGAAGATACATTTTCAACAAATCAGAAGTAGAAAGACCTATGTTTTTTTTATTATTTTTTAAAATTATGTTACTATGTTTCTTCGTAAATATTTTTATTTTTTTTGAAATTGAGTTAATTCGTCATAAGCTGCTAGAAAACCACTTACTTAAGTAGTTGGAACTGAACAGCCATATTCGATCTGCCCTTTTGAAGCTCCTTCATCTGATTTCAAAATCACAAGCAAAGGTTCTCTGTGACTTTTTGCAAGAAGATACATTTTCGACAAATAAGAAAATATAAGGCCAATGCTTTCTTTTTTAATTTTTATACCCAGCTGTACTTGTACACAGGGTACTATAACTTTGATTGGATAAGGGTTGGTTGTACAGGTATAAAGGAATCGAGATAGATATAGACTTCCATATATCAAAATCATCAGTATCGAAAAAAAAAATTTGATTGAGCTATGTCCGTCCGTCCGTCCGTCCATCCGTCTCTATCCGTTAACACGATAACTTGAGTAAATATTAAGATATCTTCACCAAATTTGGTACATGAGCTTATCTGGACCCAGAATAGATTGGTATTGAAAATGAGCGAAATCGGATGATAACCGCGCCCACTTTTTATATATATAACATTTTGGAAAACACAAATAACCTGATGATTATTTAGTAAATAATACACCTCGAATGTTGAAATTTGACGTGTGGACTGATATTGAGACTCTTGATAAAAATTTGAAAATTTTGTTTAAAATGGGCGTGGCACCGCCCACTTGTGATTTTTTAAATTTTACAAATATTATTAATCATAAACCAAAAATCGTTAAACCTATCGTAACAAAATTCGACAGAGAGGTTGCCTTTACTATAAGGAATGCTATGAAGAAAAATTGACGAAATTGGTTGAGGACCACACCCACTTTTATATAAAAGATTTTTGAAAGGGTCGTGGACGAATATAAGCTATATCTTTGCAAAAAAGAGCTTTATATCAATGGTATTTCATTTCCCAAGTGGATTTATAGCAATAAATGGGAAAAAGTTAAAACTTTAAAAAATGGGCGTGGCGCCGCTCGTTTATGACTAAGTAATTTTCTATGTTTCGGGAGCCATAACTCGAAGAAAAATTTACATATCGTAACAAAATTGGGTACACATATTTTCCTTATAACAGGAAATATTTCTAGTAAAAATGGATAAGATTGGTCAAGTACCACACCCACTTTTATATAAATGTTTTTAAAAATGGTCGTAGGCAAAATAACAAGTTAAATCTTAGCGAAAAATAGTTTTGCATCAATCGTATTTTGTGCCATTATAACAACAATTGGGAAAAAATTCAAATCTTGAAAAATGGGCTTGGCACTGGCCCTTTCTCACAACGCATTTCCCAACGTTTCTGAAGCCATAACCCGACGAAAAATTTGGTGTTTAACAGGAAATATTTTCAGTAAAAATGGACTAAATCTGTTAAATCGCCTTCTTTTATATAAAAGATTTTGTAAGGGATGCAGGTAATAAGCTATTTCTAGTAAAAGTTGGAAAATTTCGTTAATAATTCTGCCCTTTTTTGTGATAATGCTTTTTAATGGCACGTGTGTGTTTATGTTTATTGTTCTGTTATATTTTTATTTTAAAATAAGCAGTAGGGAAATCCCCTTATCTGACGGAAAACTGCATTATTACCCGCTCAAGGTCATTGGTGTTAGCCTCTGTATCTCTTTTGCTTCTTATAAACTCAAATTAGTTCAGAATATAACCATATGTATATGTATTGTAATGAATTTAGTGAAATTCCGATTATTCCAAACCTTCTGATAACGTTCGAATCGCTAAACTGTTGAATAAATAACTCCAATATAATTTGATAATTTTGATTGAGCTTTAGGCCAGATTATTGAATAAAACTTCTTTTTTAGTAGTGGAATGCTGGGAAACAAAGAAACCACGTCAAACGACACCAAACTCTCATCATCGTAAATGTATGTGTCTTTAACTTTTTCTTTGAACTCTGTGGAATCTTTGACATTGTATTTCGAAGATTTTGTAATATTTTTAAGTATACGGACTACATATTTACACAAGTTATAGGAAGGGGACCCGATGGATGAGCAAATCTGGCGCAACGGTATGCCATCTTTATGGATTTTTGGTAAACCATAAATCCTAGGAGGATTTGCAACTTTGGAAATTAGGAAATTCTTTTCTTTTTCTTCTAGGTGGCCATTTTTAAACATTTTCATTACTAATTCATTGTTTTTGTCCTGTAGCTTTGTTGTGGGATCTCTTTTTAGGACCCTGTAATCAGAAATATTGTTCACAATAATTTGCATTTTCCTCGTATAATCATTTCTCTCCATCGCTACAGTGACATTGCCCTTATCCGCATTGAGTATCAGAATTTGTTTGTTGTTTTTGAGAAACTTTTTTGTAGAGTGTAAAGTCTCGCACATGAATTTGTCAAGAAATGAGTGTGTACTCTTTTTCATGTGTTTTGTATCAATACCGTGAAATTGTTTCTTTCGATTTCTTGCCTTTCTTTGTTTTGCACGGTTTGGATAATATTTTCTCCGTCGGCTATACATTTGAAAAGGGGGAATTTTTCTTTTTCTAATGGTAAAACATGTTTTGGACCTAGAGATAAAAGCCATTGTGTGTCTTTGGGGATGTCTAAAGATGTTGTGTTGCAAAAATATTCTGGTACCGCCCTAATGTTGTATTTTTCTTTTTCTTTCTCTCTTAAGTTTTCGTATTTAATAATTTGTGTATTTCTCACTTTTTTGCTAAGATTATTTATTAGGAAATCCCCGCTCTCAAAGAATGCCGTTGAGTGATGCGGGTCGAGGTTTAGTGTTATTTCTGCTTTTAGTCTACTTTTCTTTTTCTTTTTGTCTTCGTAGATCAAAGAAGCAAGAACTCCAATATTTAATGATGCATAACGGTCTTTATTAGACTACTTTGAAAATACTATAGTAAAGTACACTTATACCTCACAACCAATAGCGTGCTTAAATCAAAACTGACTACTGATTCCTCAGCTTGCGCTGCTTTTATACTCTCAGTTTTCTCGTTCATCTATTTCTCCTAAGGTCTAGTCATTTCGCGAAACTGTATTCCAGAACAATTGTATCCCTTGCTTGGTTATTAGCTATATACATGTATACCTATTTGTAGTTTATGTTTCTCTTGTAGTCGAATGCGGATGCATGCGTGAGTACTACTTCGGCTGATGATTACATGTGTTTGCGCGTATCTCTTCGATGCCTTGTAGGCACATACATATGTGTGTAAGTTATGATTGATTTGCTTACGTACATACTAGCGGCTGCTTAGTGATACTAATACCAGGTTAGTGATGCTAATATTCGTCACAGTATTATTGCGCATCCTTTTAACACTATGAAGCACACAAAACAAACAACAACAGCATTTCAAGTGTGCAGCGGGGTATTTAATGTTCGGTTTCACCCAAACTTAGACTTCCTTACTTGTTTTAATTAATGCTTATTAATTCTTTTTTGCGAAAAATTTTTTTTTCGAAATTTATTTTTGATACGTAATTCGTTTCCTTCCCACTTAACTAATTAATTTAATTTTTTATTTCCTCACCTGATTTAAAATTCTCTAGCAGAGGCCCCCAAAATAGCTTAGTTTTAGCTGTTGAGTAGTCAAATTTTTCGTAGATCTTAAATTTTTTTCGTTTGCCAAAACAACTGAAACCACAGTGCATCGCACCATGGATTACAGAGCAGCGCACGAGTGGCAAGCGTGCTAGTTGTTGCTGTTGCTGGTGTTTAACTTTGCTCTTGTTATTGTTGTTGCTCTTGTACCTAAAGGCTTTTAAAAGCAGCTTTCGTTTTTTCGTTTTTTGTTTTGTTTCTATATTTCTTAACGTAAACGCGTCTTAACATTGTTCATTTCAACATTTTTGTTGATTTTCAATGAATTCATTGCGATTCTAGTTTGAACCGGTGTTTGCCGGTTTGGCAAACTTTGTGCTAACCACAACGTTCGACTCTCTTAAGTTTGAGTTTAAGAGTACTCATTTCGATCTCTTTGGCAGTTAATTGTCATGTTGTTGTTGGAATAAAATTAAGCTAAGCTTAAGTTTTAAATATACTTTTTTGTCGTTTGTTGATTTCGGGGATTTTTGTAGTTCTTGAGAAAGCTTGCTGTGAATTTTGGTTTTGGTTTTCTGTGCTGCATTTTGCATTGGAATTTTTATTTACATACATACATATACATATATTAACCTTACGTATGGACATTATTTGTTTACTATTGTTGTATGTTTTTGTGCGTTAACTCTTTTTCGCTTAGTTGACAGCTTGTTTGTTTACATTTGTAATGACTTAACTTAATTGAGGTTAAGGTAAGGTGTCGATAAACCTAAAAACCTCAATAGTTTATTTTAAGTTATCAACAAATTGCCATAGTTTTCAATGGTACATACAATTGTACGTACATACTTATATTTACATATACATATGTATGTATATAAATATTTACATTTTTCTTATTTGCGTATTAGTTACATATTTATTTGGAAATATGTACATTCAAAAATGGGTACCTACCTCTGTATATAAAAAGTGGATCAAATCTCCGCAATATGCCCCAACTAACCAAAAAAGGAATAAACGACTCCTCATCATTTTCGGAGCAATTCTTTCAGAAATTAGTTTTTTTAGAACCTTAAATGATCGAAAATCGTTCTACGTGGGCCCATTCAAAGGTGACATAAAAAAGTCCGCAGGTACTTATAGGCTTGGTGTTATCACCAAGGCTGTGGACGCTGGTGATCAACCAATTGCTTAGGCGGTTCGACAGAGGACCAGTCAAACTCACGGCATATGAGATGACGTTTCAATCATCACAGTTTTATCTACTAGAAAATATAAGGTACTAATTGGACTAAGCCTAAGCTTCGAGATGTAACCCTACAAGAAAAGAACAACACAAAGTATTTAGGAATAACATATACTGGATAGTGAATTGTCGTGGCAACTCCATTTAAAAAAGAGAACATAGAAAGCCTCCGTGGCACTTTATGCATGCAAGAGGATAGACGTGGGACCTAGCACCCAAATCCTCTCATTGGGTATTTAAAGCAATTACCTAGCACATACTTTACTTTGGGGTTCTGGGGTTTGCTGGGGTTGAATGCAGATTTCATTAATTGACATAACGGGAGCCTTAAAAACTTCCCCGACAGTAGCATTGCATGCCATTCTAAATATTGCGCCTGCAGATCTAATGGCAAAAAATATAGCGCTAGCAACTGCAATAGGGCCTTTGAGCAGCTTGAATGCCCCAGCGGGTTAGAGGGTTAGCATATTCCCGCGGTAGGTATGCCTGTCGTAAGAGGCGACTAAAATACCAGATTCAAGGGGTTGTGTAGCGCAATCCTTTCACGTTGCCATCGCATTATATAGCTTCTCCAAACCCAATTGTCAACCTCACCTATCCGTGGTGAATCCTGTTTCATTAACAGCCGAGGCTATGGCGACCCCGAGCTCCTCATGGATCTAGGGGTGGGAGGGCAGTATGGCTTAGCAGGTCGAATGTGGTCATAACAAATCGTTTCCGAAAAGGTCGAGCTTGGTACCAGAACGTACCGGATCTGCATCCCGTAAAAGACCAAGGCCTTCGGGGAGTGTCCTTATCGCTACAACAACAACAACAACAGCAGCTTGAATGCAAGCGGTATTGCCATGGCAGTCTAATGTAGGGCGAACGGACTACATGGTCCCGTGCTTGAACTTCAAAAGAGATATTGGGGCCACAATAGAGCCGGAGAGTTGGCGCTAAGTTGCGGCAATAGCAGAACATACTATGCACGTGCGTCCCGATGATTCCAAATTAATGGCAAGGGTCGAGTATGCTGTTTATTGCGTCAATCCAGAAATAAGTAGATTCTATAGATCTTTGATATGCCTCTCAGAAAGAAACCATAGCCTTGAAGAAAGCAGCAGAAGTTCTGAAGGAAGCGTGCTTAAGCTGTAGCTAAATAAGTCGCCTACATTTTTATGTGCCGCACCGCGAGAAAAGACCGTAAGGCATCATGCTAAAGCTAACGGACACGACCTAATATACCTGCTCGCCTTTTAAAATCATCAGCATTCGCGTTGGGAGCTTTTCTCGCGGCGCGTCACATATATTCATTGTCAGGGGGGGATCAAGACGATAATCTCACACAAGTGAGTTAGGTTAGATGGTAGCTGTCTTGGAAGGGGAAGCTCACTTGGACAGCATGGAGGTCCGTTGTGATACCACATAAAATAACGGTGACGTTATTGTATCTACTTAGAGAATCGTTGCGTACCAACAATATAATTTCTAATGAGACCGATCTCAACCTTGGATAAATTCTCCCGACATCCAAATGAGTTGCCAGCGATATCCTTTTGCCTACTTCTGTCAAAAGCTGGGCAATCAAGCATAAAGTGACTCGATGATTCCACCTCATCGTCCTTCATTCAACCGTAGCAGGATGGGGTTTCCAGTATATTGAAAAGTACCGTATGGATTCCCATTGCACAGTGCCCTGTCAAAGCACCAATGAGCATTGATAGATGAGACTTAGAGAGTCGAATCATTTCGGCAGACTTCCTGCCATCCACTTCCGGAAAGATCTTGCTCGAGGCCCATTTATGCTCAGGTGGCCAGCGGAATCTCGAAATCCCTACAGCCATCTTCATCCGGTTCAATTGTACTCACTGTGGCTCGGGTTCCACATAATCTTAATCATAAAATGGACCGATGCAATCACAAGCGTGATCAGGTATTCCCAAACCACCCTCGATCGTATCACTTGTCTATCAAAGTAGATGTTAAATTCTCTAACAGTAGTGGCACTGGATATCATTTCATCCACCGTACCTTTAATTGCTTCATCAAAAAGTGTCTTGGAATGCAAAAAAAGCATTGGAAAAACCTCGGTCAGGTCGGACCACACATCCGTACTGAGTTTCGGGCCACGAAAAGGTGGAGGGTGACGAAAAGGCCAATGCGTTGGCAAAGGAGGGTGCAGCACTCGATGAATCGATGTCTCAACCCGTTTGGGAGAAATCGATAGGAGACTGAAATCAAGAGGAGTTGCATATGATCCATCGAGCAGAAAAGGCGTGGATAGAAGCTTGGGGCTACGAAATTTCTAAGAACATGTGCGCATCCCACGACTTGCAAAGGCTCACAAAGTTATTCATATCCCTATAGAGGGAAGACTTAAAGGCTCACGATGGGTATTAACTGAATATTGTCTTCTAGCGGCACATGCGTATAAGTTAGACCTCGTCAGTAACAGCAGACGTAGAAGGTACGCGCTGAAGGAAGAAACGGTTGAACCTGTTCGGTATTCGTGTCCTGCGATCGCAAGGACTAAAGGAAGGAAAGAAGGAAATTTCGAGAATTTGCAAAGAGGGTGGAGCTATTCTATAACGTAAGTCCTGCTTGCTTAGTTTTTCCGTTTGGTCGTCAAACAAACGTCGGACACATTTTATTGGAGTTCTTTATTGATCGGCCTGTTCAACCTAACTTAACTTTCGCCATATCATCACGAAGGTGTAATTTCAGTATAATGTAGTTAAACATAATTTTTTGTTAAGATTCGACATTAAAAATAATTTGTTAAAAAGTGGGCGTACCCATCAAAGGATTTTCTTAATTTTCACTTAGTATATACTGTGGCCAATATTAGCATCACTAAGCTATTAGTAAATAAAGACACAACAATAAAACAAGCTGCCACTCTTGTCCCGAAGAGATATCTCACACACACACACAGATCTAGTTGTCAGCCGAAGTTGGTTCTCACACATAAACACGCATATAGCTGGTAACCAATCAGGAGATTCTAGAAGGTGAAACGTCTAGACCTTTGGAGAAATATGCGGATAACGCAACAGAGAGTATAAAAGCAGCGCAAGCTGAGGAATAACTAATCAGTTATGATTTAAAAACGCTATTGGTTTTGAAGTATAGCTCTGAAGTACTACTCCCAAAGTATTCTAAATAAAGACCAGTTGCAATACTGAATGTTGGAGTGATTTATTCAACAGTTTAGCGATACGAACGTTAGAAGAAGGTTGCGTAATAACCAGGACTTCCCTAAATTCGTTACAATATGTTGTAGCAAGGACAACATCTCTGCCAAATTGCAACATGGCATCTTCAACGGCTCTTTACTTACGGCTTCCAAAACTATTAAAATGTTTTCCTTTAATTATAGGTGGCGTTACGCCCATTTTCTAAAACTTTACGAAATATATCTTTTGTGTCATTAAAGAAAAAGCCTTTTGTGTCATTGAAGGAAGTCTTTGTTATAAATTATTCCATTCTTTTAATTGTTAGAAATGTTTGATATCGAAAAAGTGGGCGTGATTGTTGTCTGAATTCTCTCATATTAAATACTAATCTATTCTTGGTCCAGATACGCCAGTGCAATAAATTTGGAAAAGTTATCGTGTTAATAGAAAGATGGAAATTCCAATTCAATCAAAATTTTGTTCAATACTGAGAGTTTTGATTAAAAGAAGTCTATATTCATATTTTTTTCCTTTATACCCTTTGTATAATTATAACTGGGTATAAAACTATTACTAATGTGTTTGAAATAGCTTCGGAGGTCTAACGAATTCAAATTCGATGTTGCTAAGTGGAATCGCATTTAAAATAATGACCTTTATTATGAGACAAATTCGATCTTCGCTGTGGTCAAAATAGCTGATAGAACAAATTTGCATTCGTATTATGACTAGTGATAGAACTTTTAGAAAAAGTACTAAGTTTGGACGAAACCGAACATTATATACCCATTTGTGTGCCCTTACATATATTCTAAGGATACATTTAAATAGAAACGTGTCGAACATTAAATGATTTAAAAGATTTTTGATGGACTTATAGCGTTTGAAAAAAATTGTAGAGTTAGAAAAAAACTTTTTATAAAAAGAGTCGCCCCTCGGCAGTGGTTTGGCAAGCACTCCGAGTGTATTTCTCCCATGAAAAGCGTCCCAGTGAAAATTCGTCTCCCTTGATATGCTGTTCAGGATCGTCATGAAATATGTAACATGAAGCAAATTGGAAGAGAAGCTGGGTCTAAATCTCATCGGAGGTAAATCATGTCAAGTATTTTTTGCCGAGATGACTTCTTAAGACCCTGGGGACGGGGTCCTTTAATTAGAAGTCTGCTGGGATGCCCAGTTTTTTATGTATTCAACAGAAACTGTTTGTTCAGCATTTCATGTCTCGCCCTAATGGGGAGTACTCTCGCCTCACTATGTAAGTGGTGCTCTGGGGACATCTGAAGACAGCCCGTATCGTTTCTGAGAGCGGTGTTTTGACAGACCTGCATTTTCAAATACTATTTATTGTTTTTAAAACCATAAGTACTTCAACATCTGTACTACCTTGTAAAAGAATAAAATAAATAAATAACCCATTGATAATATTTTTTCCTAAACATCGGGATTCTCTATTTTTGCAGGTGGATTAATATTTTTGCTTATTTTTTTTTTTTTAACAAATATTTATATTTATCCACATGCTGTATTTCGCATTATTATTACACACTTGATAAAATATTTTTAAGAAATAAATAATGGAAGTCCGCGTAATCGTGCCTTTTATTGACTGTTAACAGAAAAATATGTTTAAATATTTGTGCTGCCTCTAGTATGCGTCAGAAAAATACTGACGTCTTCCAAGTCAGAGTTTCTCCGTATCAGAGAGGTTAAACAATCAGATATATATCATAACGCAATGCAACCAGGCAGGTGATCTCAGTAGTACAACAACGAAAATTTTACTTCATAATCCGGTCGTGAATTTTAAAGTAGTAGGAAGGGAACATTTTTGATACTGTTTTGCTACTTTTTTTTACTATATTTCCACATTGGAAACGGAAACATGAAAGAAAAAAGAAGAGGAAACAGGGGAAATGGCAAGAAAAAGTAGAGGAAGTTGGAGGGAAATTGCGAGTGATGTGGATAGGAGCAAAAGCGGAATGAGTAAAAGGAAAAACGGGAATATTTACAGAAGAATGAAAGAGATAAGGAAATTGAATGAGCCGAATAAGATAAACTAGAAAATGCAGAGGGAAAGGAAATAAGAGAGGAAGAGGGTTAGACAAACATAGGCAGGTGGATAGATGGAGAAATTCAGAACAATCAGTCTGTCGGGTTTGGTCTCACGGCTGGGGTATTTCATGTTTGTCTTAAAGTGTCCAGGGATAGCCAGAGCTGTTTAAAATTCTGATAAACCGTGTTTTTGAAGCATCGTTGCTGGAAAAGCTCTGCTGCTTTATATTTTTACACCAACCAAATTTTTCTGATTGCTCAGTGCAACGCTTGGTTTACATAAATAAATGTTGGGTCTTCGGACTATATGTGACCTGGAATCATGAAAGAGACCTATTGTGCGAAAATACCGTTGTTCACTTTTTGAGTGATCCTTATAGGAAATTTAACGCTCTTTCTAATGGAACAAACCGCAGTTTTCTATCTTTCCTAGTTCACAAATCGCATTTAAAGCCAAATCGGACCACAAATACGATTTTTTTAAATATTTCGATCCATGCGTCACCAATCGGATATTTTTTTTCTTATTATTGCATTGTCATCGGGTTCTGAACTATATTCCAAGTGTCAAGCTTGTAGCTTATCGGGAAGTTACTTACCGCTACACAGATTCAAGCTAAAAAAATATTTTAAACGTGTTTTTCTCGAAAACTTGTTTTCGCACAATAGGTTCCTTTCATTATTCCTGGTCACATATATTTATATCGTCAATTCAGAGTTTTCGCATAACAAGTCTTTCAGATACTCATCTGCAACTTCTATATCGTCAAATCTCATTGACACCAGCAGTATGTTTCCATATTCCTTAGTTGTGAAAAATGTGTTACTCTGAAGATGCAGCCAGTCAGTTCCGTTGACTAATTTTGGAATAAATTTCAATATATTCTGAGTGACTATAAGCGGCAGAATTGACTCCATATCCAGTAAAGAAATCGAGTAACTTACTTGGGGGTCGGCGCTTCCGTTCACTGCCCCGAATAACAACTTCAGAACTAATATTTTCTGTAGAAAGACCCGCTGTATCTTCAGTATCGTTTAACACATCATCAGCTTCGTTTACCGCATCTTCAAAAATATCTTTAGCTTCATTATTGTCTGCAACAACTTCTTCTCCATCGGAAAATTCATTTTGAATGCTACTATTGCACACCTATCCTGGCACGAGTACATCATTTTCATTTTATTCAGGTAACGCAGTAACGATTCTTTATTAATAATAGAATAACCAGTTCATGACAAAGGTGCAATACGTATTTAATGAAATAGGAAAATCAAACTGAAAAAATAGGACAAATATTTTTTCTTTAAACAACAAAAATTACAAAGATTGCTATGATTTACACACAGTTACTCACAAAAATAAGTGCACACTTGGTTTATGCTGAAAAAAAAATCAAATGCAGTGGAGCACAGCTTAATTGATAATTTGGTATGCAGTTTTTAGTCAAATACATTTTAGTATAATAATGTGCAAGTTAGAAATAGCTCCAAATTTTTCCTGAATTTTCAGAATTTTTTTCGACGAGGGTGTTGAGCAATTTCTGCCATACATCGCATGAACAAAAATGCATTTTGTATGTGGGAAATTGCTCAATACCCACGCCGAAAAAAAAAATTTGAAAATTCAGGAAAAATGTTGAGCTATTTCTAACTTGCACATTATTATACTAAAATTTTTGGGCTACAAAACTGCATACTGAAAAATTTTCTAGAAATTCTGACAAAAAAAAATTTGATGGACATTTTTGAGATTTTGATTAATTCTCCTTACCTTTGAATAACATTTGACATTTTTTTGAATGTGGTTTCTGTTAGGGAATTTGCGATATTTTAGATGAAAATTATCAATTAAGCTGTGAGCCACTGCATTTGAGTTTTTCTCAGCATAAACCAAGTGTGTACTTATTTTTGTGAGTAACCGTACGTTTGAATATGCACCCATTGCTATGATAAAATGTATTTCAATAATTTTATGTATACTAGCAAAGACCCCGCGCACTTCGTTTCGCCGGAAATAAGTTAGATATAACTTAAATATTTTTTGAATCCTGTTGAGCAACTTTAAATTGTTCATTGTGGTTTTATTTTATTTTATAAAAGCTTAAATAATTACAGAAGTTATTAAAAAAATGGCTTGAGAAAATCAAATGAAATATATATATGCAGTCATGTTAGAACAACATCAGCAGCAAGTATTTAGAAAAATTCAGTGCAATGCTCTTTGATAAACAACGTTTTTTGTTTTTCCGTCTTGACTGAAAATTAATAACGCTGAAGGCTTACCAACTCTTGAACATCCAACGTAAAGCTGTCCGCGGGAAAAAACTGGATATTCCAAGTCTAATCCACAGACTTGGAAAGATTGGCCTTGCACTTTATTAATCGTTATGGCAAAAGCAAGTCGCACGGGAAACTGAAGGCGTTTAAACTCAAATAGCATATCAGTTGGAATCATGGCAATTCGTGGAATCAATACATCTTCACCTTTGTATTTTCCAGTTAAAATTGTGGCTTCAATGATGTTATTCATAAACCTTTTCACTGCAAGTCTGGTGCCATTACACAGTTTTGGTTGATTAGTGTCATGAAGCATTATCACAGGTATCCCAATTTTGAACTCTAAATTATGTACGGGCAGTCCCGGCACATCGAGTGAATTTAGAAATTCTGTTGGATAGGATAGTTCACAACATCTTCTTGATGGATGACAGTATTTACTGACTTGTCTCCAATTATTTGCGACTGAATATTTGCATTCATTTCGTTGACATCTTTATTTTTTCCTGCCAAAATAGCTCTTTCATTCGACCGCCATCCAACAAAGTAGCTGCAATTCCAGAGGACGCTAGTGCTAATACAATTCTATTTTGTGATCGTAAAGCAGCCAAAAACAAAGAAATTAAAAATGTTTTTCCAGTTCCTTCAGGAGCATCCAAAAAATAAAATCCACCAAGCGCATTGTCGACAGCATGCATAATTGTATCATAAGCTCATTTTTGCTCTGCATTTAGCTTTTGAATATTTGCATGAAGAAATGTTGCCAATTCATTGGTATCGAAATTTCGTTCGCGTTCCACTTCTTGATTTAATAAACCATGCATTGTTCGATTGGGCGAGGCCATACCAAGTTGTTCCAATGTTTTATTAGCCATCGAAAAACACTTATCTGCAATTAAAACCAATGCTTCATTATATTGTGAACTCCAAATCTTGGTTTAAAGTCATAAGGCGCATGCGACGCAAAATATCTTCGCTCATGCAATCCCGATATTTTCTCCATAACTCAATTGGGTTTGATGGGCTACATGTTGTTATCAAAATTGAAAACAATGTTCTTATTTGATGTGGAGAAGATGTAAGATTCGCATCAATAAGCGCGTTATCCCAATGTCCATCATACACATCAAGTAAGTGCAATCTTTGACATGCCTCATGATACGTCACGCACAAATTTCCATTGACCGTCCTCAAATCTTGAAATGAAGTTGGACCGCGAATATTAATTAACAGCATACGTAAATAGAAACACTCAGCATTGTTAGGATGCACGGTATAAGATCGTCCTAAAACACTTGTAAAAAACACATTTGCAAAGCCATGAACTGGTGTTCTTTGTTTGCGTCTTTGAAATTCTTTATTCGATGCATTCCATGTAACGCATGATGGTACTTCTGCATATAACAAAGTTTTTGCAAATACGTCAATTTGGCACAATTTGAAGAATGAAGTTAGGGTTGTCGACGGTGGATTTGCAGCTCTTTGGGCAGCGTTTTGATCCGTGAAGTACACACGTTGTCCAACGGTTGGATACCTTTCATGTATTGGAAAAGAAAAATTGCGCCATATTGCTTCATTGCTACTGATGTATCGACCCATTTGATATTGAAGAATTTCGTCATTTCGATTTTCATTCACAACACCAAAGACGGCCATATCATTGCCTTTATTCACATACTTGCAAACATATTTAAAAGATTTCAGCGAATTGCAATATTCAACGCTTATGTGGTTATGAGGACTACCTGTCTAGGTTGACGGTAAAATTATCAAACGGCCAATATCATTCATACTAACATCATTATTTATTGCATCACGCAAATGAATGTATTCTTCCGATCTTAACTTTTGCTGATTGAATCTTATAAAATTTAAACGTTATGTCTCAATCTTCGCATACATATCAACAGCAAATTGGTGAAATAACCTTCGACAATTAACAATATGGTTATATTCATTTTCACGTAGCATTAATCGGTATGAGTAATAATTGATTGCGCTCACTTTCTTATTTGGAATACTTTCACCTGTTAAGGAGATAATATGAAATGTTTATATTTACTTAAAATACAAAAAATAAATGTACTATTGCAAAATTTTATGCTATTTGACAACAGTGCCCTCTTGTTTAGACCTACATCAATATTACACATGGCTATTTTATTAAGTTTATTGATGATTTATAAAGCATAATATTTTGCAAATTTTCTTTGCAAGTGATGTTATGGAAGTCAGCCACAAAAAACATCATCAATCGTAAGTGCGTTAAATCTACCTGGATGTTGTCCATGTGGTACTTTATCTGCATGAATGACAACTTTATGGTTATCCGATGGCATTCGATCGAGTGCTGTTACAAATACTGGAACCAATTCATTTTCTTGATGCAACAATATCTGCAGCTGTTCCACAATTTCTCGTCTGACGTTCGATTGAATTGCACATCGACGATCCAACTCGACATTAGAATTGCCGATAAAATAAATTTGCAAAAATTATTGGTTAATATTGGGCAATGTTAATAATGATCCTATTCGATGATAAATTTGCCCTTGAATCTATTTGAAAGAAAATTGCAGTTTATAACAATTTATTGGATTAAACTATGAATAAAAGTGCATACATATCTGTACATACCTGTGTGGACAACGAAAGCAGCAAAATTTAGGAGAATTTCATTTAAATATATTTTTCTCATTAAATATACATACATAGTAGTTGTGTTAATTTTCGAAAAAATCTCAAATTTTTGATATCATATTACATAAATTTCTTAAGCCCACTTGCTAAACAAAAATTTACATTTTTAACTCAGAGTTGACGTCAAATAAGGGGCTAAATTCATACATTTTTGACAAATTTTCGAATTAACTATGAGCTATAAATTTAACTTGCCGTTGAGCAAGTGGGTATTTATCGAGGAAAAAATTAAAAAATTGCTGCTATTTTTTCACACATTCACCGAAAATAATGTAGCTGACATCACGCGATTAAATTACCTTGAAAGTCGGCATAAAGTCATTATTATATTAGTTGCGCCAAACGACGTCATTTGGAAGCACGAATTATATGCTTGTATATTTTTTAAAAAATTCTTCGATTGTCCTGTTGCTCCGGACATCAATGAAATCAAAGGCTCAGGTGGAGCTTGCAATACCGGCAATTTAATTTTTCTTTTGCACAGCACTGCCACACTGTTTAATTTTTTCGCACCACGTAACCTTGCATTTCGGTCATGTTAATTAGCGCTCACTTAAAAATTAACTTTAAACTTGAGAAAAAAGAACCAAAAATTTATTGTTATCAGCACAAAAACACAATTCACTTTTTATTTATACAATTTTTTAATAGCTGTCAATCACTGAATCCAATGTTTACGATTTTTTTTAATATTTTTCAATCGCTAAATTTTCTAAATTTTCCAATGTGTACTATGTTTTAAACATATCTCAATCATTGCATTTTCTTTTTAAGTTTCCGCTGGTTCACATGTACATACGTATCTACTTATTTTTTAATTAATAAGCGAGCTAATTGCAATGAAAGAAGAATTATGCATGAAAATTACGGCCCCTATTATGAGCATGATTCGCTGGCTATCGAACATCGAAAATCGAATTAAAAATTGGTATTATGACATCTAATATCTGTCGAAATTTTCGTTGTGTATCTAATTTTGAAGCGAATAGGAATTTGTTGTCGACGCTGCATCGAATTAGAAGAAAATTGTTTGAAATGTAAGTGTTTTGTGTTTATCTTCTACTTTTTTGCTACGTAATAGTAATTTCAAACTATTTGTATTAATCGTATATAGTGTAGATTGCTTTACTTTTATTAAAATTAATATCCACATAAAAATTATTTAAAAGAAAATTTTATATTTTCATGATGCAAAATTGAATAATAATGAAAATTTTTGAAAATAGTAAAATCAATATTGAAAATTAAAATATTTGTAAAACATGTTAAAATTACAAAGTTCAAAGTAACATTATAACTAAATTAAATAAAAATAATTTAGTCAATATAGTTTAAGAACCCTACATATAGGTCCAAGGTCGTGAATACAAAACAACTGCTTGGAAGACTGATTTCATAAATTGGACAAAATCCGTGTATAACAAAACGAACCTGCAGAAAGGATTAGGTGGAAAAAATTCCGAGTGCATTCTCGTACCCGGTGCTCAGCTGAGGGAATCCCTAGCGCAAAATGTGAGAATTGTTGCCAATTTCAAAATGGTTGGAATAGACTTGGCTCTTGTGCATTGTTGCAGCCATTCATCTTTACCGGATAGCAAGTCCATGAACGCTTCTATGATCATTATGAAGTTTAGTTTTTAATACATGTAACAACATGTTCAGAAAGTTACAATGTTTAGAAAGCTACATTTACGCGTTGAAATTCATTTCAGCTTATACTTCTTTCTAGTTCCAGTACTTAAGCTTTTTTCTTCATAATAAAGAGTTTTGCTTTTATTTTATTTGACAGATCATGGGAATGTGCTTTTCTGAACGGTTGAATTTATTGAATTATCGAACAATGACACTAGTCTTGATCGAATGAGTGTCATAATACCGAATGAAAATTCGTTCAATCAGCTCTTTCGACCACAGTCGAAGATCGAATTTGCCTCATAATAGGGGCCTACATTTATTGTTACTTGTGGTGGGGTGAAGTGTGATGAGGTTAGGTGAGCTGCGTTTAGGTGTGGTGAGGTGCGGTGAAGTGAGGTGGGGTGTGGTGAGAAGAGATGAAGTATCTATCATTAGGAACGTTTCCTTTCAAAGCTCTGACGCATGTTCCAAACGCAAACCAAATCGGCCCAACAATTTAGTAGTTTGGTGGCATACAAAGTGCTGAAAACGCAATAAAATTGCGAAATCATGTGGTCAGCCCTGGTCCACATTTTGGTTGATATATCTTTAAAAGGTTCACATATTATTAATACATTTAATTTAATACCCATATCGTATAAAAGCATCCTAGGGTCACCCCTAGTCCACATTTTGGTCGATATTCCGGGAATGAGTTCTCGTATGAACCCGGTTTAACCTCCTTGTTAAAATTCTCATCAATACCTATAATTTGATACCCATATCGTATAAAGATATTCTATGACCTATATCTCCAAAAGCCGGGGTGGGGATTCCAGCGCCACCCCGGGAGTCAATTTATGATAGGAACGTTTTCCTTTAAACCGCTGACGCATGTTCCAAACACAAACCAAATCGATTCAGCGGTTTGGTAGTTTGGTGGCATACAATGTACTGAAAACGCAAGAAAAATGCGAAATCGTGAGATCTCAGCTTTCCGCATTTTTCGGCCGCAAAATCAAACACTTTTGAATTTTTTTTACCTATAAACCTTCCACAAAGAAGGTCCAAGAATCTACTTTTACAGAATTGAAATCGGCTTAGCCGTTTTGGCAGGCATCTCGGTCGTACGAAAGACATTTAATTTTTATATATATAGGGGGAAATCCGCCAAACTTTGGTTTTTTGGAGAAAAAATTTTTTTTTTAAACATGGTATCACGCAAATACCTTTTTGTTAGGAACATTGAGGGGTAAATTGGAGCTATAGTGCATCGCCGTTACTCGTCTTACATAGTGCCTCACAAAGATATAGTCAAAAGATCGAGCAAAATATATATAAATTGAGGTCGCAATGTTAAATATTCATTTATTTCAACACTTCTGTACCGATTATATCGAAATTTTAACAAAACATGGAGATATATGTAGCTGTTAGCTATGTAAAATTTTTTTGATACACGAGACCCGGTTTTGTAGATATCGTTAAAAATATAAAACCGAATAACCGCCAAATATTTTTTACTGCAAAGTTTGCAACACATTTATTTTAACACCTTTCTACCGATTCTTGTGAAAATTTAAAAACATATAGATATGTGAACGAAGTATGTTTAGGTAAAAAAGTTTTAATACCCGAGATCCGGTTTTGGAGATATTGATAAAAATGTAAACCCGGAAAACCTTAATTTTTGTACTTTAAATAAGTACACTTCTTAACCGATTGTGTTGAAATTTTATCAGGATGTACATACCTATATGGGGTATATTTCGGCAAAATTTTGTTGATACCCGAAACCCGGTTTTAGAGATATCGGCAAAAATATGAAACCGAGTAACCGTCAAATATTTCATACACTTTTGTTAATTTTTTCTCTACACCATAGTAGTATACCATCAATTGCCTCATCTTGGAATATTCGCTCAAGCAAAGTGATTTATGTTTGTACATGGGGCAAATATACGAAATTTTCGCCAAAAATTGGCAATCGTCAAAAAGTGTAGACAAAATTTTATTTTTTTTTTTAATTTTTGTACCAAATTTGTATTTATTTCCATTTACCTTTAAATAAAAACTGGTTTAAAAAAATACAAAAAAAAAAATTGTCTGCACTTTTTGACGATTGCCAGTTTTTGTCGGAAATTTTGTATATTTGCCCCATGTACAAACATCAATAATTTCCCTTGCGTGAATATTCCAAGATGAGGCAATTGATGGAATACTACTGTGGTGTAGAGAAAAACTTAACAAACGGGTATGAAGTGATAAAAGTAAAATTGTAGCTGTGCCCACAAAAACACATGCTCCTGAAAAAAATTTACGCAACCAAGTGCTTCCACTTTTCTGCCTCTACCTTCAAAACTGAAAGGAGCACATCGAATTTGAAGCCCCACGTATTTTTAGTCCCTGATAGGCTATTATCGCGCATAATCGAAATTTCAATACTCAGTTGCCTCAAAAAGCTATAAGCAAAAAACTGTCAATATTGAAAATGACAAAAAAAAAAAAGTATCGCTACTTTGATTGATGATAGTTTT
This sequence comes from Eurosta solidaginis, assembly GCF_040869045.1. Taxonomy (NCBI): domain Eukaryota; kingdom Metazoa; phylum Arthropoda; class Insecta; order Diptera; family Tephritidae; genus Eurosta; species Eurosta solidaginis. The sequence continues at coordinate 218,485,815 of NC_090322.1, read as the reverse complement.
GAGTATTGGAGGGGCACATTAATTTTGCCCACACTTTTAGAATCTCCGTCTCAAAATCAACATTCAGTTTGAATTCCATAGCGTTTCAGCGATGCCTCAAAATTTTATCGAAAAAATTCAAAAAAAAAAAAAAAAAAATAAAGGGTATCGCTTGAAAAAGTGTAAAAATCGACGTTTTTTACGTTTCGAAGTTCTACAAAAACTTACTATCAACTTCCTTGATTTTCAAATCATCAGATCGGATAGTGAAAAGGCCAAACTTAATGCCCTTGTACTTTTTTCTGGCCTTAAGTTTCTGGCCCGTGTGTAAAACCCGAGTATCCAAAAAAGTAAAAGTTTTTGGGATTTGCCCATAGATATACAATTTTTAAAATAAGGGATACAATTTGTAGAAATATGTCACGACGAAACACTGGCAATCACATTTACAAAAATGTGACTTCCCTTCGCATCAGAGAAAACTTTACCAGAATCTGCATAGACTTTGCTATTCAATAAATTAAAAACAATACAACTCATTTTATAATTAAAAAAAAAAAACGGTTCTCATGCAGACCTTTTGCAAACATTTTTCAAATAACTGCAGAATGAAGGGTGGGGCAGAGAACACCTCGTGCTTAATGAGGTGACAACCGCTGAAGGCACATATACTCACACTGGATGGAATAGAGCGACTGAAAGTATTTTACAATGCATTGAAAGTAAATGTGAGATCTCTTTGGTAGCCGTCTTTGGTAAAGGAACAAGTTTGTGCGGAATTTAAAATGTTTGTTGTAAAGCACATGTTCTACTTATTGGTTGTATTCTCACATTTCCGAGCATAAATGTTTCAACAAATACAAAATTAATTATTAATATTGTTGCAATAAAAAAAAACGAATGAGCCAATAAATAAAAGTCATTGCCAGGCCATTTGAATGCACCCAAACAACAACAATAACACTTACAACCGGCAATTGTTTGTGTGATATTTCACAGCTCGTAGACGCTTGATTACAAGTTAAAGGTTTTTTCTCATATTTGTTGTTATTACACCTTTGGCTCATTCCAAAACAAAATAATACAAGAGACAAATTTCAAACTCAATACTGTTTTTTACCAACGGGCTGGGTGTAGCTTACATTCTAGACAGACCGCTTCATAATATAGTATACGAGCCGGACCCGTGCGCATCTTGCGCAATCAATATGACAGTCCGTTATCAAATGTCAACAAAAATCAGCTGTGCTATCAATCAATTAAAACTTACAGCTTGCGCTGCCATCTGGCGTATAGTAGCAACTGCCGGTAATGCAGTGCAAATATTCACAACAGTGCCATAGTACAAGTAGATTTCTTTGTGTGCTCACAATCGTTTATTTTTAACAAATTATATTAATAAAATATAGCTAAACAAAAGCACTACGACCAAAATTGCCCAAAGCTCGCTAATAGCCCGAATCTCCATCTTAACAACCAAAACTTTATTTATAGATTTGGATTCCAAATAAGAGCGAAAAAGGGACCCGTATATAAAAACGGGTTGGTGTCGAAATTCTGTATGTACAAAATTCTAAAAACAAAATTCTGCTTTTTTAAAATTCTGCTTTCTAAAATTCTGCTTTAAAAATTCTGTATTACAAAATTCTCTATTAAAATATAATGTTAACAATGTTAAAGATGTCATGTAATTATTTTGAAAAAGTGCGCCACGCACAGTAATTCTGCGTAGAACACCTTTCAACATAGGCGGCCTTCGGCCGCGCTTATAAAAAATAACCCTGGGCTACGCCATGCCAAGTCCGGGTGTGTGGTATAACCGTGGCTACAGCCACGGTGATGTCCTTCTGCGTAGTATACCCTTCTACGTAGGCCGCCTTCGTTCGCACTTTAAAAAAATAACCCTTAGCCGATCCAACACCGGCTACGCCATGCCATGATTCCGGAATTTTGACTTCCAGAATTAAACATGCAGAATTTTGAAAAAGCAGAATTTTAGAAAGCAGAATTTTAAAAAGCAGAATTTTAAAAAAGCAGAACTTTGTTCAAGCAGAATTTTTTTGCAATTTACAGAATTTTGTCACCCAGAATTTTGTAATATAGACGCTCCCTATAAAAACAGCAATTTGCAATAATATATACGATTCTTTGGGGGCATGACAACTAGCAATAACAGGCCGCTAAGTTGAACATACCAATTTATGGTATTTTCCCATAAAATCTTGAAAATGCCAAGGTAAGGTTAATTTGGGTGGCAAAAGCTCACTCGGACTACATGAAGGTCCATTTGGTAACACATAAAATTACCGGTGACATATGCTTTAACTACTCAATGTACCTTTTGTTAATATGTTTCATTGGATAGCGTTTTTTACGTGGCTGGTCTAAAGCCTAGCGCAAAACCTTGGCACGGGATTTGGATTCCAGTCGCCTTTTACGATCGGTATAGCTTTCGCGCGTATATTCTAAGCGCCTATAACTCAGAGGGCAAATATATCTTTATCAACACAACAACAACAACAGGCCAAAAATATTGATATTATTGGCCTTAACAAACGCGCCGTGAGCTCTTCCTTTTCTAGATTTGATAAAGAGGCAAAAGAATTGAGTCTTGCGGTAAATGTGGTCAGTACGATGTGCTTGCTGCCATACAATAATGTATCGGCGCATTCGCGCTGGCAGCTAAGTCGCCGTTGACGGATACAAATTCGAGACTGTGAACTCATCGACCAAAGATTACGCTCTACAAATCCCTCATCATACCTGCCTTGATGAAGGGCTCGGAATCATGGACGGTATCGAGTGAAGATGATATGGCTCTTGCAGAATTTAAAGAAAAATATCCCCTGAAGATTTATGGTCCTACCGTGATACCGGTGGCGAGTTTCGAAGGAGGTATAATAATGACCTGTATGACCATATGAATGATGAATATGATGCTCCGAAATACATAAAGCTACATCAGTTCGGTTAAATATATATATGTACCTCTTTTTTTGTATGCCGGTGTTAAAGTAGAAATGTGAACATACATAAATATCGCACCGGTTATCGTGGAACGCGCCATTTGCTTGTGAATAGCTATGTATGTATATTAGACTGGGTCGATTTATTAACCGATATCGCGCCATCGATTTTTCGATAGGATTTCGGCTCAGGAAAAAGTTCCACCACGCATACCCAAAAAAATAATTTTCGATCCTTCGAAATTTCATTTATTTTACTTTTTTTCGACTTTGATTTTTAAGGTTTTTTTATGACCTACTAAAAAAATTTCATTTTATTGTAAAATTTTCCTGTATACCCTGTCCGACCAAAAATGTATGCTAAAAACATTGGCGATAACAGTTTTTTGAAAAAAAAATTATATATTTATATATATATTTATATATATATATATGTTTTTGAAAAAAAAGAAAAAATTGATATATTCATTTATTTTATTTTTTTCAAAAAACTGTTATCGCCAACGTTTTTAGCGGACATTTTTGGGTCAGACAGGGTATACATATGGACATTTTTTTAGTAGGTCATGAAAAAAACCTTAAAAATCAAAGTCGATAAAAAGTAAAAAAAAAAATGATTTTTCGGAGGCTCGAAAATTATTTTTTTGGGTATACATGGTGGAACTTTTTTCCTGAGCCCAAATCCTATCGAAAAATCGATGGCGCGATATCGGTTAACTTTCGTCCATACAAATCGACCCAGCCCAATGTATATGCATTCACCCTCTAAAGCAGGTGGCGACAAGTGCCATGTAATTGTTTATATAAAATTTTTTTTGCTTTGTATATCTTGCTTAATTGTGAATGATTGTCAGTTGTAGTGGTAGATAATAAAATTGCTGCAAGCACGAGTAACTCATTGCGCATGTGCGCCCAACTAAGAGCAAAAATGCTTTGAAAATAGCTATACATGTGAGTGGGTTTGGTTTTAGCTTGGATGTTGGGTTATTTGCGGGTTACTGTTGTTTGTCGATAGCAGAAATTGTTTTTAGATTAAAGATCTTGTCTAAAAATAAATCTGTGTATTTATTGCATTTAATGGAAAAATTTGTGAACGCATACACATTTTAGTGACCGGTTTCAAACATGTGTGAATATTATTTTATGTAGATACATATGTATGTGTGTAAATGTTTGAAACTATTATGAAAGTAATGCAAGTAGTAAACGAATGAACAAAAACAAAAGTTTGATCCATCCAGCTCTGGATCACGATCAAAGCTCACTGGAACGATCGGGATCAGTACTATGGGAGGTGGCAGCACTCAACTCATGTGTTCACATAATAGAGTGCTTATTATTTCAAAACTTGCCCCCTTCCAATCCCTTTATAAAATTTAACTTACAAATTTAGGACAATTTATCAAATTATTAACTAGAATAATTAGTTTTGTAATCCATGCTACAAATGCGATATATTTTTCATATAAAAATGTATGGGATTTTGCACTTAAAAAAAGCTAGAATACTAATATTTAACAATTAAAACAGGCCTAAGTTAGGAGGGGTGACCCTACAGGAGACACCTTGCACAAAATATCTTGGAATCATCCTAGACAGTAAGCTGTCGTGGAAGCCCAACTTGTAGGAGAGGTTGAGAAAACCTCGTCACTTTATGCATGTAAAAAAATGCTGGGGTATACATGGGGTTTATCGCCGTCTCTTTCTCATTGGGTATTTACATCGATTGTAAACGCTATCCTATACTATGGAGTTTTTGTTTGGTGGAAAGCCACACAAAAAAAGAAGCTACCTAAAAAATTTTGAGGGAGTATACAGGCTATCAATGCTTAGCATTACGGAAGCCTTGAAAACAACCCCGACGGCTGCACTGTATGCCATTCTGCATATTCCACCTGTAGACCTGGTAGCAAAGAACATAGCGTTAACAACTGCAACGAGGCTCAGTACCTCGGGGCAGCTTGAGCGCAGACCATACGGTCATAGTAGTATGGAGTCATCAATTACTGGACAAACAGACTACCTCATTCCCTATCTGCACGTCGAGGGGGCTGTTAAAGCCACAATAGTGGTGGATGGTTGGCGCAAGCGTGGTCAAATGACGTAAGAGATTCTTGGGACAGATGTGGTGTGCTGAAGTTATTGGGCTCTACAAGGCTCATTTATACATAGTGACTGGGGTTTCTACAGGTCACTGTCCATTGGAAGTACATACGGTACGTCTCAAAATACTAAGGAAATACAGTCTGTGTAGCTGCATGACGGATGACGAGATAGAGTCATCGAGAAAATTCATGCTTAACTGTCCACCTTTAGCCAGAACTAGGCGAAAGCATCGGCTTCAGGCTAAGGCTTCATTCTGGGTCTAGATCGGCATTGTTTGAAAGTACATTGTTGACATGCAATGCAATGCAATGTAACTAAAGCTTACGTCACCATTATCTTATGTGGTATGCCAAGTATGCTTCCACCGTCTGGTTGGCTACCACTCAACGTAACCTAACCTATAAAAAACAAGTAAGGAAGGCTAAGTTCGGGTGTAACCGAACATTACATACTCAGCTGCAAAATTACAACGGCAAAACTTTTAAATTACCTTATTGCCACGCCCATTGATCAAAATTTTACTAATTTTCTATTCTACGTCATAAGGTTAACCCACCTACCAAGTTTCATCGCTTTATCCGTTCTTGGTAATGAATTATCGCACTTTTTCGATTTTTCGAAATTTCCGATATCGAAAAAATGGGCGTGGTTATAGTCCGATTTCATTCATTTCAAATAGCGATCTGAGATGAGTGCACAGGAACTTACATACCAAATTTCATTAAGATACCTCAAAATTGTCTCAAGTTATCGTGCTTGCGGATAGACGGACGGACGGACGGATAAATGAATTTCTTTTTTCGCCCAGATGATTTTGATATATAGAAGTATATTTCTATCTCGATTAGCTTATCCCGTTACGGGGTACCGTTATGCGAGCAAAATTAATATACTCTGTGAGCTCTGCTCAGCTGAGTATAAAAATAATCGAAATATCATAAAAAATTTATCGATTTGTTATAGAAAAGTTTAAATTTACTACTAAAGTTATCAATTTGTTATCGGAGTGTTACCTATTTGCTATTGAAAAGTTATCCATTTGTTATCAAAAAGAAGAGTTATCGATATTTTATCAAAAAGTTATTGATTTCTAATCAAGAAGCTATCGATTTTTATCGGAGTTTAACCAATATGTTACTGGCGTTTTATCGATTAAAAAAAAAAATATCGATTTGATATTGAAAAGTTATAGATTTGTTATCGAATAGATTTGCTATGAAATTTTTTTCGATTACATAACGAAAAGTTAGCAATGTGTTTTCGGAAGGTTATCTATTATGGTATCGAAAACTTTTCGATTTGTTATCAAAAACTTATAAACTTATTTTCGATTAGCAATCGATATTTGTTTAAAAAGTTATCGATTTGCTATTGAAAAGTTATCGATATGTTATAAATAACTTATTGAAAAGTGAACAATTTGTTATCAAAAATTTATCTATTTTTTATAAAAAAATTATCGATTGGACACTGAAAATTTATAGATTTGTTATCGAAAAGCTACAGATTTGCTATGAAATGGTTATCGATTTCATAACGAAAAGTTAGCTATATGTTTCCGGAATTTTACCTATTTGATATCAAAAAGTTTTCGATTTGTTATAAAAAATTAATCGATTGGTTATTGAAGAATTTTTATTGAAAACTTATCCATGTGATACTAAATTCTTATCGGCGTGTGATTGTTAACAATGATAAACGGTTCGTTGTGAAACATATACCGATAAAACTTCAATATATAACAAGCCACCAAGAAGCCGTTGATGACAAGGCGATAACAGGCGGATAATAAACCTCTATTGTGATTTAACTGCAACTCCTGGACGAGCTCTAATTAACTCAAAAACATTAGTTTCCTGAAAGTACAGCTGTTTGTTCACACATTGAAAACAACAAAAACAGAAAGCAGCCACATTTATGTACAAGGCAACGAAGAATATTCTATACATACAACCAGCAGCTTGAAGCAGAGAAATTATTTCACATACATATATGTAGCCGGCAGCTAAGAGCAGAAGTTGTTACTCACACATACACACGCATATGGCTAGAAGAAATAAACATAAACTACAGATATACATATATATTAAGCTGGGTCGATTTGTGGGGAGGCAAAAAAAATCGCCCATTGCTCTGTGAAAATCATATTTTAGGGATCAAAATAAGAAACTTTGCCGAAGAAACCATACCTCTAAAACGAATTCTGATGTCCCCCCTTTGGGTCGTAGGGCAAATTTTGAAAAATCCCACTTTGAAATGCCTATGTTTTTTCTTTTTGAAGTTTATTTTTCTCTTTAGAAATTTATTTAGTCAGAACATATGTAAATGAAAAAATGAATTTAACTTAGTAATAGAAAAGAAATTAAAAAAAATTATTGGAAATAGCGTTTTTACAACCCCCTTTTAAAACCAAGGCATCACTGTGATGCATTTGCATGTCGTAAATATAGTTGTGTGTGTTTTTTATTCAACCGTTTTAAAAAATGAAGGTATCACTGTGACACAATTGCAGATTGTAAAATTGCTTGTGTTGTTTTTTTTAAGCCACCACAAGACACAGCAGGTAGAATTGAAATTGCCCCTAACCAAAAGTTGGACCCAAAGGGGGGGGGGGGGGGACATCAGAATTCGTTTTAGAGGTATGGTTCCTTCGGCAAAGTTTCTTATTTTGATCACTAGAATACGATTTTCACAGAGCAATGAGCGATTTTTAAATCAACCCGTCCTAATGTATATAGCTAAATAACCGAGCATGAGATACAACTGTTCTAGAAGGCATGATCGTGAAACATCCAGACATTGGGAGAAATGGGGGAACGAGGTAACCGAGAGTATAAAAGCGGCGCAAGCTGAGGAATCAGTAATCAGTTTTGATTTCAGCATGCTATTAGTTGTGAAGTGAATGTTAATTGTGAAGTACTACTTGCAATACTGAATATTGGAGTTATTTATTCAACAGTTCAGCGATTCGAACGTTAGCAGACGGTTATAATTATCAGGAACTCCCCAAAATTCATTACAGTATTATTTGCAGCACTCTTCAGAAAGAAGATCTTGGAAAGACGTTTTATAAAACTCAGAAATATTCTATAAATCCTTCTCTGAATTCGATGCTTATTGTAGAATTAGCGCTATTTTTAATTAAATTCCTATTTGAACAATTAGTTTGATATCATTTTAATATATATGTATGCATGTTTGTTAGTGCTTACATATTTCTCTTACTTTAACTCAATTAAGGAACCCCTCATGCACTTATGCAAAATGTTTACATACATTTTTTGAATTTTTTTGCTGTAGTATAGTTTGGGTACTGGTTCAAACCAATTCAAACTAGAAATTATTAGTTCGTAAACGTGAGAATCGCAAATGGTTGGACGGACAATCAAAGCGAAACAAACACCCTATTATAGGACAAGTTTATGATTTGTAAAAAAAAAAATATTAGTTTATATGCATTATACAGTCAGCCTCCTATATGCAGAATTTATAATGTAACTAACTGCTTTATTATAGAAAAATTCCTTCCCATGAAAAAACTTACAATTTTATTTTCTTCTTTTACAAATCCTTTATTAAGATCAGCAGAATGGGTGCTCTGTTGATTGCACAGTGTCAGCGTTTTAAGTTAAGAGCGCGAAAATTTGAAAAGAAAATCGATATATGAAAAATGGGTGTTGAAAGCGCGACAAAGGTAGCGTTCTTTGGATGCTTGTTATACTGAGGTTTGCCTGTATGAGATATACCTTCATATCGCTCTACAAGTACTTGTAGTATAAACTGACTATATAACTAATATAATGCAAATATTTAAAGCTCATTTAGAATTCGATTAGTTACAGCTTTCATTGGTGCAGTTGCGGGGTTATTGGTGATATAAAGAAGGCAATGGTTACTAAATTTAATAAACATACGTATGTATGTATGTTTTAAAGTGAATAATTGCGCTCAACGAAAACACTTCACCAATGTCCAGTATTTCTTCCAAAACTAATTAATTCAGTAGTCCGATTCTACCAGAAATTCGAATACAAAGGAAAAATTTTAGTACTATGTGTGTATAAGAGGAACATTGATAGAAACTTTGAGCATAGTATTTCCGTCTGAAACGGTGATTGCGTGAAGTAAAGGAAACAACTGATCTAATGCTTGCTTTGCTAAATCTCAGTAGCGACCTCGATGTCATGTGACCGAAAAGTTTTTCGAACGGGATTCAAGGGGTTGATAAGCGCAATACAAAGCTTTATATCTTAAAAGCTTCCGCAACCAAACTGTCAACCTCACCTACGCGAGGGGAATCCTCTTACAAATATGAATGTATCATACAAATGTTGTAGAGAGCTAACGAGTTTGTTAGCGGCGTGCTAAAGATTTGTTCTTGACCTGTTAACGGTTTTCTACCGAAAATAAACGCTATTGACTGGTTATCGGTTTCTAATCGGCGTATTATCGCTTTGTAATATGTTTGCTATCAACGAGTTATTAATAGCAATGTTATCGATGACACATAGGATTGTCATTGAATTGATACCCATATGAGCTCATAGAGTCGATAACACATTGACAACCCATTGATAATAAGGCGATAAGCTGATCTCTTAAATATGCAGACGCATTCTGAAAATATTATATTCGAAATGCGAAGAAGAACATAAAATAATGCGATTTTCCAGAGATAGTCTCGCAAAAAATCCAAATCCCAACACGTGAACTTCCATTTTTGCGCAGCAAGCTTCACGAGTACTTGGCACGAACGCCTTTGTTTACATATACACATTTTTCAATTTATTTCTTGAATGTATTTTGCCTATATTTTACATTTTCAATTTGCATCGAAATTCGGGCTCAAAAAATAACAGTGTTCCGAAAGGCAAAAAACTGATTGACTTCCCCACCCCATATGAGCTAATAAAATTTGTATGTTTTGGCAAATGCTCTTTGGGTGAGTAGTGTAACTTATATTAAATAGAGTATACAGATGGGTAGGTAAAGAACTGAGAAAGCCGGTAGCATGCTTGGTTTCGAAATTTCAGAGTTTTAAGTTATCTCCCTTTTGTTTTGGGTGTCTGATATGTATTCTGGAACGCATATAGCCTAGCGTCGATACAATACGCGAACATTCGTGAGCTAGCCCTCTCATACATCGATACATACATACATTCATATGTTGTTTTGACTCTAAACCTTGTGAGTAACAAGAATCTGTCTATAGAAGCTATAAATATTTAAATAAATGGAAATTCACTTGCGGTGTCATTTGAATGAATAAATGATGAGATTTCGGGATTTCCATCCTAAGCCATCAGCCTAATACAAAATTACGGATAATATGGTTCCAATTTTTTCAGGAGCTGCATCTATATACCTCATTCAAGCCTACTCAGCCATTTGCACCGATTAGCTTAACATTTCAAACTATTATGTTATGCGCGCTTGGAACGATGTGATTTTAAGCCATTTGCATGCAGATTAAATTTAAATAATAAAATACATATTCACCCAATTCTACTTATAAGGCTAACAAAACTGTAGATCTTTTATAATTCAAGTATCATAGTAAATAATTGAAATTGAAATGTAAACAATAACATAACATAATCCATTAAACACATTTAACCTTGTTTGGACGTTTATTTTACGGAATTCCTTGTCATAAATAAATCGAACTACGTACATTAGGGTGCGCCTTATATATGGGAATACTTTGTTTTGTTAAGCTAAAAGCAAATGCCATATACAAATCATGACAAGCTAAGGTTATCAATTACACTGAAAAGGAATCTTGAGGTACAAGGTCTTAAATAGTTTTTTTTAGCATTGGACGACTTTGGTAATATGTGTAGAAAGTTATATTTTTATTTTTTTTATGGTCTCCTTCTGTAAGTTGAGCCCCTATTACCTCGCTTTCGTAAAAGCCGGTAAAATATATACAGGTTCATGCAAACGAAAAAGGCGTTTTTCTATAAAATAAATATTAATGTCACCCAACGAAATGTTCATTAGCGAATGTTGCAAAGCCCTAAGGCAAATATTTACACATAGACCTATCCTAATAAAAAGTTCGTTACTTAAAAGTTTTGTTAAGAACAAGGCTGTTTATAATGAAGTGCAAATCACAATAACACATACGAAATTATATGTACACTAAAATTTTGTATACTCAGTTGAGCAGAGCTCACAGAGTATATTAAGTTTGTTCGAATAACGGTAATCCGTAACGGCGTAAACTAATCGAGATAGATATAGACTTCTCTATATCAAAATGATCTGGGCGAAAAAAGAAATTTATTTAGCCATGTCCGTCCGTCCGTCCGTTAACACGATAACTTGAGTAAATTTTGAGGTATCTTGATGAAATTTGGTATGTAGGTTCCTGGGCACTCATCTCAGATCGCTATTTAAAATGAACGAAATCAGACTATAACCACGCCCAGTATTTCGATATCGAAAATTTCGAAAAACCGAAAAAGTGCGCCAATTCATTACCAAAGACGGATAAAGCGATGGAACTTCGTAGGTGGGTTGAAAATTAGTAAAATTTTGGGCAATGGGCGTGGCACCGCCCACTTTTAAAAGAAGGTAATTTAAAAGTTTTGCAAGCTGTAATTTGACAGCCGTTGAAAGTATCATAATGAAATTTGGCAGGAACGTTACTCCTATTACTATATGTGTGCTAAATAAAAATTAGCAAAATCGGATGACGAACACGCCCACTTTTAAAAAAAAAAATTTTAAGTCAAATTTTAACAAAAAATTGAATATCTTTACAGTATAGAGGTAAATTATGTCAACATTCAACTAGAGCTTGAAAAGTATCGATATTCGGCATACTCGATATTTTCGATATTTAAGAGGGAGGGTATCAATATATCGCGATATATATAGAATTTTTTGTTATAGTGAAAATCGTTTACTCAATTTAAAAGCAATATCAGGTATATATCAGACATTTATGTAAATATAATATATACATATATATATATGTAATATTGTCTTCATAACTTCGAAACTATCATAAAACACATTCTGCAAAGTTGTCCGCGATGGTAGCTTATACAGCGAAGCGAGGGTATATACAAAGTTACGACACCCTTTGTCATCCACTATCGGAAAAGGTCGAACGTCTGCGGTGGCTAAACCCCGGTAGGGTGCTGGCAAAAGCCTTTTACGTGATGATGGATCTTCATATGTTTTTTCATATAAAAATTAATCTTATTTGGCGAGCTATGTGAATCTAAATTTGCAGTTGTATGCGATCGTTCTAGATGATGAAACAAATTGGGCGTACCACTAGTTGTATAACATTTTTTGCAATAGTATTACAGATTTTGTCAAAATGGGTCCAAATGCTTGACTTTGTACTTCGTAGCTTTTTGGCAACACAATTTTCGTCTCAAACTCAATGATGTCTTCTGTTGCGTGTATATCTACATATACGAATACATGTATATATGTGTATATAATATGAAAAAAATTACGTAACTTTCACATTGAACTTTTGTACGAATTTTTCAATATTCAGAGCCACCAACTTGTTAGGTATTCATCTAAAATTAACACAAATCTGACATAATGTATGTAATTTTATTTATTCATGTTTTATTTGTCTTACCAAAGTTTTAGGCGCTGGTAATTCCGCCGCTAGAAAAAGGAATAAGAAATGGGAATAAAGTACTCGATATTTAGAAAAAACATCGATAATCGCACCACGAACCTGGTATCGATGTATCGATATTTATATCGATACTTTTGCAGCTCTAAATTCAACTCCAGTAATGATATGGTGCAACAAAATACAAAAATAAAAGAAAATTTCAAAATGGGCGTGGCTCCGCACTTTTTAATTTAAGGAAAAACTTTGTAAAATGGGTGTGACACCTACCACATTAAGTAAAAAAAGGAAAAGTTCTGCAGGGCGAAATCAAAAGCCCTTGGAATCTTGGCAGGAATACTATTCATGGTATTACATATATAAATAAATTAGCGGTACCCGACAGATGATGTACTGGGTCACCCTGCTCCACATTTTGGTCGATATCTCGAAAACGCCTTCACATATACAACTAAGGGCCAATCCCTTTTAAAACCCTCATTAATACCTTTAATTTGATACCCATATCGTACAAACACATTCTAGAGTCACCCCTGGTCCACCTTTATGGCGATATATCGAAAAGGCGTCCACCTATAGAACTAAGGTCCACTCCCTTTTAAAATACTCATTAACTCCTTCCACTTTGATACCCATATCGTACAAACGCATTCTAGAGCCACCCCTGAATTTTGATGGTCCTCTTAATGTATAAATTTTGAATTAAAATTTTTCTCAGTGCTACAATATTAAAAAAAACTTTTTTGTCTATTTGTTATTGTAAATTTGAAGATCATACCGATACGTGCCTTGGCTACATACGGAAGTGCTTTTTCTTTGCACTTTCATATGAATCGAATTTATATGTGAGACCATATGGGAGTGCTATGAAAATTTTTTTTATATTCAAAGTGTGAATTTGTATCTTTGCCTATTACTCAGGGTAAAAAAAAAACAAAAGTACTTTAAGTGTATAGGAGTTGAGGAGATCTGGTTAAGGACATATCTCAGACATTATGTTAATAGTGAACGAAGTCGTTAATAAAGTCGTACCTCAGGGACCGGTTAAAACGGTTGTAACAGAAAAATATTTTTTTTTTTCAAAAAAGCGTCGAATTTAAATTATGCGCAAAAGACATAAATTGGTGTATCAGAATATAGATTTATGTCTCTTCTATATTATAGTCTAGCATTTTAAGTCATTAAAGAATTGTGAACAGAAATTAAACTAAACTTCGTTCATATCTCTCCTGTAAAAAAATTTTTATTTCAACTATAACCTATTTAACCGGCCTCCTGAGATACGATTTTATTAACGACTTCGTAGACATATGGCCGTATTAAAAGAATGTCTGAGATACATACATTCTTTCTAACAAAACTTTGAGGTTACGACGCTTCTATTAGGAGGGGTAGATATATGAACAAAGTTTTTTTTTAGCAAATTTTCTGAGAGGGCCTTCAGCTGAGGTACATATCGTTAGTTTAACGCTAAAAAGGTGCTAACTAACAGATTTTTCGAAAACGCGTTTTTGATATGGTATATTAAAATCAGGCATGCTTAACCAACGAACCGATATCATTTCGTTACGATAATTAACGTTAATAAACGAAACACAGTCATTTCGTTTCGTTTATTAACGTTAAGAACGTCAAATTAACGAAATGGTTTTGTTTCATTTTCTGCCATATCAAAACGAAATCAAATCGTTTATGTTGATTATTATTCAAACTATGCTGTCAAAGCTGATTGGTGGCGGAGTTATTAAAGGTGATTAGCCAAGCTGATTGCAATTTTTCTCATGAATTTTGACAGTATGAACATTTCTCAGAGTATTTTTGATATTACCACCAACGAGTTACACAAACAAATTACATGGAGTTTGTGTGTATGTCCGCTCGCTGTTACCACCTTACGGCTTCACCATGGTTATAGCATTGCCAGCACAATTCAAACATAAAGTATCACGTTTTTGTTAACGTTTTTAACGTTAACGAAAGCTTTTCGTTTCGGTTAAAAACGAGATACAATGTATTATGATAATTTCTTTATCGATAATATTTCGAAGTGTTTCAACGGAAACGGTGGAAAATTTTTGATAAACCATTAGCTTAATGTTAAGGTGCATCTCTGATTAAAATACACCCACATTAAAAATTTTTAAGTGTTAGAACCCACAACAACAGAGATATGGCGCTTTTAAAAAGACATATCTACAGTAGTGAATATGAAAATAAAATGTTTTTTGCTTCTCCCGTAAAAGTTTAAATTTGTTGTTAAGGGCCTTTGTGAATTAAGCTAACGATATGTTGAAACGATTTTCTGTCAGGCGCATTGTGAATTCATACAGTGAAAAATCTTTCTATTCCTCCATTGCCATACATTCCTGTCAAACAAGGCTGACAGGGAGAATGGCTGTCAGGAATGGCCAGAGAATGGGAGAAAAATTAGTTTGTTTGCTCGCGGTAAATAAATTGAATTGGCATGACTTGCCCATTTGTGTTTCAAACCTACTTTACTTTTTAATATAGCTATAGAAAATGAAACTTAATAATAATATTCATTTATAAAATCTAGTTTTTAGTGAAAATGTGAGCAGCCGATTAAGCAAACCTTTTGAAATATGTAAAAAATGCAATATACCAGCCGTTTACGAAAATTTTTGAAAACGCTTTTGAGCAAATGGTTTAAATAATCGAACAGCGATTTAACATTTTTAAAAATTTGCCACTTGTATGAACTCACAATGGGCACACCTTTTACTATATCGGAAAATCAACAAAATATAAGTGATTTGTGATCAGCATAGTATATAGAATGCATCAAAGTCTCTAAGTTTTGCAAATGGGGCACGGATTGTACAGAAAGCATGGATTGGGCGGATTGTAATCTTACGACATATACTACATAATACGCTCAAAGCTATGCATATTTTTATGCAATGAAGTGTAGGAATAAAAATACAATAGGGGTATTCGCTTCATCATGCAAAGCTTGCGGGTTAAGACGGATTGTTTATGTCCTACGAAAAAAGGCTGCAAGAGGACTGCATTGCGGAGTTGTAACATGCAACAGTAACAAGGGTCAAAATATTGACATAGAGAATAACAAAATACGAAGAGAAGTCATGAAATTGGAAATTAGCTAAATGAAAGGATTGAGAGGAATACCGTTGAACAGGGTTGATTTTCATTTCCTGCCATTAGTTTCACGAAAATATACATATAGGTTAATAGTTTTGGATTTCGCTATTATTTACTATTTATTTAACTATATTAGCATATTAATACAATTGTTCATTAGAATATAAGTAGGTTTACTTCCATTTAAAATAGAATACTAAGTTAAATAATTATAGAAAATTGTATGATCGGTCTCGAATATTCATTACAACTGAAAAAATATGATTAACGTTTAACAGAATATGATTTCATTTCTATGATGTAGATTGTAAATTATAAATGTAAGTAATATGCAACAAGTAGGTTTTACAGTTAAACCAGAATTACGGACCCTTCCTACATACATATTTTTGAGCATAACGTGTGTTTTGTTGTTGTGACTTTACCGTTTGCAAGACAAAGCGAATCCCTACGGGTATAATGCATTTCACTTACAAAATAAATTTTTCGAAGATTTTTGTTATTTTCAATAATATACTAGCAGACCCGGCAGACGTTGTTCTGCCCTAACTTTTTTTACCTCTTACTATTTGCTTCTGCCATCCTTTATTACCAGTCCGAGCCCCAGTCTCAATCCCAAAGAGTTATATGTATTATGAATGCTCCGATTCTCAGATATAGAGTACATCTGAGAATCGGAGCATTCATAATATGCTCACAAAATTTCATGAAGGAGATCAACCACAAACACTGTGACACGTGAATTTTATACACTAAACTAGCAGATCCGGCGGACGTTTTCTGCCCTAACTATGGTCTTGATCCATAACTTTTAAGAAGTTTTTTCTTTATCCTTTTATTCACTCCTCTCTCTTTTCCCCCCGCCGCCTTTTTCATAATTTCATTTCTCTCTACCTTCCTCTTATTCTCCCCTTTCCACTCCATGTATCCCTGTCTCTCTATCTCCGTTTAACTCTATTTCATTTTCAGAGTCTTTCCCTCGTTTTATTCTCACTAGTTCTTTTTATTCTTCTCTATCCCTTATTCCCAGCCGCAGTCTCAGTCCCGGAGAGTTATATGTATTTTTGAATGCTGTTTCGTGACATAAAAATTGATAAGATCCGATTTTTAAATGAACTTAGTATGCTCACAAAATTTCATAAGCATCGGTCGAGCCGTTTCGAAAGAGTTCAACTACAAACACTGTGGGATCTTCCCATAATTAAATTTTTACAATATTTCCAAGTGCCCGGTTATAGAGGTAAAGATATGAATATAGGTTCTACCACCCTAACGTACAGAGTATATTAATTCTTCTCACCTTTTAAGTATACAGCCCAATTCTAAACGAAAATTCCGTGCGAGTTTTTTCCCTTCTCCCATTCCTCGTATTCTAAATAAAAATTCCTTGTGAGTTTTTTCACTTCTCCCTTTCCGCCTATTCTGAACAATGTTCGAAAAAGCGGAAACCGGTTATGGGAGAAAAGTAGGTATTATGAATGTGAGGGAGAGGGAGATTTCTCTACCATTTCATAGGAGTTTTTTCACTAGTTAAATTAAAGGGAATGCATCAAAATAGTTAAAGGAAATTGGTTCTTTTAAGAAAGAACACTTATTTGTACAAACTTGTGCTAAAATATGTATTTACATTCTACCCCAATATTCTCACTGTTAATACAACAACAACAACAACAACCACAATATTTATTTTAAGTCGAAAAGTATATCATAAGCAACGGTAGAGCTCTTGGTATACATATTTGATGCAGCCATTCAGAAATTGTGCAAGGATTTTTTAATAAGGCTTAAATAGATTTTGGCAAATGAAGAAGTAGGAATTCAACTCAACTTGGCCGCCAGAAAATTGCTTTGCTGAACGAAAGCAGGCAACTCCGGCAGATTTGTGTTATGCGGCCGTCTTCTTCTTATGTTCCGCTGTTGATGTTGCTGTGGCACCAATTCATTACTAATTTCAGTGAATACCACATGAAATGCAATTAATACTGTGCATTGTTTATATTTTATTTCTTAATTTCCAACAAATTTGCAACAATAATTAAACTTTTCAATCTTTTAAACAAAATAAGAAATGTGCAACGAAATTTCAATTGACAAAACAGCTGACTTCGAAAATTCGAAATTCCTGTTCCCGAATTATTGTTCTCCCTAGGAGAACAGAATTGGAGGAATTTTTCCGCGGGAATAAAAAAATCCGCGAGAACAAAATTCCGCGAGAATTTTAGAATTGGTCTGATAATAAATCTCCATTCGGTTGACAATGAAAAAATATGGCAGATGCATACATCGGCACAGAAATATATACATTAGGGTTGGCAAAAGGTTTTTTTCCTTGTGGTGCAGTGAAATTATCGTCAATATATCTAAAAAGGTAGCCTGTAAGAATTTTGTGCTAAGTTGAGTCGTTTAGGATTTATTGGAGGCTAACAATGTTATAGAATATGGTTTTTGTATATTCTGAACATCAGTTTTACTTTACCAAAAGGCCTACTTTAACATAGTTGTATTTATATGAGCCTATTTCTGGAAGGTCTTTTGAAATATCGAAACTAGTGGCACTTTTCCCAAATTTAATGTATAAAACATCGTGAGGGTATGTAGGCTTGATTTTTGATACCGACATTGAACAAAACACATTCTTAGACCACGTTTACAATGTCCTAATCTACAATAAATCGTCAATAGATAATCTACGCGTTTACATATATTCAAGATTATTTTCCGCATATCTAAAATTTGATTATATTTACCGATTTTCGAAGGGTAAAATTTATAAGGGAAATCTAGTTATATAATTAATGACTAGGAGTTAAGTACGAAAATGAGGATAATCTCGTTATATGTAAACTAGGTCTTAGAGTGCTTGAGTCACTCGTGGATCTCTTTTACATGACTCAATAGATTTTAATAACAGGTGGTTTGGTTTATTGGTTCTTCAAAGTATGTGCGCAAAATTATAGGAAGCACAATGTGGTAATTAATGGTGGTGTGACATAAAGTCAACGGCAAAAAGGTCAATTGATGTTATGGCCACTTATGACCTTCCCAACTATGCAGCAATAGTATTCGCCAAACTCCCACTGGGTACTATATGGCACATTGTAGTCGAAATCTATCCGATACACAAATCTTTGGCTTTTTTCAACTGGAGGATGAAACACCGGTTCACATTCTCATTCAAAAGACTAAGGAGCTACTTAAATATATCAAACGCCTCCACACATAGTTATAGGCCGAAATGTCAACAACTGAAGATCTAAAACAAAGGTCACAGTGCATCGAGGACCAATAATAATATGACTATTTCGGGAAAAAGACCATAACCATATACAACAATTTAGAATCAGCACAAAAATCCTGGTTATTTCAAAGGAGTCTCCACAGGCCCCGCCTTAAAAACGACTTTGCACTTTGATGAAATCACAATTAGGAAAAGTAGCACCGGAGAGAAAAATTTCGCGCCGTTGTGTATTCCAAATTTTAGTTAGTTCTTTTATCTCAGAACAGTACTAATTTTGAAAGTTTTTTATCCGATTTTTCACTTGAATGTAACCAATTTATAGGAAAAGGAGAGTCGTATCCCAAATGTCGAAATAAAAAAAAAATGTTCCTTCCATTCGACTGAACAAAAACATAACGAAGAAAAAAACGTAACTATATTTGTAAACTGTAACCATTGTAACCATTTGACATTCGACGTTGTGGCCATTACATATGGTCATAACTTCAATTGACTTTGTGACCGCTTGTAGTGATCACAAGAAGAATTGAAGTTATGGCCATATTGACTTTATGCCCCACTATGTAATTTAAGAGTAAAAGCCTTGCAAATATACTCACACATACAAAGTTTATTTTAAAATTGCGCATGCGCTAAATCAATGATCCGCAAAAAGAGAGAGCTTGTATTGGTTTATAACCAGGGACGGAAACTATTATTCCTTTTATAATATAATTCCTTGCAAAACTAAGCCGTGCTTTTAAAAATAAAATTCCGGAAATAATATTTTTAAAAGTCCTAGTTTAACTAGTGCTATCGGACTCAAAAAATAAAAATTCTTTTATATGTGGACTTTTATGGAAAAGGTTCGAAAAATAAAAAGGATCCATGATTCGACATGATATTGCTGTAGGGATACCTGAGAACTCAAACATATTTACCTAGGACAATTCTTTGACCCGGACTTTTTCGACTCCCAAAAAAAAAAAAATTATTATTTTCCGTCCCTGTTTATAACACAAAAAATGAGTTCAACCCGAAAAAGGTGCGTATATTCAGTGTAACTGTTTCATTAAACTATGAAATTGGATAAACTTTGCTGCTCTTTAATTCTTAATTCATTTAGAACTCTTGCTATTGACGACTGGATTTTATATGTGTAAAAAGCCGTTTGAAGGCAACTATTTGCCGATGAATGCTTTAAATAGCCTTTAGGCTTATAAAGTAGCAAAGAAAATCTATCCACTGTAATGTAGATACATAATTTTATTGGTAAATATTTTTTAATGCGTTTATTTAGAATTATTTCCAATTAAAAATTTTGCGCACAAAAAATGCAAATGTAAATGGGCAATGGCGCGGCCATTGACAGCAAAACGGTGCGTCGTATCATTCGAATTAGTACGTGTACTAAAGCAAAACATTTATTAAATAATTGATAGATATATGTATGTAAGTTTATACATATATATGTAGCACTCCCTGCAAACGCCAATGCTTCGCCGATCATTGTTGTCTATATTGAATATCAGTATGTTCTTTTTCCGAAGCAGACGCGTAGCACCCAACTACTACCGTAGTACGTTAACCGTACTTACCAGACGTACCTGATTTAACTACTACATACAGTAGCGAATACGATAATAGCAGTGGCAATTTTTAACAAATTATCATATATATTATTCCTAATTGCTGTTTTTATGTACGGGTCCCTTTTTCGCTCTTATTTGGAATCCAAATCTATGAATAAAGTTTTGGTTGTAAAGATGGAGATTCAGGCTATTAGCGAGCTTTGGGCAATTATGGTCGTCAAATGGTCGCAATTTGGTGCTCTTGTTTAGCTATATTTTATTAAAATTATTTGTTAAAAATAAACGATTGTGAGCACACAAAAAAATCTATTTGTACTGTGGCACTATTGTGCATATTTGATTAGAACTAACACTGCATTACCGGCAGTTGCTAACATTCGCCAGATGGCAGCGCAAGCGCATGTAAGTTTATAGATGTTTGATTGATGGAACAGCTGATTTCTGTTGATATTTGATATGCGACTTTTATATTTGTTGCGCAAGATGCGCACTTGTCCGGCTTGTATACACTTGTAGCACTTTTGTTTTTATTTTGCCCTGATTCATAGGCACAGCAACAAATTTACACTTCAAATATAAAAAAAAACCAAAGTATGAGGGATAGATGTTTGTGAGGGATAAATAAAATGCATATGGATATTTTTGATTTTCATATGTAAGTGCAAAGCAAGGGCACTTTCATATGATGAACAAGCACTTCGATATAAAAAACCAAATTTACTCGTAACAAATTAACAACAAAAAATTATTCAAAAATATTATGGCAATGAAAAAAATGTTTATTCAAAATTGATTTACCAAGAAATTAAAATTGCTTCAGGCATTTAAGGGTTTGATCTCGGAATTTGAGATAAGACCTGGAAACTTGCATACGTCTTTATTTTGACATTATGTTAGTGGTATTAAATATCATTATAAGTCGCATGTGCGCTTCTTGAGATGTTCAAGACCTGGGGTCAGAAAATCTAGTACTTTGCAAATATCTCGCTTCCTATATCTGCCTAGAGTTTTGCGCTTTTGGATTAAATTTTTTACCACAACTTCGAAGCTTTAATTCCGGCAATAGTTCACTATCATAAATAAATTGGTGGAGATGCTCTGAATGCCATATTAATGACTGAGTGTAGTTGCTGTGCTGCAGTTTGTGAACTAACTTTAATTGCTCTTTAGTATTGTGATGATATAGCGATTTACGAAATGTTTTAAGAAATCGATATTTTAAAACTTTTGAGCTCTTTGAACATTTAAAAATGTAACTTTTATTTCTTAAAAACAAAAAAAAATCATTTATTTAATATTCCGGGAAAATTTTTTAAACAACGTGAGATCTGGACGGAAAAGGTGACATCTGTTTCGATTATACCTTTTAAATCTCTTCAAAGCCTTTTTTCCCGGGAGTGGGATTTGAATCCGCACCGCTACGATGGTTGAAGTGTTACAAATGCATTCAGCCACGTCATGCCTTAGTTGTTGCAGAGACAATTTTAATATAGAGATGTTGCTCCCCCAGCGGGTTAGGGGGTCAGAATACACCCTCGGTAGGTATGCCTGTCATAATAGGCGACTAAAATACCAGATTCAAGGGGCTGTGTAGCGCAACCCTTCAGGTTGCCAGCGCAATATACAACTTCTCCAAGCTCAATTGTCAACCTCACTTATCCGCGGCGAATCCTGTTTCAGTAACAGACGAAGCTCTGGCGACCCCAAGCTCCTCATGGAACTTGGGGTGGGAAGGGAGGGATGGCCTGAAGGTTTAATGTGGCCATATAAATCGCTCCCGAGATGGTGGGGCTAGCACCTTAATGGTGCTGTGTTACCGGAGCGTACCGTATCTGTATCGATAACACTCCCCAAAGCCTTTGGGGAGCAACCTTATCGCTACAACAACAACAACAACATAGATATGTTGCAGGGACGAAAAATAGTGTGAAGCAAGCTTCACAAAATTCTAATAGGTCACATTCACCACTTCCCACAGCAGAATTTGTTAAATTACCACTGTCTGTATTTATTATGTAACAATTATTTGTACACTTTTTATCCAGCTAATGTGTTCAGAATTAACATTTTTACTCTCTTAAACTATAATCAGTGTATTTTGTGTCCTTAAATTATGTTAAAATTGGTGTTAAAGTTTGTGGTGAGGTGGAAGTGACCTACTAGGATTTTGTGAAGTTCCGCTGCTTTCTAGCGAAGTTCGCGCATGCAACATCTTTATCTTCAAAAATTTTTGGTCGTTCTAAACCTTATCCCAATTGCATTCTTTGCATATTTGCTTTATGCACTGTACCTACTTCGTATTGTTACGAATATTAGCAAAACTAAGGGGTGCTGCCATCTCTAAGCCGATGCTAAGCAGCGCCTTGCATGCACATCCATAGATCAATCATTATGTCTACACATATGTAGGGACACGCAGCTGAGAGCAACGCAAAAGCACATGCAGATATCTTATCTGAAATGCTTCTAAAGGTATGCAATTGTGATTGTTGAAGTGTCGCTCACACATACAAGCGCATGGGGTATGGAGAACGTATAAAAATTAGACATCTGTAGTTGTAGCTGAGAAATTTATAACTAACTAAGTCCTGGAAGCGACTAGAAGATGCAGTTCAGTGCAGTGCAGTTCAGTTAAGCACGATATCTGTCGGGCAATAGATCAGTTTCATTTAAGCTATCAGTCAGTTTGGTTATTAAGCAAGCTAGTTGCAAAGTATAAGTGTTATTGTGAATTACTTTAATAAAGGCCATTTTTCCATTATTCAATATTGGATTTATTTATTCAACAGTTCAGTGATTCGAACGTTAGCAGACGATTGCAAATAAGGGGAATTGCACTAAATTCGTTACAGTATGTAATCATGTGTTTAAAGTTATGCGTTAGTAAGGCGGTTTCAAAGAAACTGGCATTGTTATTGCTTATGTTCTATTTATAGAACTACAACGAATTAACCAATGTTGTCTATTTGTATGAGTTAAGCGGGGATTGCCCTCATTGCTTTAAATGTATGAAAACATTTGTTTGAAGCAATTTTTTATTTATAATTTATATAATAGTTTGGGAAACATTTTTAAACAACGTGACATCAGGACGGACAAGGCGACAGCTGTTTCGATTATACCTTGTAAAAAAAAAAACATTCAGTTTATATACAAGTTTGAAGATGTATTGTGATTTGCACTTCAATAAAAAAATTTTGAGCAGGACTGCAAATCAGTCTCAAAAACATTTTCGAAAAAATCGAAAACTCATGAAAACTTTACGAAAATTTCTATATACTTATTATTTTTTGCATTTTTTTTTAGTATGCAGTTTTGTAGCATTATTAATTTTAGTAAAACACAGTATAAGTTATGAGTGCCTCCAAACTTGGATTGATTTTTTTATTTGTTCTGAAGGTTGTTTCAGATTTTCTTTCATATACGAATAAATTTTCATATGGAAGAAAAACTAAAACATCGGATAAAAATTATCATAAATCAATCCTAAGTTTAAGAGACTTATGATTTGCAATTTGTTAGACTAAAATGGATTGAAGACGATTTAATGATGAGCTGTACGAGCTTTACGCAGACATCAACATAGTCTAGCAAATTAAGACGCAGCGGCTGCGCTGGCTAAGCCACGTTATGCAAATGAAGGATGATGATCCGGCTAAGAAAGTATTTTTTCGGAGCCTGCCTGTGAAGCAGAGGAAGTGGGTGACCCCCACTCGGCTGGAAGGACCAGGCGGAAAACAATTTAAATTCCCACTCCGACTTATTATTGCCACTGCTATTTTTGTGTTCGCAACTGTATATTTCGTTTTGTCTACCCACCTGTGAACAAAGTGCTCTACGCATTTAATTTATATTCAGTTTTGTCAATCGATTCAGCCATCAAAATATGAAAATTGCTAAAGTAATACGTCCCTACTGAAATACATGCTTACTTTGTTTTACTATGTAAGCTGTCTATGGGGTATTCCATCCCATTTCGACCAATTTTGAACCCGACCCCTTTAGAATTGGTTGAAAGTTTTTCTTCTTTTTCTATCTTACGAAAGACGTTTTTCAGAATTTTTTCAAATTTTTTCATCCAACTCAAAAAAAGTTCTGAATTTAAAAAACAAAAAACGGTGTTTTTTTTCAAAATGTTATAACTTTTTCAAAAATTGACCGTTTGGGATCTTTTTTTAAAAAATTTGTTTTTAAATGTACTTTTCGGAATAAATACAAACAAATTTTTAAAGTTTTTCTTTTTGTAATTCTTCAGTTTTTCGAGATTTTTCGAATTTCGCTATTTTTTTTTCTCATAAAAAACTTCAATCAATTCTGCAACCATCCCCACTAATCATGATTCAATCACAAGAGGTTTGCTCGACAGACACATTTTTTGACAATTGCAGCCATTTTGCTCCCAAATCGAATTGACAACCTTTAACTGTGTTGTTTCTTTGCGAATTTTCGAAAAATATTAGTAGTAGAAATAGGAAGCAATCAGTTTACAAATACCCGATAAGTTCTTAACTGCATAATTCCTTAGAACATTTATTTTAATTTTATGATGAATTTATTAACTATGCCATGATCTATTAGTGTGGCTGAACATAGGTTTTATGAAAAGTACGGACACCAAGGTATCGTGCACTTTCGTAAACCTATGAACATACGAAACCTAAACCAATTCAAAATTCATCGCTCAACGTCAAAACCTCGACTATTAAATCGATTCACGTAAAAATGACATTAGTAAATAATGGAGATGCCATAACGAAATGTACTCATTGGGCATGTTAACTTATTCAGGTAAAAGTCTAGAACAGGACTGCTAATACGCGTCCAAAAATATCGAGATAGGTGACCTCGACAACAATAATCCTAAGGCGGAAAAGAAAAATTGTATCTCTGTCCCGAGATATGTGCAGTTGAAGTTGGCAATTTTCATGTGTTTGTTGTAATGTTTTTGTGCACTGAAAAAGATTTTGTGTACAAAGAGAATTTGCACGCATTTAATTTTGATCCGACCTCATTGGTGGACCGGCCAGGGTAATTTTTTATAAGCTCGGCTGAAAGCCGTCAACGAAACCCGGGGTAATTTTCGGTTTTTCGAAAATATCTTTTGAACGAGCTAGAATTTTTATTTCCGCCCTCGAATTATTGTTATCGAGGTCAATACGCGTCTTTGACACTTCTCTCGATATTTTTGGGCGCGTATTAAAAGTCGACCTTCTGATCTATTAATTCCGTATGTTCGGAACATCCGTCTCCATTTAAGAGGAGAATCTGTATATATTTGGAATATTATGTATATTCGGACCTCGTGAGGTAGTATCAAATGAACATATTCCGAATATTCTAAATTAACGGTTTGTCCAGAAAGCTTCCATGAATACTTAACGGAAAAGAGCTTTCCCAAATTTCAGAATAAAAAGGTGAATACTCCCTGTGTAGCGGCAGGACCGCCCAAAAGCTTAACTCTTCTGTCAAAGTCAAGGTAGGAATATAAAGTTCTAAGACAATTAGCCATTTTCTTTTACTTTTGTTTTTGTCAGTTCATTGCGGCTGCTGAGTAGCGTATCACCCCATATCGGCTGCCTGTTCAAAATCATGCTATCCCAAAATATTTTTCAAAAATTTCCCAATTCAGGATTTGTCACAAAACCGCCCTATATTAGAGTTAAATTGAAGAACGCTTCATCTCAGAATGCTTTTCATTAACTCCCTCTTATAACAAAATGCATTGAACTTATGCTCATGTAGGGAGTTTTGGAAACAAATTTTGAGATAGTGCATTTTTGAATAAAATTCTAACGTACGGCATTGTTCAAACAATTTCTGAAAGAATGATCAAACCAACATAACTTTATCAATTCACGAAATATTTCGTAGGAAATGAATTATTTTCCCAAAAAATGTTGGCATTTACAAATTTATTATCACTACTATTATCTATCAAAGATACTTGTCTACTACAATTTCACTGAAGGGGATTGAATTATTCCCCGTTTTCCTTACTTCGTAAAAGCAACCCGTCCAGATTTTTCAAGTTGGGAGTGTCAAAGATCTGTCATCATTGAAGAACAAACCTCTAGTAATTGAATCATGCCCACTATTCCCGGAGTGGGCCGATAATTTTTTTTTTTTTTTATTTAATTGAAAAAAAAACTTTAAACATTTTTTTGTATTTTTTCCGAAAAGTACATTTAAAAACAAATTAAAAAAAAAAAAGATCCCAAACGGTCAATTTTTGAAAAAGTTATAGCATTTTGAAAAAAACACCGTTTTTTTTTTGAAATTCAAACTTTTTTTGAGTTGGATGAAAAAATTCTGAAAAACGTCTTTCGTAAGCTAGAAAAAGAAGAAGAACTTTCAGCCAATTCTAAAGGGGTCGAGTTCAAGATTGGTCGAAATGGGATGGAATACCCCCTATATTTCCATATTTTAGTTGTTTACGATTTTACTTTAAATCAAGCGTGCTCAAAAAATTTGACTAACCGAGCTGTAAGCCAGTAAGAATAACAACTTCTTCGGCCAGCAGTGAATGATAGGTCATCGTTTTTTTTACTCTAGTTATGCTTTAACTGTGCGCCTTGCGGACACATTTTAAAGAACGGTGTGAAAGTTTTCAGCAAAATAAAATCAACAAAATAATTTACCGATATGAAAACATTAAAAAAAAAATTGACTTTTAGGACTTGAACATTTTTCATTTATTAATTTTTTTTATTCCACATTTATTCTTTGCAATGTTCATCATACGCCCTGTCATATCATCAAACAAGAAAAGAACAAACAACACCAGTGTTGGAATCGTCATCATTATCGCTGATTGACGCTTAGCTGCCCTAGAACACTCGGCAGAGCTTCGAATACAAACGCAACTTTTCTTGTATTGACATGTGTTTAAATGGAGAATGTTTGAGCACTGAATTTACCCGTGAAATGTTTACTGCTTGAAGTACAAGCTAAAAATGATTGACTGGTTGTTTACTGAATCTCTGTTGCAGCGTTCACACGATATGTAAGTGAACGCCGAATAGTTTCCCGAAGCTCTCGAGTGCACCACTGACCTAGATGCATGTAGCACAGATGTCGGCAAAATGAAAATGCAGCTGTATTAGTGAGAGTCACACAAATCACTTGATGCATCGTTTTGTGTTGTTCATTATTAGCAAGCGAAGATCGCAAATAGTGAAACATGGGCAACATTCGTCAACATTGCGAGCGGCGTACACAATCGATGCTGCTGCGCCAAATGCTCAGCGACTACTAAACTAAAGAGAATATGAATACGTGTGAATTGAGTGTGCACAATTGTGCCACTATTTGCCGACGTTTGAATTCTTTTTCTGCTGAAAATTCGTTGAAAATTTCAAAGCCAGATGTATTTTCTTACTTTGAAAAAGAGAAGTATAGTTATTCTTCAAGTGAAATAGCATTAATAGAGCTGCAGTGGCGAAAACTTATAACTATACAATGGAAAAATGTACACTCCACCATGGAATATTGGTCGGAAGTCCGAGAACACAAAAATGCATTAAACGAACCTCCTTTTTTAGAACTTGTCGAATTCATATTTAGTTTTTTAGTATTACCACTCAGTAACGCGGAGGTTGAAAGAATTTTTAGTGGCATGTAAATTCTGAAAACTAAATTAAGGAAAAAACTAAAAATTAAAATGCTTAATGCGCTGCTTAATATTAGATGCTCGTTAAAACGCCTATCTAAATGTTGTAATGACTTTGAAATTACCGATTACCGATTAGACTTAAGCTCTTCTGATTCTTCAGACGGGGAATATTTTATGTAAATAATTAGTTTGTAATATTTTTTTTATGTATATACACATACGCAATCATTTAAAGTACTTCCATGTGATAGTCAAGGAAAATGTGCTTGATATGTTTTGAAACAGGAAGTTATGCTTAAGTTATGTTTATAAGTTTTTACTTACAAATGTGTAAACTAAAATATAAAAAGAATTTTATGAATTAACCAAAAAATTTAATGAATTAACCAAAAAAATGTCTGGCCTTTTTTTAGCTTCTTTTTTTTTCTAAATTTAGCCTTTTCTAACCTTTTTTTTTGCCAATCTAGCTTCTTTTTTTTGCATCACCTGGCAACACTGTTTACCACAAAGATACTTTCGACATTCGATGCCGTAATTTTATGCTAAATATTTTTACTGCGATATTTTTTGGCATCGAGTTTTTTGAATGTGGTATCGTATCGAGTTATCGGTTAAAGGTGGAGTCAGATTTGCAAGGAAAGAGCTAATCGACCAAATAGGCTCCTTTGCATACTCATATCTAATTTGTTTCGCGAACCGAAAGAAATTTTGCATTGAAGAACTTGCTGTTAAAAATAAATAAAATACGTCTGCGATAAAGTCCTAACAGATTTTAGGCCGAGCTTTTCTATCAATTTGGGTAGTGCTCTTCTTAGTTTATCCTACAAATTGGCGGGATGGGGACCTTCATGCTTTATGGCGACTCCGAACGGCATCTCAAGACAAAAGAGTTTTCACGTAGAAGCTTTTCGTGGTAGTAATACACCCGGGGTGTTTGCCAAATCACTGCCGTGGGGCGACCCCGCTTAGAAAAACTCTTTTATAATTGAAAAAACCTGCTTCAAAATTTTCGACATTGCTTTTCTACGGGACTTCAACCCAGCATTTTCAGTGTTGTAGGCGTAGCACGCTATCACTGTGCACCACAGCCCTTGCAGTTAATTCATTAACAAAAGCCGACAACAAAAGCACAATCGAAGTTGCCACTTCCCGTTCGCATATAACAGCGCCAAAAGCTATGAATGTCCTAACTTTTTGCCTCGCCTTACATTCCATACACTTAGTGTAGCAAGATATATATGGGGTATTCCATCCCATTTCGACCAATTTTGAACCCGACCCCTTTAGAATTGGCTGAAAGTTTTTCTTCTTTTTCTAGCATTCGAAAGACGTTTTTCAGGATTTTTTCAAATTTTTTCATCCAACTCAAAAAAAGTTATGAATTTTTAAAAAAATACCGTTTTTGTTTTCAAAATGCTTTACCTTTTTCAAAAATTGACCATTTGGGATCTTTTTTTTTTAAATTTGTTTTTAAATGTACTTTTCGGAAAAAATACAAAAAAATTTTTAAAGTTTTTTTTTCAATTAAATAAAAAAAAATC
This sequence comes from Eurosta solidaginis, assembly GCF_040869045.1. Classification (NCBI taxonomy): domain Eukaryota; kingdom Metazoa; phylum Arthropoda; class Insecta; order Diptera; family Tephritidae; genus Eurosta; species Eurosta solidaginis. The sequence goes on along the minus strand of NC_090322.1, from coordinate 218,456,067 downwards.
GGCCCACTCCGGGATGATTGCAGAATTGATTGAAGTTTTTTATGAGAAAAAAAAAAAAAAACAAAAAAAAAAAAAAAAAAAAAAATGACGAAATTCGAAAAATCTCGAAAAACTGAAAAATTACAAAAAAAAACTTTGTATTTTTTCCGAAAAGTACATTTAAAAACAAATTTAAAAAAAAAAAAGATCTCAAACGGTCAAGTTTTGAAAAAGTTATAGCATTTTGAAAACAAAAACGGTGTTTTTTTTTTAAATTCATAACTTTTTTTGAGTTGGATGAAAAAATTTAAAAAAATCCTGAAAAACGTCTTTCGAAAGCTAGAAAAAGAAGAAAAACTTTCAGCCAATTCTAAAGGGATCGGGTTCAAAATTGGTCGAAATGGGATGGAATACCCCATATGTATGTACGTGTAGCAACGCTTTGCTTTGAAAGATGAGTTAAATGTATGGTTCAGATATGGCTCTGCTACAGAAAGTTTGTATAACGTGAAACGTAGCGCAAAGAGAAAAGCTCTTCCGACAAGGTTGTATGTCTTGGCAAAACCTAAATCCAACATGGTTTTTTCACATCGAAAGACGTAATAAGAACTCATTTCAACGTGGATTATTGATCCACATACTTGTCATTATCAGTATCTTATACTTGTAGAACGATAATTGATATGAGTACCCTATTGATACTTTGCATTCGATATTGTTCCTCTACTACCATCTGCGGTTGCTTTGAAGCTTACAAAAATGTGGTGCATGAGACCTACCTGACCTCCGACTATAGGTCTTATCTAGTATATGATGTATCATAAAGGTCTGATCGATCGGATAGCGCTGAAGCCACGCTAATAAGGTGCAATCAGTTCCTTGACTTTGGGCTGAAGTCTTTCGCACAATAAGATGTATAGGACTTTATATGTGATATCACACACCAAGTTAAAAGTTGCATAATCATTGTAGAATTGCCTTTACCTAAGTCATGTTTAATACGTCACGTGCTAGTAGACTATATTTGTTTAATATCCATACTCATGTATGCAATTAATTGAATAAATATTTTACATATATATATATGCATTTCTCATTGTTGTTCGTGTGCTATAAATTGGAAACCTGAAACTTTTTCTAGCACATATGCATGACTAGAATATTTTTAATAAGTTTAGAAAATTTTACGAAATTATTTACAGCTTGATGAGCATTCATCTTCATCTTGTTTGTCGCTTAACTTTCGATCCCTTCGCGACAAATCACGCCAACAGTACCTGACTCGACAACTGACGCCAATTGGGAGCACAGAGGGAGATAAGTTCTTCCGCAAGTACTTCGTGTTGTCCTCATTTACAGCAAGACCCGCTTGATTGCCTCTTTATCCAATTCAGAGATGGTAGAACTTAGAGGGGGTTAAAGTCCACGATATCAATATCACCAGCATACGCCAGTAATTGTATACTCCTATCATAGAGTGTGCTATCATAAAATTGGGGTTGCTTCTGGAACTATCTTTTTTAGCATTAGGCTGAAGAGAGTCGCCTGGTCTGGCTCGGTTTCGCAAAACTCGGAGAGGTCGCTCGCAACTCTTACAGAGCTGGTGGTGCTGCCCAACGAAAGATTTGGAGAGAAAGATTTGTAGCTCTACATGGAACTTGACAGAATACAGGCAACTTCTCTTCGCGAGGTTAAAAACTGCTTTGGGGCGAATAAATTGTTGAGTGTCACTTCTCTAATCGTAAGTCTATTCCAAGATCTGGCGCATCGTGAAGATCTGGTCGATAGTAGATCTGAAGTGGCACTGGCAAGTCAAATCAGTTCGTTGACTTTAGGGATTCAGTCTTTCACATGGTACGTTGAATGGAACCTCATACGCGATCTTAGGCCGAGTGTTTCTGCCTTTCTTAAATTTCAATCTGAAGGCATGCGCTCCTTCGACCATATTTTGGATAGAAGTTGATGCATGTTCTTTATCAACTATTCGCCTCTGAGTTTGTGCAGCTCGGAGGGTCGTTACCAGCACCTTGCTATTTTTATCGGGGGTATTACCATTCTATCATCGGCATAGTCAGGTGCCTTAAGTTGATTTCCGTTATTTACAATGTTTATTGGCAGGAAACATGCCGATAGTTGGGTCACTGATCATGCAACTAGATCCGTGTGTTTTGTCATAGTGAGGTTGAGCCTACAAGGCAGGTACTCACGTTAGGTCAGGTCAGGTTGGGTGGTAGCTTCCCTGATGAGAGGAAGCTCACTTGGACAACATGACGGTCCGTTGTGATACCACATATAATAAACTAAACTAACGGTGACGTAGATATAACTACTTAGAGAATCGTTGGGTAGCAACGATAAAGTTCCGAATGATCCCGATCTCAACCTTGGATAGCTCCTCGGGAGATCCAAGTGAGTCACGACCAAAATACTTTCGCCTAGTTCTGGCAAAAGCTGGGCAGTCAAGCATAAAGTGATTTGGTGATTCCACCTCATCATCCTCCATACAGCTGCAGCAGGATGGAGTTTCCAATATATTGAGACGTACCGCATGGATACCCATGGGACAGTGCCCTGTCAAAACCCCAATGACCATTGATAGGTGAGCCTTAGTGAACCCAATTATTTCAGCAGACCTCCTGCCATCCACTTTCGGCCAGAAAGATCTTGATATCCTACAAGACGTAGTGTCCGCCCAACGTTTGCTGAGCTGACTCGAGGCCCAGCTATGGAAGAGCAATCCACAGGTGGCTAGCGGAATCCCGAAATCCCTACAGCCATCTTCATCCGGTTCAGTTGTACCGATTCGGGCTAAGAGATCCGCTTGACAGTTACCCGGAATATCACTATGGCCCGGGACCCAGATAATCTTAATTGTAAAATAATTCGATGCAATCGCAAGTGTGGTCAGGCACTCCCAGACCACCCTCGATCGCACTGTAGTTGAGCTCAAGGCCTTTATAGCCGCTTGGCTATCAGAGTAGATGTTAAATTCCCTAACCGTAGTAGCGCTGGATAGCATTTCATCCACCGCATCCTTAATCACAGCAACTTCCGCTTGTAATACACTGCAGTGATCAGCCAACTTAAACTTGCGGCTTACATTTAGCTCTTGACAAAAGACCCCCCCGCCAACCTTTCCGTCCAACTTCGACCCATCCGTGAACAAGTTAACCGGTCCCATGCCCCAGATAATTCCTCTTCTCCACTCCTCCCTCGGGGGAATGACTGGGGTGAAGGTTGTATAGGGAGCGGCCACCGGCATGCAATAGTCCGTCCTGTCCGGGATAAAGTCGAAACTAGTAAGAAGGCTAGAGTGTCCGAAATCAGAAAGCATATAACCCATATCACGAAGCCTGACCAACGACCGGGCCGCGGCTGCCTTTCCCGCAATATCTACTGGATGTATATTCAGCATGACATTCAGTGCCAAGGTAGGTGTTGTTCTCATAGCGCCACTGATGCCGATAAGCGCCGTCCGTTGCACTGACACTGGCATTTTGGAGGTGCTCGCCGTGTCCAGTGCTTTCCACCAGACCAGCACCCCATATAGCAGAATCGGTTTGACAACCATCTCATAAAGCCAGTGTACTACTCCTGGCGAGAGCCCCCATCTCTTTCCGATAGCCCCCCTGCAGCAGTACAAGGCAACCGCGGCCTTCCTGGCCCTATCTTCCACATTGGGCCTCCAGGACAGCTTCTTGTCCAGAACAATTCCCAAATATTTAACCCTGTCAGTAAGTACCAACGGTACCCCTCCAATCGAAGGAGTTCTGAAGTCGGGTATCTTATATCTCCTTGTAAAAAGAACCAATTCTGTTTTTCCCGGGTTGACCGCCACTCCACATGATTCAGCCCACCTAGCCACAGTATCCAGGTATCCCTGCAGAACATCGCGCAGGGTGCCCAGAAATTTGCCCCTGACTAGGATAGCGAGGTCATCTGCATAGGCAACCACCCGACAGCCATTGGCTTCCAGCTCCACAAGAAGCTCGTTGACTACCACAACCCAGAGCAGAGGAGATAGGACACCTCCCTGTGGCGTGCCCCTGCACACCTTCCTCCTTATTATGGCTCCTCCCCACTCCGCTGCGACAATTCTGCCGCATAGAAGTTTGCTAATAAATTCAACCAGAGCCGCTTCGACTCCTAAACCCACCAGAGCTCTTTCGATTGCCCCCGGTAGAACATTGTTAAAAGCCCCCTCGATGTCTAGAAAGGCACCCAGAGCATATTCTTTATGTTCTAGAGACCCCTCTATTTGCTTTACAATCGAATGGAGAGCCGTTTCCGTCGATCTGCCTTTGCAGTACGCATGCTGTGAAGCCGACAGTAACCCCCCAGGTATCCTTTCTCGTAGGTACAGGTCAATCAGCCGCTCAAGCGTCTTAAGAAGAAACGACGAGAGACTGATTGGCCTGAAATCCTTAGGTGTTACATGAGAGCCCCTGCCGGCCTTCGGAATGAAGATGACCCTAACCGTGTGCCACGACCTAGGGATATAGTTAAGCCTGAGGCAGTTAGTGTAGATGATGGCCAACCAGCGGCAGGAAATCCCTAAAGACCTTTGAAGTTGCGCAGGAATGATGCCATCCGGACCGGGTGACTTATAGGGCTTGAACGAATTTATAGCCCAGGATATTTGACTTTCCCGTAGTGGGATGGCAGGCATTTCTGCATGGCCAGCAACCGCCGACCACGCAAGCGAAGATCCCTGCGCAACTGGGACATCGGGAAAATGATTGTCCAGTAAAAGTCTCAGGGACTCCTCGCTACTCATCGACCAGTCCCCACCATCATCTCTCAGATACCCCCGAGGGGCGGGATTCCTAGAGAGTATTTTTCTAAGCCTCGCGGATTCATTGCAGCCCTCCACGTTTTCACAGAAGCTTCGCCATGAATCCCGCTTGGCTAACCTTATTTCATATTTATAAATCCCCAGACTCACCTTATAGAGCTCCCAGTCCGAGGGTAGTCTACTCCTCCTGGCTCTATTAAAGAGCCGCCTACTGGACGCTCTTAGGTCGTCAAGGGAATCAGACCACCAGGGCGGCTTGCCCTTCCCCCTGTAAGTTTTCAGTGGGCAGGACTGTTGAAAGGCGCTATTGCCTGCCAAGGTGAAGTTTTCCACCAGATCGTCTATTTCAGATTCGGACAGGTCCGAACCAGCGATAGGCGCCTCAGGCAATAGCTCTCCCAACTTCCTACAATACAAGTCCCAGTTGGTACTTTTAGGGTTCCTAAAAGATATTTTACCGGGACGTTCTTCATTCACCGAGAACTGAATATATCGGTGATCAGAGAAAGAGTGCTCGTTGAGAACCCTCCATCCAGATATCCGATCTTCCAGTTCTCTGCTAACCAGGGTGAGGTCCAAGACCTCCTCCCTTACCGCAGTAATAAAAGTCGGGTCATTCCCCCTATTACATATACAAAGTCCCTCATCTACAATAAAAGTAAATAAAGACTCACCTCTGGTGTTCGTATCCGAGCTCCCCCATATGCTATGGTGTGCATTAGCATCGGCACCTATGATTACGCCAACACCTCTCCGCCTTGCTTCAGCGGTGATTTCGCCCAGTATCACAGGCGGTGGTCCCGTTACGTCCCCATGGGGCATATACGCTGAGACCACCCACAATTCGCTACTGCCTCGCTCGAGGCAGACCGTGGTTACGTCAGCATTGCTGAAATTAGAGAGAATAAAAGCTTTAAATTCCTTTTTAATAAGCACACAGGATCTAGGCCTACCTGCCTCCCCATGCACCAAGGTGTTGAATTTTCCCGTCCTTAATCCAGAAATTTTTCCGCCGTTACTACTCAGCCACGGCTCCTGGACAAGGACAATATCCACTCCGCCTTTCTCAAGACAGAGCAACAAGTTTGCGGAAGCCGCCTTAGAATGCTGAAGATTGATTTGACGGATTTCCATCAACACCACTCTTCTTCTTCTGCACCCCATCCTTGGCGGCTTCGCCCTCGGAGACTAGGAGGTCCTCCTCCTCCCCCAACAGACGACTTACACTGATGACGGATCCCGCCATCGATGATTCGCCCTCGGAGGCCAGGAGCTCCTCCTCGGCCCTATCATCCAGACGACTAGCACTGATGACAGATCCCGCTATTGACGGGACGTCAACAGTGCTTTCGCTGTCCAAATTAGCGGAGTCAGCATCCACAACCATGGGTACTGGCTCCCCTGCGGACGCCTCCACCTCCCGAACAGTCTCTGTGGGAGAGGAACCATCCCCCCTGGAATCGGCGTGGTAGATTTTAAGAACCACACGCTCGAGGCCATAGGAGATAACTCCCCTCGTGTCAGAGAGAGGACCGGTGGACTCTGCGTTTAGCAGAATCAGCACTTGCCGACGTGGCCCAACAGCCTCCTCTACTCTGAGGACCCTCCAGTTATGCGTCGGAAGGTTCGGGTTGCAGTAACGCATTAGTTCGAGTATTTTCTCCGGCTGAGATGGCCCGGCAGGCAACCACACCCGAGCCCTCGGTCGAAGGGGGAGATCCCTCCATTCCACGGCCTCGAGTCTGGCCCCCCTCCAGACCTCCCCTACCAAAGAAATTATTTTCTTAAAGATACAGGCCGACCGCTCGTCAGCACAAGTAATCAGTCTAAAACCATGATACCACCCCGAGTATTCGAAGCATGGCCGCGTACCTGGGCTCTCCATAACAGCGGTCATATAGGCCGCTGATATGGCGCTGGCGACCCACGGCCACTCCTCTCGGGAGATGGCACCATCCTCCCTACTCCTATCCAGGACCCCGAGGGTGATGGAGCCTGCACGTTTAGCGATTTCGCTAAACGAAATTGCGTCCCCACCTCCTCGGGCCCTTTTTGTCGTTGAGGCATTCCGCTCATCCGACCTTTGCCGCTTCATAGCCCCCAAACCCTGCTGCTCACCCGCATCGTTCGACACCGGTGTGTGGTCGTCGCAAGCTACGACGCTCCTGGCCCACTCCAGCGTCCGGGAATGCTTCTCAGACATCTGAGCATCCCTTCTGCCGTAGCGCTCCAAGATCTTCTCAGCTAAGCGCCGATCACCCAGAGCTTTCCTACGCGGCGTCGATCGCCTATCTTTCCCGGCAGGCTTCGACCCCAGGGCTCCCGTTGGGAAAGCTCCTCGCGACAGGGCTTCCTTACTAGTACTGGGCTGCTCCGTCGCATTCGTCGGACCTCTGCCTTTCCCTGTCACAGCCCCATATGGGCCTACATTGGGTGTCGGTTTCGACACCCCTCCACTAACCGAACTACCCGTACCTACGGGGTTTGAAACCAAACCCCTGCGCTGATCCGTCTGATCAGCCCTTTTGACCCGCCGGGAGCTTTCCCGGCTGGCGGCGACCTGCTTCGGAGCACTCTCCGCACCTGTCGCGTCCCCCGCACCATGACGACTTTCGCCGTCACTCCTACCCTCCTTTTTCTTCGTCTTCGTGTCCATTCTAAGAAGTCCCCCCTCAAGGCCGCTATCCGGAGCCGATTGTGTAGTCGCCCTTCAACGGTCCCGTGGTTATCTATGCTGCGCAGGGAGGCCACGCGAGGGTTGACGCATTACCTTATGAGTAATGCGTTCAGAGCCAGACCGGACGCAAAGCGGGAAAATCTTCAACCGCACCTACACCACCAACTTAACGGCGACGGAGCCGGAACGTACCTTGAGGCCCGCCACGGTTTTAACGGGACGTGGGCAGGTGCAGCATTAGCCTACCAGCCATTTCGATAGGGTTTCACCCCGACCTACTAAGGTGGCAGAATACTGCACCTACCAGCCCAAAGTCATCAATTCCTATCCATAGTCAAAATCAAGTCCCTAACAATCCGGTTCGTCACCATTGAGTACCGATCTTGACCCTTAACAGGGTCCTCCCTCCCCTGAGCTCGGCACAATGACTCAGGGGTGCGGGTTTTATCGAGTTGTCCTCTCTAGATCCGCCATTATCAGTAGAAGCAGGGGCACCTCGTGCAGGACGTGACAACCAATCACGTGTGACAATTCGTCACTATGGCCGGTCTAAGACTGATACCAGTCCCTGATCCAGAGCCTGGAACCACGTATGATATCCAAGCCAAGTATCTTAACCCCCGGTACTCACGTTAAAAGCATACCAACTAATTTCAGGTACATGTCCTCAAATCGTGATCTATAAATCATAGCCTGTAAAACATTTGCCGTGGTCGTCATCTGAAAAAAAGTTATCATCTGAGACTTGCTATTTTTTATACTCAGCGTGCTTTGCACACAGAGTATATTAACTTTCATTGGATAACGGTTGGTTGTACAGGTATAAAGGAATCGATATAGATATAGACTTCCATATATCAAAATCATCAGTATCGAAAAAAAATTCGATTGAGCCATGTCCGTCCGTCCGTCCGTTAGCACGATAACTTGACTAAATTTTGCGATATCTTCACCAAATTTGGTACACTAGCTTATCTGGACCCAGAATAGATTGGTGTTGAAAATTAGCGAAATCGGAAGATAACCACGCCCACTTTTTATATATATAAAATTTTGGAAAACACAAAAAAACCTGATAATTTAGTAAATAATACACCTAGAATGTTGAAATTTGACATGTGGACTGATATTGAGACTCTTGATAAAAATTTGGAAACATTTTTCAAAATGGGCGTGGCACCGCCCACTTATGATAAAATCAATTTTACAAATATTATTAATCATAAACCAAAAATCGTTAAACCTATCGTAACGAAATTCGGCAGAGAGGTTGCCTTTACTATAAGGAATGATTTGAAGAAAAATTAACGAAATCGGTTAAGGACCACGCCCACTTTTATATAAAAGATCTTAAAAAGGGTCGTGGACGAATAAAATAAGCTATATCTTTGCAAAAAATAGTTTTGAATCAATGATATTTCACTTATCAAGTTTTACTGAAAGAGCAAATGGGGAGACATTTTTTTTTAAACGGGCGGTGCCACGTGTTATGTAGAAAAGTAATTTATCTGAAATGAAATGTACAATTGAAGCTCACGCTGAGTATATTATGTTCGGTTACATCCGAACTTAGACACCTTTACTTGTTTATGTTTCATTCGAATGCGTGCGGAACCCAGAAACTGCATTTTAGTCACTTTTTATAGTAGTGGAAAAAAAAGCACGTCCAGCTAATTTTAACATTTTATCTAAAGCAGATTTCTTTTTATGATTTGTGAAGGATTTAAGGTTTTACTTCTTTTAAACATAGGGGAGGCTCCGCCCACTATTTACCAAAATTTTATTAAATATGACATAGGATCAATTTCACTAAGCTTCATAAATATTTTTCGAAGCTGATAAAATTTATACATGAGAGCCTTCATCTAAAACGATTCCTTTGTCACATTACAACGCACTTGGTCTAGCTGTTCAATTTTATGTATATGTAAGTATGTTGTTGTAATAGGCTAAAATATAACCAACCCTTGAATAGTGGGGTCTTTTGACTTGCACTAGAGGAAATGTTTGCATAAAATTATAAAAATCTGTGTACTTCTACAGCTGGGTATAAAAATACATTTTTTTCGAGGGCACGATATTTGGTTATCTGTTTGTTGAAAACTTAGAACCTTGAAATAACGATAAGAAAAGTAAGATCATGAATAAAACTTAATCTGTGACTTAAAAAAAAATGCGACACTTATCTTCATCCATGATTTCAACCGAAGTAAAAAATTGTTTTGCAAAAAATGTATCTATATAAATGAAAATCCACTCGCACTTCTGTAGCCATCATCCCCTCGCAAAGACCCTGAATCAGATAAATAATTTTTATTAAAATGCAATAACAATGATTTGAGCCAGATAAATCCAGATAGAATTCTGGTTCAATTTGTGAGCCACATAGTTGGTTAATTTCTTGACTTTAGTTTGGCAATGCTGCCTTTACTAAACCTACCCTTTCAAAAAAAAAAAAAAAACAAAAAGGTGTCGCTGCTGACCTTTAGCGCAATGTTTTAAATGAAAACAATTGCGACATTTGCCTATCACAGCTCATATGTACAAAAGTGTCACGATATTTGGTTCTCAAGTTTCCCAACGATCCAGATCGTTCCCGCGAGAATTGAGCGTGATACGGAGCTAGAAAACTTATCAGATGAGGCGTATATAACCCCAGCAAAACTGGCATAAGCGGTTGCAAGCAATAAGGAATAGTGGTTTCACTCCCAACAGATAAATCTTAGAATAAGATAAATAAAGTACATCACATGCCTTATAATAACTCATGATTTAAGGCTGATTTACGCCAAAAATAAGCCTTACCCCTAAGGAAACATAGAAATAAAAAATAATCCTAAACTAAAATATTTTTATACTCAGCGTGCTTTGCACACAGAGTATATTAACTTTGATTGGATAACGGTTGGTTGTACAGGTATAAAGGAATCGAGATAGATATAGACTTCCATATATCAAAATCATCATTAACAAAATTTGATATATCACAATCATCAGTATCGAAAAAAAATTTGATTGAGCCATGTCCGTCCGTCCGTCCGCCCGTTAGCACGATAACTTGAGTAAATATTGAGATATCCTCACCAAATTTGGTACACTAGCTTATCTGGACCCCGAATAGATTGGTATTGAAAATGAGTGAAATCGGATGATAACCGCGCCCACTTTTTATATATATAACATTTTGGAAAACACAAAAACCCAGATTATTTAGTAAATAATACACCTAGAATGTTGAAATTTGACACGTGGACTGATATTGAGACTCTTGATAAAAATTTTCTTAAAATGGGCGCGGCACCGCCCACTTGTGATAAAATCAATTTTACAAATATTATTAATCATAAAGGAAAAACCTTTAAACCTATCGTAACAAAATTCGGCAGAGCGGTTGCCTTTACTATAAGGAATGATTTGAAGAAAAATTAACAAAATCGGTTAAGGACCACGCCCACTTTTATATAAACGATTTTTAAAAGGGTCGTGGGCGAATAAGATAAGCTATATCTTTGCAAAAAAGAGCTTTATATCAATGGTATTTCATTTCCCAAGTGTATTTATAAAAATAAATAGGAAAAACTTCAAATTTTAAAAAATGGGCGTGGCACCTCCCCTTTTATGGCTAAGAAATTTTCTATATTTCGGGAGCCATAACTCGAAGAAAAATAAAGCAGGAAATATTTCTAGGAAAAATGGACGAATCACTTTTATATAAAAGATTTTTAAAAGGGTCGTAGGCGAAAATAATAAGTTAAATCTTAGCGAAAAAGAACTTTGTGTCAATAGAATTTTACTTTCTAAATTGAATTATAACTTTAAATTGGAAAACACTAAAATTTTTGAAAATGGGTGTGGCACCGCCCCTTTTATGACTAAGCAATTTTCTATGTTTCGGGAGCCATAACTCGAAGAACAATTGTCGGATTGTAGTAAAATTGGGTACACATATTTTCCTTATAGCAGAAAATATTTCTAGCAATGGACGGGATCGGTTAAGTACCACGGCAACTTAGATATAAAACAAATTTAAAAGGGTCGTAGACTAGAATAATAAGCTATAACTTAGCAAGAAATAGTTTTGAATCAATGATATTTCACTTATCAAGTTTTACTGTAAGAGAATATGGGGGACATTTTTTTTAAACAGGTGGTGCCACGTGTTATGTAGAAAAGTAATTTATCTGAAATGAAATGGACAATTGAAGCTCACGCTGAGTATGTAATGTTCGGTTACACCCGAACTTAGACACCTTTACTTGTTATTTACTGTACTCAATGTAATATCTTAGGGAACGTACCCAAATTACGTGACCCCTTTAGTGGGGCGGGGGGTTTCTTTAGGTATTACACCTGGTCACAGGGGGAGGCGAGGGATTGAGACTTTGTCACATAGTCAATAATCTCTAGAAAATCTTGCCATTTTTTTTGGAATTTATTTCGCGTCAAAAATTTCCATGAAAAATCATCAGAAAAACGTGCACGGTAATGTAGTGGACGACGTGTGTCCAAAAGAGAGCAAGGCACGGAGTGGATAGACATCGAGGCTGTCGACGAGGAAAAAATAATCATGTCTGAGGAAACTCCTGATGCTACTGCTCCCATAATCTACGACGTATAAAGAAGAAAAAGACTTTAGAAATTAAGTTGTTGTTCGAATATGTTTTTAAATACATTTTTTCTTCTTAACATTATTAACTTATAATTACATGTATGCACGTACGCTTCGCGTAACGCCGCGGGTGCCGAATTAATAAAAACAAATACATATAAATCAAATAATTTTTTTTTTTAAATTAGCAAAAAATAATTTAAAATCATACTTATGAACTACTACGTAAAAATTAAAGGGGGAGGGGTCTTAAAATATACTACCTGCAGTCACCGAGGGGGGGGGGGGGTGGTAAAAAGTTGTAGAAAATGGGTCACATAGTTTGGGTACGTTCCCTATACCGCCTTATGTAAGCCTGTTTTCGAGTTGGTTTTAATCTATATATCGCTCACTTACTTCAATAGCATCATAACTCAAAAAACACAATTTTCCAGGAGAGCCATTGAAATATTTTAACTGCCATATGTTGCGCATATAAAGGCATGTTTTCATTTTTATAAAACGTGCTAAATTTTTAACTGATCACGAAGATTTTTGTTTATACAACATAGATCATGATATTAGGTACGTTTATATGTTATTAATTCAAAAGTCATGTTTTTTGAGTTATGACGACATTGCAGCAAATGAGCGATATATAAAAATGAAATTCTGTGTGTGTGTTTATGGTTCCCTATGGAAACGTATTTCCCACACTTCAATCATCACCAAATTTTGGCTATAGGTTCCTTCGATCAAGACGAAGATTTTTCATATTTCAGAATTAAGAATATCCCGTTCTGGCTAGGGTGTTCAGATCAAAACGTGGACCTGGGTAATCCTGGAAGCTGTTTATGAGTACTTTGATGCGGGGTATTCTTGGTACCACTGGATGACTAGGGTCTCAAGATATAGGCGAAAACGTGGACCGGGTACCCCTAGAATGTGTGTGTAATATGGATATCAAATGAAAGTTGTTGCTGAGAGCTTTAAAATAATTTTCATTGTGATATTCGATATAGTCGCATCAACCTGGCAAAACTGATAAATATGCATGCGAAGTCGTTATAGAGACATGAACTAATAATACCCACATACCTATTTGCATACGTCCTATTCGATTTGTCTGAAATTTGTTATATTTATTTGCCTATATTAGTATTTACGATACTTTTTTCCGGAAAGTAAGTAGTCCAGAGACAGACTGGGACTGGGCTTAGGACTAGGACTGGGACTGGGACACGGAATGGGACTGGAACAAAATACATACCACCGTCTGGGATTGGCAATAAGGGATGAAGAAGAATGAGAAGATCTTGAGAGAAGAGAAAAGAGGGAAGGAGTAGGAGACTGAGAAAGAGATAAGGTGAGACGGAGATAGAGATAGATGAAGCGAAAAGGACCGAGGGAGAAGTGAATAAGAGGATTAAGATAAAGTGATGAAGGGGGGGGGGGGGGTGGAAGGGCAAAGGTAGACGGAAAAGGCTTATTAAAATGAATGCAGATAGACCAAATTTAGGGCAGAACAAATTCTGCCGAGTCTTATATAGAAGAATATACCACAGCAAGTAGTTTCTTATAATAAGGTTCTATGTGAAGGTTCTTATGTCTGATGACACAGGTACAGAAAAATAAGTATACACCAACATTTTAGAAACACGTTTTTTCAATCGGAAGAAAATGTGTTTAAGGGGGTTTGCCCCTCGGCAGTGTTTGGCAAGTACTCCGAGTGTATTTTTGCCTTGAAAAACTCTCGGTGAGAACTCATCTACCTGGCAGATGCCGTTAGGAGTCGGCATAAAATAAGTAGGTCCCGTCCCTCCAATTTTAGGACAAATTATTTTTTTATTTTATTAATTGGCCTAAAATCTCTTCGGATACTATCGCGCCTTACTATTATTTATTGTGAGGAATACGCCTTTTGGCCATATGAAATAAGCATTATATAAGGTTAACATTTTTTGCTGGGACTCTTTTATATTGTTAACTATATTTTAACTTAAAAAAAAAAACACATCCGTTTTGGTGCCTTGTTGGCGGTGTTTACAAAATATGCGTTAAACTAAATTCTCTTCATTTTGCTTTATTTTTTCGCTAATATTATTTTTTTGGTAAATAATACCCACATATGTATGTGTGTTTGTACTTTGCAATGAATTAAAGTTGTCAGCATTTGCATGATCGTATATCAAAAGAGGAAAAAAATAAACACCTTTTATTTGTTAGAGCTTAATTAAATATACTGTTAGATAGGCATATGCATGGAAGCGTCACCATAAGGGAAGATTTTGCTTCAAAATACTTAAAGGAAGATTGCTGAAAAAATTATCAAAGTCAAAAATTTCTTTTTTCAAACTATTAAATAATTTATCAAATAATTTTTTTTAACTCAAAATTAATTTAAAACAAGTAAGGAAGGCTAAGTTCGCTGCAAAATTTTAAAATTGCCTTCTTGCCACGCCCATTGTCCAAAATTTTACTAATTTTCTATTCTGCGTCATAAGGTCAACCCACCTACCAAGTTTTATCGTTTTATCCGTCTTTTAATAATCGCACTTTTTCGGTTTTTCGAAATTTTCGATATCGGACGGACGGACGGACTCACATACTTCATTATATTAGGAAGCTATCTTTCCTATAGACATACAGCGTCTCTATTTTAAAAAATGGCCCCAGCTGATATGTATAAAAGTACCTTTGGCCTTAAGAAATTAGATCGCCTCCGAGTTAAGCTGCAGCATGATCACGTCGCACTGGGGTCTATGCGATGTCACAAAATCTATAAAGAGAGTAAACCCGCAGAGGATCAGTCAAACTCACGGCGTATGTAGATGACGTTTGATGGCTGAAAGCAGAAGTTGTCTACCAAAAATCAGCTCTCTGATGGATTAGCCGCTTCGTGATGATCATGCCTGGGCATCTGTAGTGGGGTTAACTGCCAACGCTTGAAAAACAGACCTACAATTATTTACTAGGAAATACAAGGGCCCTAATTGAACTAAGCCTAAGCTTGGAGGGGTAACCCTACAAAAAAAATCTGGGACAAAATATCTAGAAGTTATACTATATTGTAAGTTGTCGTGGAAACTCCAGACAGAGAGGGAAGGAAGCCTCCGTGACAGTGTACGCTTGTAGGAGGATGCTAGGAGGCACGTGGGGCCTATTGCCAAAAATTCTTGGGTATTCACGCCCTAAGCTATGGGACCCTAGTTTGGTGGACAACCAAACAAAAAAGAACGTATACCAAAAAATTGTAGGGGGTATGTATATTATCAATGATTGGCATAACGGCAGTTCCGAAAACTTCTCCAAGAGGAGCATTGCAGCTTGAGTGCAGGTCGTATGGCCATAGCAGTATAAATAAAATGAATAAATATAAGGCGCGATAGCCTCCAAAGAGATTTTAGGCCGAGCTTCTCTTCCAATTTGCATCGTGATCCTTTTAATTTTTCCTACAAATTGGCGGGACGGGACCTACTTTGTGTATGACTCCGTGGCTGGTGAGTTTTCACTGAGAGCTTTTCATGGCAGAAATGCACTCACAGTGCTTGCCAAACACTGCCAAAGGGGCGACCCCGCTTAAAAAACCTTCTAATTGAAAAAACTTGTTTCTAAAATTTTGATGTTGCTTTTCCCGGGGTGTGAACCTAGGGCATTCGGTGTGGACGCTACCATAGCGCCATCAAAGAAAGGCGAACGGACTAGACTGTCCTTTACCTGAGCTTCGAAAAGGATACTGGAGCCATAATAGCCCTGAAGGATTAGCGCAAGGGTGCAAAAATGGCAGAACATACTATTCACGAGTATACCTATGGTTCCAAACCAATGAAGTGGGGGGTTACTGTTTACATTGTCGATCCTGAGATAAGTAGTTCCTACAGGCTGCCAGATTATTGCAGTGTCTGTAGCGGAAACTCTGGGGGAAGCACGTTTAAGCTGCAGTCACGTCATTATTTATATTGATAGTCCGCCGGTAATCAAGGCAATAATCTCACGCGGTACTTCATCAAGAAGTGTCCTGGAATACAAATAAGCATTGGAGAGACTTCGCTCAGGCCGGACCGTACACCTTTACTAGTTTGGCAACAAGAGGGTGCAGCACAGATCAGTCGACGGTAGTCGTACCAATCCATTTGGTAAAAGTTAAAAGAAAAAAGGAGAGTAATATGATTTATCAAGCAGAAAAGGCGAGGGAAAAAAGCGCAGGGCTGCAAAATGTTTAAGATCATGTGCCAATCCTATGAAGTTAGGCTCACAAAGTTACTCATATTTCTAAAGAGAGAAGACTTATGGTTCAGGATAAGCATACTAACTGGGCACTGCCTTCTGGCATCACATGCTTTTAAGTAAGGCCTCGTGAGTAACAGCAGATGTGGAATATGGATGTGTTTGAGCACGTTGTGTGTTCGTGTCATGCGCTCGCGAGTTCAAGGCTACAGCTACCAAGGGCGGCAAATTTGCCAGACATCGAGGCAGCAATTAAGCTAATTCCTAAAAAACGTCTAGTATTTGTCAACGGAGTTATTTGATAACATAAGTCCTGGTACCTAATTAGGGTGTTTCGTTTGGTCGTTAAACAAATTCTGGTAACGTTATTGATATTAGAGAAAAATTGTAAGTTTACAAACGGCGATGGTTACTAGGACATGTTTCTGAATTTTACTTCTTCATCAGCTAGCTTTTCGAGAGCTGAGCGTTGAACTCAAATCTCCAACAGTCATATCAGTGCAAAGCAAGATGCCTTTAGCTGCTAAGCCACATGAATGTCCCGTTGTTCTGGTAACACTATGGATACATTCACTTTATGTGAGCCTTTACTGTTTATTATCAACCGAACCTTTCATGTTTAGAAATGGCTTTAGTTTTTCCATACGAATCGTGCGGGGAGTCAAATGCAGTGTAAGTTGAGCTTTAGCTTTGAAAAACTACTAAACGAGTTAACCTAGCAAACAATTATTTTGTCCTTTTTTTGGACCGTGTAATATCCTATAAGAATATGTATAGCTAGTGATTTGGTTACTAAGGGTCTGGAATATTTTTATGAAAACCTAAAAATTCTTTAAAAATTAAAATAAAATGGTGAGATTTTGCAGGCTATCTCTTGGACGTCCTGAACAATATTCTCATAGAGGCCAGAGTCCGCAGGTTCTATCCATCTTGCAGCAGCACAATTCTAGCCCTGTCCTCTGCACTGAGTTTTCAGGATGGTTTCCTAGCCAAGTAAGCAGTAGACATTTTACTCTATTAAAAAGTACGATTCTTACAAAATATAGCAAATTCTGCTTATATAAATCTTAAATATCCTCGTAAAAACAAATTGATCCGTTTTACCAGGATTAACAGCCAACTAACAATATTCCATCAACCTAGCCAGCTTTTCCTTTCAGGGCTAGCGCAAGGTATCCAGAAAGAAGCTTTCCACTGGTGACGAAAGCTGGATAAACTGCGTTGGCAACCAATTGACAGCCACTGGCTTCGATCTCCAACCGAAGCTCATTTACTGGCACAAATCAGAGAACCTTTATGGCATGGCTATGCCCACCTTTTCTCAATTATGGCGCCACTCCACTGCGACAGTTCTGTTGCTAAAAAGTTAATTAATAAATCCAAACTGACTTCTCTCGCCTCCTAAACCAATCAGATCTTCTTCGATGGACTTGGTCCGTTTCTGTAGAGCTGCTCTTAAAATATGCACGCTGCGATGATGACAACGACCCTGATACTCGAGGAATCCTGTCTTTTATAAACAGATCAATAAAAATCTCCAGCGTTTTAGAAGAAACAGAGAACTGATCTGAAGCCCATGACAGATACGTGGAGACTTCGCGATTTAACGTACATAGCTTTGGCGCTGTTGCAATATTTCGGTATATAGCCAAGTTTTAGGCAGTTAGTGTAAATGATTACCAATCAAGGACAGGAAATCCCAAAAAAAAATTTTGTTGTGCAGGATTACTTCCATTCGGCCTTGGAACCTTAAATGCAATGGATTAGTTCAAATATCACATAAGCTGGTTTTCTTCCAGGGACAGGCATACCTGAAGGGCCAAAAATTACGAGTGATGTGCAACCCGGACAATCAGGAAATTGATTTTCCAATAGAAGCTTCAGAGAGTCCTTCATACTCATGGCTCAGACAGCATTAGCATCCCTTAGGTACCCTTAAGAGATATAGTCCCGTGCCCACCCTAATAAGCATTCAAAGCTTTCACTACATAAAGCTTTAACTGTATATTTTATTAAATACTATTTAATCTAAAAAGCCAGTGAGTTCTTTCTCGTAAGTATGTTGAGGTTACGGCAAACAACGACCTGTATGGCCAAATCTGACAGCGAATACGGACTATGTGTGTCAACATGCATCGGAAAGCATATGGCGTATTAACAGCTCCACCAACTCTTTTGTATGGCTGTGCCATTAACGCGTGGCCAATTCTAAGCCCTAAGTCAGCATATTTACACTGAAAATATATATGTAGTGCTACTGGAATCTACATACAAACTCGTATATATGAATGCCTTTATGTATTATCTTCTCACTTATTTGCATACATTTGCACATCAAGGGTAATGTGATGTATTTGTTTTGTGTTTTCACATAAGATCGCTACATTTGCGTGCTTCTTTTATTTGATATGAAATAAATTTCAAAAGATTTACAAAAGCGTTAATATTTATCTATCAAACTTGTGATGCAGATTTGATAAAAACAAGTCATGAAACACGATTTGTTTTATTTGCATTGATGAGCAAATTGCGTCTCATTACTTTAGCACACATTTTTCGTTAGAGAACTAGCTGCGGCGAAATTTTTGGGACACAATAGCAGGCATGCTTAACGAACGAAACGATATCATTTCGTTACGATAATCAACGTTAATAAACGACACGAAGTCACTTCGTTTCGTTTATTAACGTTAAGATCGTCAAATTAACGTTAATTTGGCGTTCTTAACGTTAATAAACGAAACGAAATGACTTCGTTTCGTTTATTAACGTTGATTATCGTAACGAAATGATATCGTTTCGTTCGTTAAGCATGCCTGCACAATAGAAACTAAATAAAACAAGTAAGGAAGGCTAAGTTCGGGTGTAACCGAACATTACATACTCAGTGGAGAGCTGTGGAGACAAAGTAAGGGAAAATCACCATGTTGTAAAAAGAACCTAGGGTAACCCTGGAATGTGTTTGTATGACATGTGTATCAAATGGAAGGTATTAAAGAGTATTTTAAGAGGAAGTGGGCCATAGTTCTATAGATGGACGCCTTTTCGAGATATCGCCATAAAGATGGGTCAGGCGTGACTCTAGAATTTGTTTGTACGATATGGGTATCAAATGAAATGTGTTAATGATAATTTTAAATGGGTGTGGGCCTAAGTTCTATAGGTGGACGCCTTTTTGAGATATCGCCATAAAGGTGGACAAGGGGTGACTCTAGAATTTATTTTGTACGATATGGGTATCAAATGAAAGGTGTTAATGAGTATTTTAAAAGGTAGTGGGCCTTAGTTCTATAGGTGGATGCCTTTTCGAGATATCGCCATAAAGGTGGGCCAGGGGTGACTCTAGAATTTGCTTGTACGATATGGGTATCAAATGAAAGGTGTTAATGAGTATTTTAAAAAGGAGTGGGCCTAAGTTCTATAGATGGACGCCTTTTCGGGATATCGCCATAAACGTGGACCAGGGGTGACTCTAGAATGTGTTTGTACGATATGGGTATCAAATTAAAGGTATTAATGAGGGTTTTAAAACGGAGTGGCCCTTAGTTGTATATGTGAAGGCGTTTTCGAGATATCGCCATAAAGGTGGACCAGGGGTGACTCTAGAATTTGTTTGTACGATTTGGGTATCAAATGAAAGGTGTTAATGAGTATTTTAAAAGGTGGTGGGCCTTAGTTCTATAGGTGGATGCCTTTTCGAGATATCGCCATAAAGGTGGACCAGGGGTGACTCTAGAATTTTTTTGTACGATATGGGTATCAAATGAAAGGTGTTATTGAGTATTTTAAAAAGGATTGGGCCTTAGTTCTATATGTGGACGCCTTTTCGAGATATCGCCATAAAGGTGGACCAGGGGTGACTCTAGAATTTGTTTGTACGATATGGGTATCAAATGAAAGGTGTTAATGAGTACTTTAAAAGGGCGTGGGCCTTAGTTCTATAGGTGGACGCCTTTTCGAGATATCGCCATAAAGGTTGACCAGGGGTGACTCTAGAATTTGTTTGTACGATATGGGTATCGAATGAAAGGTGTTAATGAGTATTTTAAAAGGGCGTGGGCCTTAGTTCTATAGGTGGACGCCTTTTGAAGATATCGCCATAAAGCTGGACCAGGGGTGACTCTAAAATTTGTTTGTACGATATAGGTATCAAATGAAAGGTGTTAATGAGTATTTTAAAAGGGAGTGGGCCTTAGTTCTATAAGTGGATGCCTTTTCGAGATATCGCCATAAAGGTGGGCCAGGGGTGACTCTAGAATTTTTTTGTACGATATGGGTATCAGATGAAAGGCGTTAATGAGTATTTTAAAAAGGAGTGGGCCTAAGTTCTATAGATGGACGCCTTTTCGGGATATCACCATAAACGTGGACCAGGGGTGACTCTAGAATGTGTTTGTACGATATGGGTATCAAATTAAAGGTATTAATGAGGGTTTTAAAAGGGAGTTGCCCTTAGTTGTATATGTGAAGGCGTTTTCGAGATATCGAACAAAATGTGGACCTGGGTGATCCAGAACATCATCTGTCGGGTACCGCTAATTTATTTATATATGTAATAGCACGAACAGTATTCCTTCCAAGATTCCAAGGGCTTTTGATTTCGCCCTGCAAAACTTTTTCATTTTCTTCTACTTAATATGGTAGGTGTCACACCCATTTTACAAAGTTTTTTTCTAAAGTTTTATTTTGCGTCAATAGACCAATACAATTACCATGTTTCATCCCTTTTTTTCGTATATGGCATTTTTTCATTTTTCGTAATTTTCGATATCGAAAAAGTGGGCGTGGTCATAGTCGGATTTCGGCCATTTTTTACACCAATTCAAAGTGAGTTCAGATAAGTACGTGAACTGAGTTTAGTAAAGATATATCGATTTTTGCTCAAGTTATCCTGTTAACGGCCGACCAGAAGGACAGACGGTCGACTGTGTATAAAAACTGGGCGTGGCTTCAACCGATTTCGCCCTTTTTCACAGAAAACAGTTACCGTCCTAGAATCTAAGCCTCTACCAAATTTCACAAGGATTGGTAAATTTTTGTTCGACTTATGGCATTAAAAGTATCCTAGGCAAATTAAATGAAAAAGGGCGGAGCCACGCCCATTTTGAAATTTTCTTTTATTTTTGTATTTTGTTGCAACATATCATTACTGGAGTTGAATGTTGACATAATAACTTAGGTGGCGCACGGATCGAAATAATTAGGTAATAATTTGAAAATTTTCAAACCAGCTTTTTAGTAACTTCTCGATGAGCTAGAGACTTGAAATTTCAAACTTAATTCAGAGGTCGATGACAGCCGATGATACGATACAAAAAGATTCGCTAGGGGGCGCACGGGATGAGATATTTAGAAAAAGCGTACGAAGCGGAAGGAATTTTGGGATTGATTTGTATGTAAGTTCTCATTGAGCTACAACTGTAAAACTTCACAGATAGGACAAGACGCCTAGAAAATTTAAAATAAGGATAAAAAAATTCCGTTAGGTGGTGCACGGATCGAAATATTTAGATAAGAATTTTGAAATTTGGTGTTTTGAGATCGATTTTAAAGTAACTTCTCATTGAGCTACAAACATGAAACCTCAGAGATAGGTTAAAACACCGTGACAAGCGAACAAAAGGAGAAACAAATTCCGTTAGTTGGCGCACGGATCGAAAAAATTAGATAATAATTTGGAAATTTGAAACCGCGTCGTTGAGCTAGAGGCTTAAAATTTAGAGCTTAATTCAGAGGTCGATGATAGCCGACGACACAATACAAAAAGATTCGCTAGGGGGCGCACGGACTGAGATATTTAGAAAAATCAAACGGAACGGAGGGAAGTTTGGGATTGATTTTTATGCAAGTTCTAATTGAGATACAAGCGTAAAACTTAACAGATAGGTTAAGACACCGAGAAAATGCAAGAAAAGGAGAAAATAAAAATAAAATAAAAACATTTTAAGCACTTCCTTTATATAAATGGACAAAAATCAGCGAAAAATGTCTCCTAAAGGCATTAATATTTATACATGCTCTGACATCTTCCGGCAATTTATTGAACAATCTAACACCATAATTGCGAATACCGTTTGCACTTTTATCGGTTCGGAAGAAAGTTGTCCTAATATTTGTAACACATCGCATACTATATACCGATCGATCTATTGCATTGAGTTCTATGTTGTGCTTTATTAAGTTATTTTTAATTTTGATAACTACTAAAAGTGTTTGTAAGATGCATATTTTTATAATGTCTAGACTGTTTTCATAAAGGCTTGCAGTGGAAGTTCTTATTGGTAAAGACAGTATATTCTTTATTACTTTGTTTTGTAAACGCTGAAGTTGGTTTATTTTATATTCAGCACACCGATTCCAAATTTGGTTTAAATAGCTGATCTGCGACATGAAATACGCATTGTATAAAAGCCACAGTTGTTTTCGAGAACGGTGTTTCTATTTTTGTATAATGCGAAGTTAAAGGGAATTAGTTTCAGTTTTAAGTTATTTATTTGCTCGCCCCAGTTTAAGTTGGAGTCGAACGGAATGCCTAAGTATTTAAGCTTTTCTACCCCACAAATCTTCACATTCATTCATATCCGGCACTGGTTTGAAATTTTTAAAAATTATAAAATTTGTTTTTGAAAGAATTATTTTAAGCATGTTTGTGTCGAATCACCGTCTAATTTTTTCTAAGTCTTGTGATATACTTGTGACTAGTTGTTCAACCGATTCTTCTGTATACATAAAGCTACAGCTACATAAAGCTATCTGCGTAGAACTCCGGCGTACCGTGAATATTAAGTTTCATTACGTTGTTTATGTATATAAGAAACACAGTAGCTGCTAATTTAGAGCCTTGTGGAATTCCTGTTTTGATTTTATTTTTTCACACTTTTTACATTATTTACCTCGACATATTGCTCCCTGTCTACTAAAAACTCTCAAATATTTTAATTCTTCTAAGTTTTCGTATATAAATTCTGTACAGGATATACACGCAGACATGGTATTTGAATTTTCAACGAAACCAAATTGGTGTTTATCAATGATTTGATTTTCAATTAGGAAAAACTTCAACATATTTAGCAAAATGCTTTCAAAAAATTTTTTTTTGCTTCCGGTTTTGTGTATTGGCACCACTGCACCTTTTCAATTCCTGTGGATATTCACCATTTCGAAAACTGTCAGTGATAAGGCGGGACAAAGGTTCACTTATAAATTCCCTATATTTATTCAATAAACGTGCAGATATGCTATCGGGCCCATTCGCAGATTTCATATTCAAGTTTTTAATGGCTAACCCTATGTCTAGTCAGAATACCCGTCAAGATCCTACAATCCCCTTTTTTTTAATGATAGAAGCAACTTTCTTAGTCTAAGGTTGTAAGACCTACTCATAATCTTCGACACTTTACAGCCCCCCGCTTGACCCTACACCATTCCCGCTTGATCGATCATGTGCATCTCTCGCCTTCTCTCAATCTCGCCTAATGTGCTTGGGACGTCTACGGACAAACTTAAAGGGATGCGCCCTTTTTAGCTAGTTCAAGCGCATTTTCATTCCCATTCTACTTCTTTGGTTAAAGCTAATGTTACCGCTTGGAAACGTTACAGTGATCTGGCAGCCTGTAGGTTCTGTTCATATCCGGATCAGCACAGTATATCGCAGACCCTACTCCGTCTACGCATTAATGTGGGCTTCACGTATGGTCATACATCAAATTTTGGTAACATTATGAACACATTCAGTATAGTTCCCCAATATACGAAGTCCTTCTTGTCAACAAAAAAGTGAGCGAATTCGCCTTTACTTCTTTTGGTGGCAGCAGGGAGGTAGTCTTGTCCACGTTCCTCGCTTGGTCCACTTTTCCGCCTATAAATCTAGATTAATCGGCATAGCAAGGAGCTACACTATAAAAAGGGATCTCATTTATTTAAAATTTGTTTGGTTTCCGGTTTACAGTCAAAGAAAATTAGAAAAACGACTTTTTTTATTATGTGCCAACGTTTCGAAATTTTATTTTGGCCTTCTTCAAGGCCCATTGACAAAACACAGAGTAAGAGTTCTTCCCAATCAAAACGGATATATACTCAACATAATTTGGCACAGCCATATAAGCTTTTTGATAGAAGTCAAACGCAAAAACTTTTTCATGTGATCGGACGTTTTTTGTGTATCGGGCCCAGTAACTCCCTCGTTTATTGGAATGGAGCACAAGTGTAACTATGATCTGTTTTTCATTCGACAGCTCGTCGCGATTGCTCCTGCAGTAAATTCCATACTCATTCTGATTTTATGGTAAAGTTTTGGGTCTTTTATGCTATCAGCCAAGATCTTATGCTAGTCGAACTCAGATCTTTTGGCCTCACGCTTATTTCTCCTATTTAGGCATTTCTCATTCCTCTTCGCGTCATGATAATGCTCACTTGCTGGAATCGCATCTCATGCGATGTGGCCCTGTGGCATTCGTTAAGTTGTTTGACCGCGGTTTTGGCCGTCCAACAAGTCGCACAAGTCGCTTCTTTGCTAACTAGCGCCAATTAGATACACCAAGGGGAGATCATAAGTAAGCCAGATGCTGAAACCGGGTACAGCAGATACCTATTTATTAATTGAAATATTGCTCACACGTCTTACTTATCTTGCTAAGATAATATACAAGGTTACCCATTTTGATTTTAAGGAAGTAAACATACTTCCATGCATGAATACAATATAAAAAGATTTTTTTATGATTTACTTTTTTATCTTAAAACGTTGGCCTTGGCATTATATACAAATCTCGAGTTACAACAAAAGGTGTTAAATCTGTTCCAGCGCTAAATTTGAAAATATTGTAATAAGTTTTGTTTTGTATGAGGAAGTGGGGTCCTTGGTTTGTACATCCTAAGTGCTGTCAAGCGCCGACCATCGGAACAGGAGCTCTACTATAAGTTTGCAAGCGACTATATCTCTTAAGGGTACCTAAGGGTTGCTAATGCTGCCTGAGCCATGATTATGAAGGACTCTCCGAAGCTTCTATTGTAAAATCAATTTCCTGATTTTCCAGGTACAAATCACTCATAATCTTTAGCTTTTCGGGTATGCCTGTCCCTGAAAGAAAACCAGCTTATGTGATCTTTGAACTAATCCATTGCATTCAAGGTTCCATGGTCAAATGGCATTATTCCTGCGCAAATAACTTTTTTTTTGTGACTTCCTGTCATTGATTGGTAATTATTTACACTAACTGCCTAAAACTTGGCTATATACCGAAATCTTGCAACATGGCCAAAGTTATGTACGGTAAAACGCGAAGTCTCTACGTATCTGTCATGGGCTTCAGATCAGTTCTCTGATTGTTTCATCTAAAACGCTGGAGATCTTGGTTGATCTGTTTATAAAAGACAGGATTCATCGAGGGTCATAGTCATTGTCGGCACCGCAGCGTGCATATTTTAAGATCAGGTCTACAGAAATGAACAAAGTCCACCGAAAAAAATCTGATTGGTTTACGGGCGAGAGAACTCTGTTCGGAATTATTAGAGCCTCCTGCGATTTACAACCAGATTGACTGAATTTTGTGTGTATTAGTCCAGTCGGGTTGCTTCGTGACACACGTATTTGTTGTCGGCTACACGTTGATGAAAATCAAAAATTTTTGATTTTTTCATTTGACCCTTGCTTATTTGATAGTCGCGGGGTGTGATTGACAAAACAGCAGTGTTGTATTTAGTTTGAGTCGACATTCAAAATGAACCAGTGCGCGGAAGAACAGCAATTCATATTAAAATTTATTGAAAATTATCAATATTTAGCAGCTTTATGGAATGTAAAGCTTTTATTATTATTTAATAAAATTTTTGTTAATTTTTTTATTATTTAATAAAACTGTTGTAGTTGCAAGTAAAAAAAAGTCATCATCCGATGACGGCATATTCACGTCCGAGCGCTACGGTTTCTCAATGCAAATGTTGATTGATGGCTTTTTATTTGATAGTCGCGGGGCAAGCGTCAAATACCCGACACGCACACATACAAAAATTCAGTCAATCTAGTTGTAAATCGCAGGTGGCACTTAATTAACTTTATAGCAATCGACACCGTCGCAGTGGAGTGGCGACACATTTGAGAGAAAGGTGTGCAGAACCATGCCATAAAGGCTCTCTGGTTTGTGCTAGTAAACGAGCTTCTGTTGGAGCTCGAAGTCAGTAGCTGCCGATTGGTTGCCTACGCAGCTTATCTAGCTATTCTCACTCAATGGAAAGCTACTTTCTGGATACCTTGCGCTAGCCGTGTAAGGGAAAACTGGCTAGGTTGATTGAATATTGTTAGTTGGCTGTCAATACGGATCATTTTGTTTATACGAGGATATTTAAGATTCACATAAGCAGAATTTCCTATATTTTGGAAGAATCGTACTTTCTAATAGGGTAACAATTCTACTGCTTATTTGGCTAGGAAACCATACCGAGTCAACCGGTCCGAGTCAGCTATGTGGCAACTATATGATGTGCTTGCTGGGCACGACGGGACTAGAATATCTATGTCAGTACAACGAACAGCGCTGGGGTATCTCGCGCCCAAATTCAACGTGTTTTTTGTTAGATCTAGGTTTCAAATAGCTGAACAACTAACCCATTAGTAAATACAGGTCATACAGTATATGCTAAAACTGTGACATCGATAACATATCGAACTCAATGACTACTGAACAATGATTTTCCAGTCACGGCGGTAATTTTTTGCCCATAAGTATAATTGGGCTTTGTCAAACGCAAAAAAATTTACCTAGAGATGGCATATCCTGCGATTTATGAGGAACAGTATAATATCTGAGAATCCTCTCCCTAGCAGCAGGTTTTGTTCCTTATTGTGACTGAACATTAAAAAAAAAAAAAGATATAAACCAAATCACAGTTCAATGGCAATCACAGACCCGATCTCCGCTAAAATTTTAGTTATGGATTCCGTGATTTGTGCTGTGGGCTAGTGCTTCATCCAATAAGCAGCTAGCGGTGACGTTTCCATACCCGATAATGTCGCAGCCAATTTCTCCTGGAACGACATATATAATTCTCATGATTGTTAAGCATCATTGCAAGCGAGACTTAAGCTGCAGACATTGGTGCTTTATCGGTAACCTTATAACAGCTGATTCGACCAACCTTATGAGAATTAATGCAATCGATTATTGGTGCCGCTAAGGTCGTAACCGTATCGTAGCCAACCAATTGGGTTTGGTTTACCGTCGTAACGATAAACAGCTGATTACGTTAGGGATACGGATACAGCGATACGACATACGGCACCAATGACTCCGGCTTTAGTTGCATTGAGAGGCGAGACCGATTTATTCTGTCGCAGCGAATCGCAGTGATCTATCAGTCGCTATGATAAAATCACAAGTACCTGAGTACTTGCCAACTTTAGAATTATTTGTAAAGTGAAAATGAAAGATACGGACCTGCTAATTTATTTAAAATAATGTTCAAATTAGTACTAAGTAGCTGTGAACGAGTTGAAAGTGTGGAAAATTACAAAAAATTACATTGTCCAAGTGAATGCATTAACACTTCACAATATGCTAATAAAATATTGTAACACCCTTTGCTCACATGAACCCGCATGTTATTTATTTAATTATTTGATGTACTTATGTTTATTGCTAAATCATCAATAAATTGTAATTGTTTTTACGCTTTCCGTTTAAATTTTATTCCATTTTTTTTTTGCAAGTCAATCTTCAATGCTGCTTTAATTGATTGACTCGAGTGGCATTTTTGAACAGAAAGTCCGCCTTCATCCGCTGTGAACTGCATTGGTGAGTAATTGGGATGTGGGAGAGCTTAATTTTGGTAAATTTTTTTCTTTTTGCTGGGTTTGTATAGCCAAATAAAGAAATGAAGATTGATTTTAAATGAAAGCAAGCAAGGAGGAGACTGTTTTCGGCTGTGCCGAAGACTTCATACCTTTCATGAATGGGGTTGAACAATAATCGTATCCCATTCGTAATATCTACAACAGATATACATACATACCTAAGCAATTTTTAGGATAAATGAAATAATAAAATATAGGTAGGTACTTTGTGTGAGGATGCAAAGTTTCACGTTTTTTGTGGTCTAAATGAAATAGCTTTTACCATGAATCACTTATCTCAACAATATATGCCACAAACGTAAGTATTTGATTAAATTTGAAGCTTCTAGCCGTTAAAAAGGGGGCATAAATGACAGTTATATGGGGTGTATAATAAAAAATGTGTTTTGCCCGGGCGCAAGAAAACCTCACTACGCCACTGCTAAATCAACTCAGCTCTTAATCCTGATCATTTCGGTATGCTTTTTGGTGGGTCTATCTCTTCTCCCTTAAGGAATTACAATTTTTAGATTCGTGACAAACTTAGTATATCATTTCATTTCCATGAAAGATATAAGAACCAAAAAAATTTTCAATCGCTGGTGTCGTTTTGAAATTATTATGTGAAAAGTAAAATAGTCACATAACTTTAAAGAAGGCTTACTTCCAAACTCTCAAAGTCATTCAGAGGCTCAATTATATCTAATCCAAATTTTTCTGTTTGCAAAGTCGAGTGAGCCCAAAGCAGATGTTTTTTACTCTGAATACCGTTTGAATGGAAGAATGCACTCAGTTCGAAAATTGCGCTTTAAGGGAGAAGTAGAAGTTAGGCTGTTATCGCTAAATGTTGCATACTTTTCTGCGCATTTGATTTTGTTTTACTGATTTTTGGCGATGGAATTTTAGCTAAGCGAAAGTTGGAATTTTATTTTAAAATAGAGCAGAGATCTGCAATCAGTAGTTGTAAACTGAACGCGACATAGGCAAAGTCACAATAAAATATGATTTTGGGTTAGTTAACACTCGAATCGGAGAACTTGCTGTTTAAAGTTGACTTCGAAGAAACCTTGTAATGTCGATGCATTAAAAGAAATGGATAGGATGAGAAACGTTACAAATAACTAAGTAAAGATTACATAACTAATTTAAACCAGGGTTGGGCTTGTAAACTGTTTACATTGTTTACAGCAATTGTTTACATGTAAACAATGAAATTGTTTACAAGCTAATTGTTTACGTAAACAATTAATATTTTTGCTTTTTGATGAGTCAGAAACAATCTACTACTAATTAAGCATTTTCACTATTTTTCAAACAGTTTTCCAAGCTTGTAAAAAAATAATAAAAAAATACGCTTTAATATTTAGTATTTTAATATTTTTTATTCATTTTCATTGTCCGAATCTTCATTGTTTTGGTCAATTTTCATTTTACAATACATAAAAAGTAACCTTTTGGACCTTTCAAATCGATCTTTTTGACTTGACAGTTTACAAAATAAGTTGAAATGACATATGCTGGTAAATGTCTACAATTGTTTCCATTTTTTACAGTTGTTTACAATTGTTTACAATGACAGTGTAAGCAATCCAAAAAATGTTGTAAACTCGCAACCCTGATTTAAACAATATTTTTTACCCTACTAAAAATTTAAAAAAATTGATATTTAAATTAAAATTAAGAAAAAAGCTTTTCTAAGAACCAACTTTTATTACTTGTTAATAAAACGAACTAAAAAGTAAAAAATAAAATTAAAGAAAAAAACACTTTTTTAAAAATAAGCTTTTATTATTGGTTAATAAAATTAACTAAAAAGTAAAAAATAAATTGACTGTAAAGAAATATAACACTTTATAAGTTCATTGTAACCTTTACCGATAATTAGGCTTCTTCGTCTGCGACAAAAAAATTCTATATTGTACATAATTATATATTTTTAACATTAAAACTTTACACCTAAATTATTAAATCTTACAGTTTATATCACAGTCCTAATTGTTCTAATAAAAGCGTGTTACATTGTGATAGCAAGAAAGGGAGGTCCTAAATGTTCTTAATTATACCATCAAAATTTAACCAGCTTTTATTAGAACAATTAGGGCTGTGATATAAACTGTAAGAGTTAATAATTTAGGTGTAAAGTTTTATTGTTAAAAATATATAATTATGTACAATAAGGAATTTTTTTGTCGCAGACGAAGAAGCCTTAGGCAAGGTTCACTACGCGTCATAGGCGCTGCAGGCGAAATCTGTACGCTTTGATGTCGAACACATGTACTTGAATGGAGAGCTGCATACGAGGCATAAGCTGCATGAAAGCGACAAAGCATGAAAGTTTGATGTAGCTAAGGGTACAGCAATGTTGGTCGCTGAGCGTACGTACGCTTGAAAAAAGAAGAACAAGATGTTTGTTTACATTTCTTTGTATGCAAAATGTTACTTTAGTTGATAAAAGTGCGTGAAAGGTATATTACCAAAGCGAAAAAGAGTATTCAACCTCACAACAGCTTGGTTAGACATTGTTGAAGCCAGGGATGCATCTTAACGTTAAGCTAATCGTTTATCAAAAAATTTCCACCGTTTCCGTTGAAACACTTCGAAATATTACCGATAAAGAAATTATCAAGATAAATTGTATCTCGTTTTTAGCCGAAACGAAAAGCTTTCGTTAACGTTAAAAACGTTAACAAAAACGTGATACTTTATGTTTGAATTGTGCTGGCAATGCTATAGCCATGGTGAAGCCGTAAGGTGGTAACAGCGAGCGGACATACACACACAAACTCCATGTAATTTGTTTGTGTAATTCGTTGGTGGTAATGTCAAAAATACTCTGAGAAATGTTCGTACTGTCAAAATTCGTGAGCAAAGTTGCAATCAGCTTGGCTAATGCTTTCACCTTTAATGACTCCGCCATCAATCAGCTTTGCCAGCATAGTTTGAAATTAATAATCAACATAAACGATTTGATTTCGTTTTGATATGGCAGAAAACGAAGCAAAATCATTTCGTTAATTTGACGTTTTTAACGTTAATAAACGAAACGAAATGAATTTGTTTCGTTTATTAACGTTAATTATCGTAACGAAATGATATCGGTTCGTTGGTTAAGCATGCCTGGTTGAAGCTTTTAAACGCTAAAAAGTGTTGGAAACTAAAAATCACCTTTTTCTCTAGTCCGCGGTGGGTGGTGTAAAATTACCTTTCATAATTTAGAAAGGAACGGGGATGCAAACAACGTTTAATACCTATTTGCCTTTAGTTTCGGGGACGGATATACCTGAAGAAATTTAATTTTTTATTTTTTTCAATAATTGTTTGCTTTTTGTAGCGACGTTCGAAAGTAGCTTCGTGTACAGATCTTGAGGCGTAGAGAAATCGTAGCTAAATGTCATATCTTATGAAGCTATGCCTCGTGTGCATCTCGTCTTATTATCCTTAAAGGTTACAATGAACTTATAAAGTGTTATATTTTTTTACAATTTATTTTTTACTTTTTAGTTAATTTTATTAACCAATAATAAAAGCTTATTTTTAAAGTTTTTTTTTTCTAAAATTTTTTTTCTACTTATAAATCTAAGCCAACGGTGACAAAAATGCCACCTGGAACAAAATTCACTGAAACCGAAAGAGGCAAAAATTTTAAAATTAGTGAAATTGCAAAATAAAAATTGATCGGATTGCAACTCCGAGTACTGTGAGTAACTTTTTATTAAATACAGCAGAGGATAAGAGACGATTTGGGGTTCCAAAACGAAAGCTTCCGGATCGCGAAAGATGAAAAATTATAACAAACGCCAGCAACTCCGCCCTGAGCTCTTCAAAATTGGCGACACTCGTGAGGACAAGCGTAAGCAAATCAACAATATGGGGGGTTTCCCAAGAAGCTCCAAATATTTGCCACCAAAAATTGAAGATTGCTCCTTTTTAACAGAGTTCGCCAAGAAATATATGAAAATGGATTAGTCTCACTTACTGACTTATTTATCTACTTAATTGGCGCTTAACCGTTTAAACAGTTATGGCCGTCCAACAAGGCCCGCCAGTCGCTTCTTCTCTTTGCCAACTGGTACCAATTGGTCACACCAAGGGAGTTCAAATCGACTTGGTCCTTCCAGCAGAGTGGGGGCCGCACTCTACATCTGCTTCCATAGGTGGGTTCCGATAGAAACACTTTCTTGGCCTGAGTATCATCTTTCATTCGCATAACATGGCCTAGCCAGCGCAGCCGCTGCGTTCTAATTCGCTGGAATATGTTGATGTCGGCATAGAGCTCGTACAGCTCAACGTTAAATCTTCTTCGGTACTTGCCATCGCAAACGCGTAGAGCTCCATACATTTTTCGAAGACTTTTCTCTCGAACATTCCCAGATCCGCTTCATCTGATATTGTCATGGTCCATGCTTCTGCACCATATAGCAGTACGGATACGATAAGTGACTTGTAGAGTATGATTTTCGTTCGCCGAGAGAGGACTTTACTTTTCAATTGCCTACCTAGTCCAAAGTAGCATTTATTGGCAAGAGTGATTCTTCGCTGGATTTCAGAGCTGGTGTTGTTGTTAGTGTTGATGCTGTTGAAGTCTTTTACTATTTCGAAATAATGGCTGCCTCAATTAGGAACGTTTAATTGCTTTCTGTAACCCATATTTATATCTCGCCTTTTGTTGCAGGTTATATTTTCAGATGATAAAAAATGGAACTTAGATCGCCCGGACGGGAATAGAGGATATTGGATAGATTTGAAGAAGGGCCCCAAATATTTTAAAGGAGAAATTTCGGAGGTGCGTCGTTTATGGTTTGGGTAGCGACGCCGTACTAGAGTTGCAGTTTGTGAGCTCAATGATGAAGAGCTCACTATACGCTAATGTACTTCAGTGCAGTCTTCTTCCCTTTTTACGAACAAATAGTGAAAAACGGTGGTTACTGTTTTGGATTGTCTATTGCGTATCACAAAAATTTCCCAGCAGTTAGTTCACTGAGGAAAAATGTGTGCTATAGTTATGAGACGCACTATACATAATCAAGGATAAGTATGACCATATCTGGATAAATGCACGAAAGTTTAATAATTGCTGCTATCCTTTCGGCCGTAGGTTTAACACCGTTAGCGTGTACCACGAACCTTCCCGACCGCCTCTTTCTGAAAATCCGCTGACAAGGCTTAAAGTAACGGCAGAAAGCAGGCTACCCGTCATGATTCTCAAGTTTCCTTTAGATGAAGGAGCATTCGATCTTAGTCTAATACCGAAAGACAGCACATGAGTTTAAAATGTTGAGTCCCCGGCTTTCCTGTTAGCTCATTATTAAGGCGTGTACAGTAATGTAATGGTAGCATGCTAGTCAAAGGAGCCAATGATCCCCGGACAAAGCTAATATCAAAATAGTGTAGAAATATTTTTCTAAAACAGGGTTTGCTCTGGCTACAAAAATGTTTCCGCTTCTAGAAAAGTTTCCAGACATGAAAAATACTTTAGAAAATTTTCCTAAACCAGAGTTTGCTTCTCGGCAGTGTCATTCATCTGCCAAACAAATGCCAGTTGCGGTCGGCCAAAAGCAGTTAGGCTCGTCAAGTTGTAGGAAAAGGGAAAAGGCAACACAGCAAAAATTTTAAGATAAGCTCGGCCTTAATCTACTCGGGAACATATCGGGTCAAAATATTTTTTTAGTTATATGTGGTATTTGCATAGAATAGTGTATTTTTATTTCTCAACTCGTCGGCCCTTTTATTACTTCCTATACGCTCATTACCGGGAACCCGTGATAGATGACTACTTTTCCCTTGCGATTTATCTCTATTTCTTGTTTTCTCTCCAGCACATTTTTGGGGGAAAGGAAAGGAAAACTGGAATAGAAAATATGAGAGTTACAGCAGTACGGAGATGGAGAAGCAGAATGTGAGAGAGAGGGAAATGAAAAGAAAGAAAAAGACAAACGGGACCGTTTTTTGGACTCCCGACCCATCTAGTTAATTAATACCATCCATAATTGGCCATTTAAGGTTGAGCTTACGATTTCTCGAACATGTTCGAGAAGAGACTTCTCGCGAGTCTCGCCTTCTCGCGAGCTTTTCGAATCTCGAATTACTCGTAAGACTCGCGAGCTTCTCAACATTCAACTTAATCAATTCATTGGCTGTTTTATATAGAGCTTACAATTTCTTCTGGAGCACAAGCCAAAATGTCCGCAAAACCACAAGTAAAAAACTGCGAAACGTATAGAGTATTGCCAATGCAGCGACTGAATTGAAAGTCGATAAGATCGCAAGTATTACGAGTAATTCGAGATTCGAGAATCTCGCGAGAAGCCGTGTTCTTGATGTATCGTTGAAAAATAAAATATTGCAAACAAAATTATATGTATAATAAATATGTTTTGAGTTAAATGCCACTGAAGAAATATAATGAACAAAAA
The DNA here is from genome assembly GCF_040869045.1 of Eurosta solidaginis. NCBI lineage: Eukaryota > Metazoa > Arthropoda > Insecta > Diptera > Tephritidae > Eurosta > Eurosta solidaginis. The sequence goes on along the minus strand of NC_090322.1, from coordinate 218,421,561 downwards.
AGTCACAAGTAAAAAAAACCAGTGTATAAATACTGTCCATACAGCAATTAAGTAAGTATGTCGAGAAGCTGGCGACATTTACGAGGACTTCGAGACACGAGAATCTCGCGAGAAGTCGAGTTCTCGATTTCTCGGGTCTCGAAAATCTCGCTTGTGTTCGAGAAGAAATTGTAAGCTCTAATTTAAGGACATAGTTGAAGGTCCCGGCAATGTCTCATAAGACTCTCAAGGCTCCTCATATTCCAAGGCCTCAACGATGTTAATAACCACTCTTTGTTATGCCGTGTGCACTCACCTAATCCGAAAGGACTGCTACGATCAACCAGCGCCGGGGTAAATACCATTACCGACAAATTCCGCCTTTTTTTGCAGAGCTCTAAGTGACGTACGTCAAAAGTTAGAATTTAAGAGTGCAACATGAGGCTGTGCTCTCGCCATGGCCCCTCCAAGACAGCCGGATTCTTAGCGCTACCTCCCTTTTGGTTTATCTCCTACTTCAACTTCGGTTGTTGGCAAATCGCCACTTTTTACTTCCTCTCTCTGACTTCCAGCTTTCGAGGTAGTTGCTACCTCGCTATTGGTGTCAATCTGTCTTATAGCTTGCGACCCACGTGTCTTTTCTATGCTGCTGACCTGCCGTACGATCCTGGGGCTGAGTATTTCGTGTCTCTTCAAAGCTGACTTGTCGCCGATGAACACTGCTCCCAATCGTTGGACAATTTATTGTGCTGCATGGTACTGCGAAATAGTTTTTTTTACTCCTTATGCTCTGTACCCTTTCCCCATACTTATTCTCCATTCGGATTCACCGAATATATTTCCTAACTGCAAATCATCCAATAGGCACGGTCTGCATAATACTCTGAGTTAGGAGAACTGGCAGTTCTTGTTTAGCGGCATTCCGCCGCACTCCTATGAGGTGGAAAGGCGTAGATGCAAGCCCTCAAACCCCTCAACCTTATAGTCCGCCGTTATGGAGTTCGGCTAAGCCCTCACACCATCAACAAGTTGCCTATCCTTGTGAGGGTCTCTTATACCTTGCTCTCGTGTCATATTCTAGTTGACTCACTTCCGTCACATTCCTACTTAGCGCATCTCAGAAATCAAAATTATTAAAAAAACAAACAGCTAAATATCTGCTAGATCTACTAAATTCACTAAGCCGGTGCCTTAACACAAACAAAAATATTCCGAAACGACAATATCAACAATCATTTAAATCGAATCGGCAGCATGTCGTCACTTTTTGAGCTGCCACGAAAAAGGAGACGACCGGGTGCCTGATTGACTGTCTGTCGCATTGCTACAAAACATTGTCAGCACATTTATTTATTCATGACACAGTGCGCTAATAAATTATTCATAACAAAAATATAGTCGATCAACACTACAAAGCCATACAAGTGCAACGAGTTGGGGGATGCGAAATGTGATTACGCAAAGTCGGTAAGCATTTTAAGCTCAGTCAATTTGCGTTAACTTATTTATAGAGAACAATTACAAACAAAAAAAAATACAGTCAATGGATGTACAAACATACATACATATCTAAACATGGAATTTCTCGAAAAGTCGCATAATTTTGTACTGTCGACTCTTTGTATTTCACTTATTATAATAATTGTTCTAAGCATCATAAAAATTTATCCAAATTAATAGACTCATTTGTGCTTCCGAAATGAAACTGAAAGCTGACGCATTATTTTAATTGATAACATTTATTTATTTATTGTTTAACAGTGACGTATTGGCATTTTTGAAGTCTTATTACTTTTTTTTCGCTATAAATCAATTTAAATGAGGGCTGACCACAATGAAACACTAACCGCAACATAATAAGTGCCTGCGCCTGCGCCTGCGTAACTCACAATAAATAATTACTCGTTGTGTTTGGCAGAAGAAACATTATTTTAAACGGTGAAAATTCATAATAACAAAATTTGATATTGATAGTCAACCGCTTATATCTTTACAAATGATATTTTCATATATGTATGAGTAAGACCAACTGAAACTTAATCAGGTTACGCCACGCCTCACGTTTTTAAAAAATTTTACGCGCCCAACGCTTTTATTTAATTGTCTGAAAATTGCCCTAGATTGATGGGCAGTGTGATGACTAGTACCTAGGATCTACCTAATTATTTTCTGGCTTTTAGTGTTATTATTACGTAATGCAAGTATTGTTTTCAATAAAACCGTTTATTTTACAATTTTTTTTTATTATTTTATTTCTAACTGGGTGAAATAATTATGTATAGAAAATTAACGTTTATTCAATTTTGTTATTATTTTATCAGCCTATTGATTCGATAACATATCGATTACCAACCTTTTTAAAACAAATTGATTAAAACAATCTTTCTCAGCAATCTACTGCACTGCACAGCCGAGCCTATGCACATCACAATAAAGCCTTAAATACCAAGGGCATATTCTATTGTTTATAACCGAACATTATCGACCCTTCCCTCTATGTCTAAGAATGCAGCCAGGGTAAACCTTTGGACCCTCCAGATGGCGCATTGACATGCCCCAGACATCCACCGAGTGCGAAAATGGACTTTCAGTAATCAAAGTTTTTAAAACAAAAGTCGAAAGACTTATACTTAGATCTAAAGCTCTTGGGGCTTCTCTTGATCTTTGGAATTAAAATAAGCACTAAAGATACATTCCAGACAAGGTATAACCAGTGAAGAGGTTATTTTTAGCGGAGGGGTGACATACTGTCAATGGCCATAACTTCGATTCATCTTATGATCACTTCAAATGGCGGCACATTAATTGAACTTATGGTTACTTGAAATGGTAACGTTAAGTTTGAAATGGTTAAAATATCGCAGATATTGATATTAGAACCATCCTGCTCTTCCGAAATTGTGATAAAGTCAACTTATTTTTTTCTCAAGTAAGGTCATAAGGTCAATTATTTTGTTTCGCATCTTCACATTTTGCCAAGTTATGTTTTCGCAATATTTTTGTTCAGTCTAATGAAAATATATACTTTTTTAAATGGCCATAAAGTCAAATTAAGAGAGGTAATAATGCTAATTGATTTTATGGAAATTTGAAGCGCCAAATTGACATTGTGGCAATTGACCATATGACTTCGTACCGTTTCTAGCATCGCTGGATATTTGTAAAAGCGGAAAATTGGTAAAGCTTATCGGCTAGTTCGAACAAATTTCTTAAACTTCGTTCTTGATACTGTAACAAATTAAGCTCTTACATGTCCAGAAGCAACCCCGACATACGTAATGTATGTCCTGCATACGTTGTCTCCCCACATGACACCAGCCATCTTTTCAATTGTAATGTGGAACCTACGCTTCTAACACCAATCTCCCTATTGAAACCGCTCCTGCGCCCCTGTTGAAACAGCCAGTTTCCTTGGACTCCCGTTAGAGGACTTAGATAACAATTTGTGAATCGGCCGAGGCACTGTTAACACAACAACAACCACTCAACATATATGTATGTATTGTAGTCGGCGGCTAACAATGAGGATTCTAAGTTGAAGTATCTGTTATCGATAGAAAATAATAAATCATCAACTTTCATCTACATCTAATGTTCCAAATAAACGGATTTTAAGGTGTATCATATATACCAACAATTGTTTTTTTCTTTTATTTATTTTTTTATTGTAGTATGTACTACTTAATGCAAACGTGTCTTATCCCTGAACTTTCTAATCAACATGCAGTTCCGTATTGACGATTCATTTTGTAAAGTTCAAAATTTTTTTTATACACACACACACACACTGTCCATTAGAGAAGACCCAATTTAAAGATGCGTCTTTGATTGGCTAAAAGGCGTTCACAGTTTTTCCAGCTAATCGACACACATAGCTTGTTGAGAAGCTGCCATTTAATTCAGTTCACACTTCATACAAACGCACACACACGCACACACACACACACACTACTTCAAATCGGGTATAGCTGCATTTAAGCCACATTAAAAGCTTACACTCCAAAATCGAACTCTTCGCTGCAATATCGATCTCTTCATACACATTACTCTTAAATCAAATACTCTTACCTAACAATGGCGCTGTTTTAACACCTGAATGATACGCCCTTGACGCAACGTTTCACCCCACAAGCAGCAGCAGCAACATTGTTAACAGAGCGCCTCATCACGTGAAGAGCAGCGTATAATTTAAGCATTTTTTTCTACCAGGATCCAGCTTGAAAGTGATGTTAACGCTATTTGTTAGCCAACATGAACATTGTCGTTGTAGCGGCACTATTCGTGTTTTGGCTGTCGTATCAACGTGTAACTGCAACAGCAAGTTGAATTTACTATGTTTGCACGCGCGTGTGTGCGTGTGTTTGTGTGCATATGTGCGGGATGTGAGCGGCGCACGTACACTTGGCTCGATCAGAGCGTAGTGCTTAAATATAACATGGTGTCCGGTTTTGAGCCAACATCATTCCATAACTGAGCGTTCTCAGTCGCAGTCGCAGTTATAATTTGACTAGGTAATAACGCGCGCACCTGAAAAATTGTACGTACTCATTTAAACGTGTACTAACTACCTAAATTGCTAGATTATAATAAAAGAAGCTGAAAAACGGAAAAGAGTACTTCTGTTAAATTTAGTGTACTCGTACAGCTTTGATCGTGCTCATTGACGTAACGAAGATTGTGGCTAAAGTGCAGATTGGCATTTATGTCTTTACCACCCTAACACCAAATTAACGAATTGAAGCGAATCAAATAGAACACGAAGCCGATAATAAACAATCGTTGTTTTGTACGTTTTATATGCATGTAAATACATGCAAATGTATAGAAAGTTTGGATGTTTGTGTTTAATTAAAGTGAGTGCGGGTGTTGTGAGGCTTGTGTTGACTTGTTTTATCTTGTTTTTCGTATTGTGTGGCAGTGAAATGAACTGCGTGTTAATCAAAAACTTAATCTTGATTAATTTATTGTCATCACAGTGTCACGGTAGTGTCCGTGTAGCAGTCATAAGCTGTTTGATATAACACCGTTTATAAAGCTTTTACGATGCCGTCGTCATCTTTGTTGTAGTTGTCGTCGTCGTCGTAGTCGCTGCTTACCGTTGTCATTTTCGTGTGACTTAACTTAGTATGCCAACTGTTAACTTATCATCGGGTATTAAGGTGTTCGTTCGTCGTGTGTGCAAAACATCATTATCGCGAACGTTTACAGCAGCCGCAGTCACAGTCAAAGTCGCAGTTAACGCTGTTGCTTACGCTACAGCTGCTGTTGACGTGAGTGAGTTGATCTCTAAAACGCTCAGCACATATACGAGCACCCAACAGACAGCAATTAGCTTTGTTAAGGCAAAACTATCGGTGAAGTTAAAACGTATCTGAAGCTTCAATATCGTTTTAGTGTTTTTTCGAGTTAGTCGTGTTTCGCTCCTTAGCGATTATTAACGGTTGTGCAGTACTTATAAATAATTAAATATTGTGTAATAATTCTGCTACTGCGTTATAGTTATTTGCAAAAAAAAATTTAAAGTTATTCATGCCGGACAATTTTTAAAATAAAAATTCTTTTAAAAAATTTATAAAAATAAACTATCTTAAAAGTGTTTGAAAACCTAAAAAGTAATTTTTCGCTTTTAAAAATAAGAAAAAAGAAACCTTAAAACCACATGAAATCCAATAAGCAAAATTTTTACTTTTTTCTTTAATTTGCGCTTAAGTTTTATATATTAAACGAAGCGAAACGAATTCAAAAGCGTCAACGACGACGGCAACAACGAAGGCTGGTGCCAATAAGACATTCCGTTTAACGCATATCGGTTACAGCACAAATAAAAAAACGTATCAGGAAAAACGCGTAAAGTTTTTTTCAATAAACTGGTTTTCCTCGAATTTGGATTTAAAAAAATACAACGGAAATGTAAATTATTCGCCCCCTTCGGCTTATCATTATTATTTCAAAGGAAGTAAATTCAAAAAAGTTGGGGTTAAAAAAAATAAAAAACATACGCGGAAAAAATTACATTCATTAAATTTAAAAGTTAATAAATCAAAAAAAAAAAAAATAAAAATATTAAATAAACATATGTGAGCACATGTGTACATATTTTTTGTGCCTTATATAACGAAAAATTTATGTAATGAATATTTGAAAATACAATACATTAACAGTTTCACGCTCTAAAATAAAACACTTATTTCAATAAGTGTTACTATGAACGGAGGGCGTTAAAAAAACCCCTAAAATTTAATGTTTAATTAAAAATAAAATTAATAAACAAATTTTAAATAGAAATAGCTATATATATTTTCCAGCGCAAAAAAAAAAAAATTTGCTAAAACTTAACCAGCGAAATTTGCAAATCAAACGAGTCAATTACTGTATTATTTACAAGCTAAGAATTACAAAAAAAAAAAAAAATATTGTTTAATAACGCCCAAGATTTAGTTCCGTTTGCGGGTAACACATACATAGATTCATATTTGCGACAAGAAACGACGAGTTGTTTTATATATACGAAGAGGACTTAAATGGTAAGTTTCTTTTATTAGTAGAAATTTTGATTGTTCCACTGTTGCTGTTCCTGTTGTTGTATTGAGGGAAAACGGCAGTACCCAAAGGTTTTGCCGAGTGATGTTGTTATTGAGAGTCCTTTGACGTGTATAGTTCCGGAACGTTAGGGTACTACTGGTACACATTTGATTTGAAAAAGCAAAACTTTTTCCTTCTTGCAGACCTACATTTTTTCCTTCGTCTTCTTCTTATAGCGATATGGAGACCGCCGAAGATTTTGGCAAGCTTTATATTACAATTAGTTAAATAATCAATCTTTCTGAGGATGACGCAGTAAGCGTCGAAACGCGTCAAAGAATACAAAAACAACAAAGTACACTTATTAAAACGGCCATAAAAGCTCTACCCAGCAAACCATAAAGCTTTATCGATGTTTATAGTTCTTTGTCTGATAGGTATTCGGTATGTTCCGGAAATAGCCCACTAAGATACAAGCCCAACCATCTAGGGAACGATATGAATACATTGAACCTTCTAGGTCATCCAACCACCTCCTTCCATGAGGAATCAATTCGAAAACAGTTTTTACTTTTCACCTTGAGCAATCTTCAATGGGTTTCTTTATATAATCTTTCTCCTTACACTAATCGGTTCTAGCTGAAAATTGCAACCTAAGCATAATATGGATTCCTGGCCACTGTGACATCTCAGGAAACTGCGCTGCGGATGAGCTAGCTAGGGAAGGCACCAACCTGCAAACAATAACCTCCGCTGGTTGGGCCAGTCCTCCTCTAAACACCTGCAAACACTGCCTACGATCTCTTTTTACGGATTAAGCAAACGCCAGATGGGCCATGGAACCTACATGTAGTATATCCAAGCAAATCTGGCCTGAGCTGAATGAAAAGAGATCGCAATCGGTGATATTGTTTAGCCGTATCTCTATAAGCCCGCTAGTGCGCCTTCTTACAGGTCACTGTCCCATGGGAACTTACGGTGCCTATATGGGCCTACAGACAAATGACTTCTGCCGCAGCTGTAGGGACGAGGATGAGATAGAAAGCGTAGAGCACTATCTGTGTCACTGTCCCGCACTGTCAAAAACCAGGTACCGATGCCTCCACAGACACTCCTTTGGGTTCCTTGCGGAGCTTGAATCTGCAAACACAAACGACATCTTGCGTTTCATCAGGCAAACGCGCTGGTTTAGCCTCAATGGGGTCTAAACATTCTTCTTCGGAAGTAGGGAAATAGGAAATAGGGGCCCCCGCATGGAAGCACAACCGGCCACAACGGCCTACGTGAGTCTACGCTTGGACAGCGGAGGCAGCCACTTCAACCTAACCTATACTAATTGGTTTAAGCCTATAAATCTTCCAACCCTTGCAAATCGTAGAGAAATGTTAGGAGAATTTTTTATGGCCAAACTATTAAATAGATCTATTTCAAGTCCATTTCTTTCGAACGACTTAGCTTTAAAGTGTTTTGGGTTTCGAGACATTTTAAACATATAACTCTCAAACAATGTAGAAAAAATTTCCAACTAAACGACCCTTCTTAGTACTTGAAGATTATAACTCTCACTTGAGAATAATTGATGTTTCGGACTCCATATTTACAATGGGGGAAAAACGTGTTCTATCTTCTCTTAATAAATGAATGTATGTATACTTTATTTATTCTTTTTGTGTGTGCTTTTTACTCAGCTGTTGAGCTTCTTTGTGGATGAGCAGTTTTAGATCACGACGTTTAACCAGCCACTGCCTTTCGAAGGCTTAGCAAAAATAAAATTTAAAAAATTAAAAGCAATGATCAGGATTAACCTGGTTTAATTGCTCCACTTGAGGGCAGTGCGCTGCCACAGCGTCCGATTGAAGGCTAGATTAGGTTTAACTTCACATAGACTGAACGAGTCCGTAGTGTTACCAGAAGTGTATTTTACGACCAAACTGAAAACCTCTATCAAAAACCAGGATCTATGTTATAAAAAAACTCCGTCCTCTTGGCAAATACTAGAAGCTGTCTAGAATTTATGCCACTTGCTGCTTCTATATCTGACAGCTGTATCACTTCTAATAGCGGGAGTCTTCGCATGGCAAGCGGAGGGTACGAGCACAAAACGTACTCGATCGTTTTCTCATCCTATATCTTCTATCACTGACCAAGCCTAATTTAAAGGCATATGACGCCAGAAGGCAGTGTCCCGTCAAAGTATACAGTCCTCTCTTTTTAATGATAGAAGCAAGCTTCAAGGGATGCGTCCTTTTTAGCCAGTTCATTGGCTTTTTCATTCCCATCTATTCCGATAGAAACAAAAAATTTTTATTATTTTATCTTCGGCTTTAAAAAATAGTGTTCTAATAATATCCAACTTTAGGCAAAATTAAATATAGTAAAATTAAACCACGAATTCAGTTTGTATTAACATACATATATTGCTGAAAAAAAAATTGTTTCAATATCTTGACTTCATCCTGAAGTCATTTTCAGAAGCTCGAAAGTTACCTGGTTGACAGTCGACTGTCCGAAGTCGAAATATTGACACAATTTTTTTTTAAATAAATATATGTTAATACCAACTCAATTTGCGTTTTAAATCGACTATATTTATTTGGGTCTATAACTTGGATATTATTACAGCAAAAGGAAAATAAATATGTAAATACAGATATGTATATACAAAAAAGTTCTCAAAAGTACAGTGGAACAAAAAAAAATTCTTTGCAAAAACAAAGATTACAGAAAAAATTTAATATTATTGGAATCAAAAAAAAAAAATAAATAAAATTATAATAATAAAAAAAAGAAACAACTCTGAAATGAAAAGCTTAAAATCACAATCAGAAACAAATAAGTTTTCAGCAAACAAAATAAAATAAAATCTATGAAATCATAACAACTTGGCTGTTCATGCGGGTTGTTTTTGTAGGGAGTTAAGAATGTGACCAAAACTTGAAATCAACGCTCTCGTGGAATATCACCTTGTTTCCGCTATCTAAGAAGTTGTTTGAATAACGCCCTTTTTCAGAACTCTTTTAAAGAATGCCCTATCTCTGAATTGTTTTCATAAGCTCTCAATCTTACGTAAAAATGTATTGAATTTATATTCATGATGCGCTTTTAATGCATTCTACATACCTAACTGCCTCTAGGCAAAAATTCTAAATATTTTAGCTGCTTCTTTCGGGAATTATATCATAAACCCCAGTTCGAGTTTTCATGCAACAAACGATTTCCAATTTATTCTGAAGACAATTCCATTCTGTCTGCGTGAAATTATGAACATTATTTCTTAAGAAATGTCAGAGTGCCCGCAAAGTTTCAGGCTTAAAAAATAAATAGGTATTGCGCCACGTCTGTTGTTGTTGTTGTATTAACAGTGCTTCGCCCCATTCTATGGGCATGACCACTCACTCATTGTCATCAAAGTCCTCTAACGGGAGTCCAAGGAAACTGGCAGTTTCAACAGGGGCGGACCATAGGAAGATAGGTGGTAGAGGCGTATGTTCCACATTATAATTGAAAAGATGCTTGGTATCATGTGGGGACACATCACATGCAGGACATACATTACGTATGTCGGGGTTGATTCTGGACAAGCAGGAGTTTAACCTGTTACAGTATCCAGAACGAAGTTTGGGCCAGGGTGACTCTTGTCTCCCCTGGTAAGATACTTTCTTCTTCAGCAAGGGTGGGATATTGCATATTAATAACGAGGTTCACCGGGCGCGTCCTGACAAAGGCGTTTACCGATTCTGTGTGGATTTGGCTAAGGGCTTGCTTATACTTGCCTGGATCAAACGGCTGTGTTGGCAGGTGCCGGATCTCGTCATAGTGCTTTAGGAGATGTTCCCTTAATCCCCGTGGAAGTGGTGCAAAATCGAGCAGCGGTTTGCTAGGATGTTCTGATTTGTAACAATTAAGCAAGAACTGCTTGTTCAGCATTTCGTTGTGCTCTTTAATATTTAGCTCTTTGGCCTCACTATGTAGATGGTGTTCGGGAGTCATAAGGAGACATCCTGTGGCAGTTCTGATTGCACCAGGGTTGTAGCCTTTTCCAGTGTGTATTTTTAAGACCAGGCGACCAGACTGGTGACGCGTAGCTCATGAGCGGCCGGCCAATTGCTTTGTATGTGCTTAGCAACTTTATCTTTTCCCCATGTGCTGTCGGCAAGCGTCTTGAGGATTTTGTTGCGACTTTGTACTTTAGAAACAATCTCGGTAGCATCAGCCTTGAAGGTTAGAGTATTATCGAACGTTACCCCTAAGATCTTTGGGTGACTGACAGCCGGTAGTATGACACCATGGACGCGTACGTCCAATATTTGCGACATCTGTTCCTTCCACGTCGTAAACAGCGTGGCCTTGGATTTTGTCGGTGATAATGCCAAGTTGCGCGAGGTGAAGAAAGATCGGGGAGATAGCTGTTTATTTTAGAAAGTAATTCATCAATTGAAGGGCCAGGTCCTGTAGCCATAATCGCGCAGTCGTCAGCATAGGAAATGATTGTATGTCCTTCTGGTGGGGAAGGGAGTTTTGATATGTAAAAATTAAACATAAGTGGGGATAGGACACCGCTCTGTGGAACCCGCAGTTTAATTTTTCTAGGTTTAGAAATTTCGTTTCTAAATTGAACCGACGCCTGCCGACCACTCAGATAATTAGCGGTCCATCTTTTTAGGCAAGCGGGAAGGTGAGAGCCTTCTATGTCTTGGAGTAACGTGCCGTCGTTGACTGTGTCAAAAGCTTTTGACAGGCCAAGGGCCACGACCACCGTCCATTGATGGGATTTTTGCTGGTTTAATCCGTAATTAACCTGAGCGTTAATGGTGCTGTGCATTTTACGGAAGCCATGTTGGTGCGTGGCTAGGCAAAGATTTGCCGTGAAATGAGGGAATAGAACGGTTTCCAATGTCTTAGCTAGTGCGCCACGTCTACTATAGCTTTTTAGGAAAGGATCAGTGGGAAATACTTTAAAGTATTGAGTAATTTTAATGGTCGAAGCTGCTGAAAGTTAGCAGCACTTTTTTTGTGCAGTATCGTAATTGTAATTTGATCGAAATAAATATAAAATGCAAAACTTAAGCATAGAGATGGTTACAAGGACGAGTTCTCAAATTATCAGTTTTTGCGTTCCTATGCACCAACGATTAAATTTTGTTGCTTAAGTCAAGCACTTTCCGTCCACTTATGAATTTCTTTAATTGCCCTTATTAGCCATTGCTTTTCATAAATTCTATTGCACAAGTATGTATATGATAACACAAAGAGTCAGGAATAATTTTAGGCGCAAGTATTGGAACTATTTTCTACTAACCGATCACGTCCATGTCTATGCGTTGTACGGACATAGCCAGGACGTTTCAATTCAAGATTTTCGCTATCTAGTAGGTATGTAAAGCATTACTGATTACAAAAAGTACGGGGCCAATTTTAGCAATCTTCTCCGATAACTAGTCGGATCTACGGGCTTTCGGGCCAGTGAAGATTATACTAAGTCTGGTTTGGGTGCCGCAGCATTGTTACATTCGGAACAACTAGTAGATGTCCGATGAGCTAACACGGTGAGAATCGGCTCTCGATGTCGCCGGAGCAAATGAGGTCATTAAAACTCTGATGCTCATCAATGGACACATTAACCAGCACTGGCTCAGGAGGTTCACAATAATTGGAAGAGTTTGCGGTCCTGTTTCAGAGAGTACGTGTCTATTAGATTGGGTGGAGAAAAAAAGTTGTAAAAGTGCGCCATCAAACTCGCCATACAAATCAACCAATCGAATACTTCAAACTATATTCATTTCATAGCTTTTTGTATGGCAGAAATAATGCAGAGCTAATGGTTTTTAAAATAGAATATCTATAGTGTTTGTAGTAAATTACTGGATTTATTAAGGAAACAAATTGGTGATTTGGGATAGTTGCCGTTTTTATGCAAACATTTATTCATGAATATTTCTGATGTTCCAACCCAGTTTCAGATTCATAATACAGAAAGTTCTCGGTCTCAATCGACATATGTTAACTACGAATTTTACCTATCCAGAGAGTAGAAAAGTATTTTGAAACATAAGCTAGAAGTTACCCATAACAAGTAAGAAAGTCTAAGTTCGGGTGAAACCAAACATTACATACCCAGCTGTGAATAAATTTATGAATTTATTTGAACTTGGGAATTTTCATATTATGAAAAAAATTGTATGCCAAATTTCGTTTGGATTGGGATATTTTTGTTCGACTTATGGCATTAAAAGTATTTTGGAAAGCGTAACAAGAAAGGGGCGGGACCGTTTTCAAATTGTGTTTAAGTTTTGTTCTTAGCTTAACCATACCTCTACTCAGGTAGAAGTAGCAAGGATAGTGTCTCTGCCAAAGTACAATGTAATATCTTTAACGGCTTTTGATTTACGGTTTGTTAAACTTCAAAATTTTCTTCTTCTAAATGTGGATGGTGCCACGCCCATATTCCACAACTTTTTGGAATTCATGTTTTGTACCATGCAAACAATCAACTTACCAAATTTAATTAGCTTAGCGCATATATGTAATACTAAGCTGGGTCGATTTATTAACCTATATCTCGCCATCGCTTTTTCGATAGGTTTTGGGCTCAGGAAAAAGTTCCACCACGCATACCCAAAAAAATAATTTTCGAGCCTGCAAAACTTGAGTTTTTTGACTTTTTTTCTTTGATTTTTAAGGTTTTTTTCATGATCTTGACGATTTTTCAGACAACCATCTATGCCCAAAGTTGGATAGGAACTATGAGACAAATTCGTTTTCATCGGCAACATTTTTGCACGTTTCTGAAGAAACCCTTAAAAATAAATTTTTTCACCAAAACACTCCCCAAAACCCAAAAAATATATTTTTTTTTTTCCAAAAACTGTTATCGCCAAAGTTTTTAGCGGACAATTTTGAGTCGGACAGGGTATACATGAAAATTTGAAAATCAAATGAAAATTTTTTAAGCAGGTCATGAAAAAAACCTTAAAAATCAAAGAAAAAAAAGTAAAAAAACTCAAATTTGCAGGCTCGAAAATTATTTTTTTGTGTACCTATGCTTAGTGGAACTTTTTTGCCTGAACCCAAAACCTATCGAAAAATCGATGGCGCGATATGGGTTAACTTTCGCCCATGCAAATCAACCCAGCTTAATGTAATACTCCTATATTGCTAATAGAAAACTCTCGCAATGTGTTTTGAATTCGAAATCAAAACAAGACAGCCTATAAAATTTTTGTGATTGTAGCAGCATAAGTGTGACAAGAAAAAGTTTAAATTTAGGTGCATTCGATTATTGAATACAAAAACAAAAACATTGAAACAACAATATATCGGCACTCTGATCTTGAGGAATGTACCTAGCTTTTTGTAGCAATATAGGAGTATTACATATACGTATGTATGGCTTAGCGTTATTCGTTTTGGATTATCTCATTTTTCCATTTTTCTAAATTTTCGATATCAAAAAAGTGGGCGACGATAACCAGTCCGATTTCGCTCATTTTCAATACCAAACTATTCTGGGTACAGATAAGCTCGTATACCGAATTTGGTGAAGATATCTCAATATTTGCTCAAGTTATCCTGTTAACGGACTGAGAGACGGACAGACATGGCTTAATCAAATTTTTTTTCGATACTGATGATTTTGATACATATATAGAAATCTATATCTATTTTATCTTATTTTGCACCTGTTCAACCAACCGTTATCCAATCAAAGTTATAATATCCTGTGTACAGGCACAGCTGGATATTAAAGTAATATATTGGCAAAAAGTGCTACAGTTTCAAACTAGGATCCCTGAAGAAGATGCAATAAACTCCAAAACGCGTAGATGCTTTAATTTCAGCCATGAGCCAAAAAGCTCATAAATTGCATACCGGAATGAATTAAAATGTTGGCCCACAAAAAAAATAAAAATTTACCGAAAATAAAATTTGCCAATTAAATTTGTTATGTTTTACAACAAACTTTGTATTATTGTAACGAATTTAGGGGAGTTCCCGCTTATTTGCAACCTTCTGCTAATGTTCATATCGCTACACTGTTGAATAAAACACTCCAATATTCTGTATTACAAAATGGTCTTTATTATACTACTTTGAGAGTACTTCACAATTAAACTTCACTTCGCAACTAATAGCGTGCTTAAATCGAAACTGATTAGTCATGCCTTAGCTTGCGCTGCTTTTATACTCTCGGTTTACTCGTTCACCCATTTCTCTTAAGGTCTAGTAATTTCCTGAACTTTATTCTTGGTTACCAGCTATATGCGTGTGTATTTGAAGATTATAGCTTCTCGCATAGCCATATGCGTGTCTATATATGAGTATTACTTCGGCTGATAATTACATGTGTTTATGAGTATCTCTCCGTTGCCTTGTATGTGTGTAGATGATGACTGATTTGTTTACGTCAATACGAGTGGCTGCTTAGCATCGGCTTAGTGATGCTAATATTCGTCACATTATTATAACTTAAGTCATTATTTATTATTGAAAATTATTACTTTAGCTGCACGCGTAATATGAATTGTATTTATATGAACCACAAAGCACTTGTTTAAACAAATGTCGCTCTACATACAAAAACATATGTTTACCTAAAATCATATATCAAACAATAGGAATATACTTTCTCAAAAGATATCTTCGCACACTCTTTAGTCAAATTTCTGTATAAATTCGTATTCATTACGTTACCTTGCAAAACAAACAACGTCAACAACAATTTCTATGCAAGCACGCAAAAGGTGGCTAATAATTTTGCACATATGTTTTTTTTTCGCGTTTATTTTTTATTTTTTTCTTGAATTTTTTTACCATACTAACTTATTTTGTTACTTAAATATCTGCACACTGTGCACACAAATTTTGCATGCCTGATATATCTTTCGTCAGTCACTTGCACTGACTTTGTACTACTTTACTCTCTTCATAATTTACATGGCTAGAGTTATATACATAGTAATATATATCGTTAGCTTAATGTGAAAATGTGCTAAGTCACTATTTTTGAAAAATCTTATTTTAATGCAGTTTTAAAACTGAATTCAAAATACATCGATCACAAAAAAAAAAAATTTTCATTTTTCATTTTTACGTGCTGTGTGCAATGATGTGTTAATGTGCTAAGTCGTCAGCAGTTAAAAGAATGTGCTAAGTCAACCTGTCAATAATATCAAACTGAATTACTAACAGTCTAAAAGTACATGCTTTGTTGTTGTTATTGTATTAACGATAAAGACACTCCCCGAAGGCTTTGGGGAGTGTTACCGACGTTGATGGTCCTTTGCCGGATATAGATCCGGTACGTTCCGGTAACAAAGAAATATTAAGGTACTAGCCCGACCATCTCGGGAACATTAAACCTTGAGAGGGTTGCGCAACACAACCCCTTGAAATTGGATTCACCAAATTGAGACATGTCTTTGGTGTTTGATAAATGCTTTGCGCAGACCATTATCTACTTTAATTCTTACATGTCGATAACTACATGCTTTTTTACAGACTAATTAAAAATAGAAAACAATTCAAGCTTAAACTTATATAAGCTGTTATTAAAATTAATAACACTACTGTCTCGATTTGCTAGATGTATAGTCCTAGTTATAGGTTTATTCATAGCATAATTCGTTTTATGAGTTATTTCGATAAATAATCTATTATGCCGAAAATCACGCAATGGAATATATGGAATGAACAAATCAGATAAATCAGAGCAATTCGTGCTAAAGTTTATTACATTATAGGCAAGCATGAGTGGGATAAAAGATCTTCTGTCATGCAAAGCCTGAAGACCAATCAATTTGCACCTGCTTGTATATGATGGGAGGCCGCCTGGCCAGTGAAGCATACGTAAAGCAATTTTTTTTTTAATTTTTGAACTCTCTCAATTCTATAGGAGTTATATTCATAAAAAGGATTCCATATTATTGAAAAATATTCAAGACGACTTTTGACCAAGGATATATAAAGTGCCTTCAACGTCATAGGGTCCTTAAAGTCACTGGTGTTACGTCTACTGAACCCAACCATTGCAACAAATTTTGAAACAATGAAGTCAATGTGACTAGAAAAAGAGAGTTTGGAGTCAAAAATTACATCCAACTTGACAACGATTAGGTGATTTAGCATTTAGTTTGTAGATAAAGTATGTGGCAGTTGTCTTTATGGAATAAGACACAACACAGCATTTTTTTGAATTTAAAAATATAGTTACTCAACAAAATAAATACACACTTGGTTTATGCTGAAAAAAACTCAAATGCAGTGGCTCACAGCTTAATTGATAATTTTCATTTAAAATATCGAAAATTCCCTAAAAGAAACCACATTCAAGAAAATGTCATAGGTTATTCAAAGGTAAGGAGAATTAATCAAAATTTCAAAAATAACCATCAACATTTTCAAGTTTTTTTTCGGAATTTCTAGAAAAATTTTGAGTATGCATTTTTGTAGCCCAATAAATTTTAGTATAATAATGCGCAAGTTAGAAATAGCTCAAAATTTTTCCTGAATTTTCAGAATTTTTTCGTCGAGGGTGTGAAGCAATTTCCCACATACAAAATGCATTTTTGTTCATGCGATGTATGGAAGAAATTGCTCAACAACCTCGAAATTCTGAAAAAAAAATGTGAAAATTTTGATGGACATTTTTGAAATTTTGATTAATTCTCCTTACCTTTGAATAACCTTTGATATTTTTTTGAATGTGGTTTCTTTTAGGGAATTTGCGATATTTTAAATGAAAATTAATCAATTAAGCTGTGAGCCACTGCATTTGAGTTTTTTTCAGCATAAACCAAGTGTGTATTTATTTTGTTAAGTAACTGTAAATTATTGTCTGCGCACCATCCGGTAAAAGAGTCCAGCTCAGAACCGTTAGAAATAGTTTGACAAATAAATAGTATTTTTTGTGAAATATATAGTTTTAGTGTTATCTTTCAATCATTAAAGGGGAGGAGTGATGGGGAAACATATTGAGTAAAAAGTGCTAAGTTAGGAGAAAAAATTTGTTTTGAGTGAGGAAATTGTGCTAAGTCATAAAATAGCTGATGGGTTCGCAGACCTGATTTTTAATTATCTTTTTCTTCTACACTCAAAAGTATTGCAACTAAGGTATCCTCATTCACAATTTTGAAAAAAAAAAATGGTTATTTCAAAAATAATAAATTTTTTTTTCGTCTCCTGTAAAATTCATAAAAAGTGACTTAGCACATTTTCACATTAAGCTAACGATATGTATGTGTAAATATTATATATGCAAATATTAAATATTATTGTATATAACATGCCTTTTGTATTTATCTTCACTTTTGCGTTTTTTGACTCCTGTTATGTATTGTACTTGAATATGTACATATGTACATACCTATGCATATATTTAAATATTTATATATTTGTTTAGTTGTGTGTTTTAAACTTAGCACAAAACAGATATTTTCATGTCAATATTTGCATAAGATTTCGCTTTCATTGTCTACAGCTACATATATATTATTAAATAAAGCCGCAAGCACACTTGGCAAGCGAAAGTGTATTGAATTCCATTACGCTGTCAAAGATTGCAAATTTTAGTCAGAAAAGTACTTTAAGAAAGTATTCTGCTACTTTTCGAAAAATTATTTCAAAGTTAAATAAAAATTACCTAGTGTGACTAGACCGCTTCAGTACAAAGTTAACTTCAAAATGTATTTGTCTGTTGCAGCTTTTCGTACATGTTCGCAATGAACAGGGCCGGATTAACAAGTAGGCAGAATAGGCAGTTGCCCCCCTAAAATCGAGGGCCCCCAAAAATGCAAAATATTTCTAAAATTTTCTTACAAACATAAAATTCTAGAGAGTGAAAGAAAAGTATAATCAGAATTGAAAATAATGTTTACTCAAATAAATAAAACTCAATTGAACGCATTCAAAAGGCGAAGACCGACGAACTAAGCAAGGTTCCTAAAAAGGAAGGACATTTCCGACTTATTTGACAAATTGTATTAGCGTGCAAAGAAGTGTATCGAAGTAAAAGGAGAGTATATTGAATAATAAAAAAGAATTATCTCAAAATGTACACTGGTTGTTTTTATTTTGAAAAATTTCGGTTATTTTTAGAACAGAGGGGTGTAGAAGCCTTCAACTCTATTTTGACTGCTATGCGTTCTGTGAGTAAGTCATTGCAAAGTGAAAAGGCAGATTTGCAAACGTGTGCTTTTTTGTACGGATCGTTAGAAGAGAGTTTAGTTTCATTCCGTGAAAAGTTCAATGATTTCGAAGAAAAAACAACACAATTATTACCTGTAGTGGAATTTACTAACTTCTTTAACCATATTTGCCATCGCTTTATTTGCAAATCGTTAACTATAACAATTTCGTTATTCAGTAACTATTTTGTATCGATATTCGTTTATCGACGACCAGCTGTGTTGTTAAATAAACGGCAAGTAAATTGGCTGCGTTAAAAATCGCGAAATTAATATTTCTGGCAATTTTAGTTAAAAAAGAAAATCGGAACTTTAATTAAATACTTTCAAACACGAAAAGCTGCTTTATAAATCAAATAGCATTTGAGTACTTGCCATACGTTTTATCACAAGATGAAGAATTAGTAAGTCCATCGCCTGTGGACAGACACCTTCTTAGAGAAGTAGATAACTAGCGTTGCCAAATGTCCCGTATTGGGCGGGACATCCCGTATTTTTCACAAATTTTAAAGGGTTCCACCGGGAAATGCTATGTCCCGGCATTTTCACAATATCAAAATTAATAAATTATAATCTGCTAAATATTTGCGGCTTCGATTGTATACAGCTCATTGGCATATTGTATGCAACTCTGTAAAGAAGAAAAATTCATTCCTGCTGTGTTTCTGAATATTGTACATGTTTGAAATATCGCACACCTAAATTTCATTTTGCATTGGGAAGTGTTGTGTTTAAAAAAAAAATAACGTTAGCAAAATGAATCCATAGAATATTGAATTCGCATTAAACACAGTAAACATATTAATTATTAGCCTGTTTCATAAAAATATTTGTTATAAATAAATGAGTTTGAAAAGCTTAATTCTATCTAATAATTATTTCGCCGAAATCAGCAACCCATACAAATATATAGGTGTTTCTTATTTTTCAAATGTCCCGGGAAATTTTTAAAAATCCCGGGAATTTGGCTCAAATTTGAGGTTTGTCCCGGGAACCTGAAATAAAAATCTGTCAATCCTATACATAACCCTTTCCACTTGAATGCAACGGAGTTTCGAAAGCTGTACCGACTAACCCCAGACATGGCTCATGATATTATTTCTCAACTTGATGGTCAATTAAGGGGTACAAGAATGACTGCGATATCAACAGAGAAACAAATAAATGAATACCGCATTTACTTATCTTTTGTTAAAATATGTAAAAACCTGCACAATAATGACTTTTAAAAGCAGTTAGTATACGGAAATTATTTATTTTTGGCATTCCTTTTGTGCTTTTCGCATTTCTTAGGCTTTGTTAAACTGTGCTGCCACCTTTCTACTATTAAAAAGAAATTTAAATGTCATTTATTTCGAGTCGTTAAAACTAACATAGTGAATAGTACACTCGATAAGGCAAGCGGCAAAATCGTTAATTTAAATCTCGACAAATCGCATTGTTATAAGTTAGTGAATTCCACTACTGGTGTAGGTTATACAGAAATCGTAAAACGTACTCGTCGTAGAAAAAAACAACCTAATGACGGAAATGCTGCACAAGTAGAATTTTTGCCTCGCGATGATTTTAGGACAAAAGGTTGCCTCCAAATCATCGACAATCTTCACAGGGAAAGTATATGGAAGTTTCAGAGGGATTTGCTTTTCTCATCAACTTTTCTCTAAGTGATGGAGACCTCCACGAAGCTATAAATAACTTAGTTATTTTTTATTCTAGAGATTTGGAAGAATTTTTCATTGAAATGAAATAATTCCAAAATTCCCCCAAATTGATGGTTGCCTAGGGCCCCCTTGAGGGTTAATCTAGCCCTGGTAATGAAGGTTCACCTGATATAAAATTTTAAACTTTGCTACGTGTGATTGCTGCCTAATCTTGTCGTTGATACAAGTACAAATACTTTAATGTCGAAAGACAAAATTAAATCTTTATATTTTTGTAGACTTTGTGGCTGGAAATAATTTAAGAAAGGTTTTTTTTGTCTTGTCCCAGATTAGCTATTTCACAACAACCTTTGAGCGGCGTGACAGTTTTAACGCTGTTTTCAAACTTCAATTTGCGTAGGTAATAAACTCTTTCGGAATTAAATGTGACCGCAGTAATGAATTAGAAATACTATTTACCATGCCCTTGCTGAGTATCTTTCTAACACTTAGTTTCACTTAGTCTCAATGCGGTTTGTGCCGATGTATCGAGTGTATGCAATTGGTTGGAAGCAGGTTTATAATGGGAGATAAAGTCGCAGTGTGGAAGGCGCGACAAGCCAGGGTAATACTAAAACACGCAATGCGCTGAACATTTTGGTAGAACGGTGATATTGCAGTACTTCGGAAGAGTTTTCTTCTATCCTAGAGGCCCATTCATTAGTACAAGTCGCACCACAGCCTAGTACAACCTGTTGTTGTTGTAGCGATAAGGACACTTTCCGAAGGCATTGGGGAGTGTTATCGATGTTGATGGTCCTTTTCCGGATGCATATTCGATACGTTCCGGTAACAAGCACCATAAAGGTAGTAGCCCGACCATCTCGGGAACGATTTGGTATGACTACATGAAGCCCTCAAGGCCATACCGCCCTCCCACCCCCTTGATCCATGGGGTCGCCAGAGCCTCGGCTGTTAAAGAAACAGGATTCACCGCAGATAGGTGAGGTTCACAATTGGATTGGAGAAGCATACGTGCCGCGGGTATATTCAAAGCCCCCTAAACTGCTGGGGTTAAATCGTTAATTTACCTCGATGCTACCCTAAAACACCTGTTTCACATTGCAGTCCAAAAATAGCCCTACTTGCTGGTGATCGCATTTATTGGTAGTGGATCTCTTTGTGGTTGCAGTTGAACCTATGTGGAAGCGGTCCTTTTTTGGCTTTGGCAGTTTTGCGCCTACACTTTCATAATCTTTAAGTTACAGACGCACGGTCCGAGCACTCCTCTGCGAAGGGACATAATTTTTCCGGAGGAAATTTATTTGCTCAACATTCGATATCGACGAGGCCATCGCCTCTAACTGCTTCATAAGATTGAGCATCCTTCGGAGCTTGTGCTACTGGTGCAGCAAAAATTTCAAGCTTGACTTCTTTGATGTTGGACCTATTTTCCCTCTGCTCGCGTGCTGCAATAAACTCGTTATACACATTAGTAGCAGCACGATTCCTCTAAATTGTCAACCTATAAATGTATTAATAAAAAAAAAAAAAAAATATAAAAATTACTTCATATTTTTAATGGATTTTTTCCAATTATTTGCAGTATATGCTTTATCTAGATTTTAAGCAGCAATTAATAATAAACACTACAAAAACTTTATAATTAAGAAATCTTAAGTAATCAATCAATAATAACAACCTACCAAACACACCTAAATATTAAACGAAATTGTTCAATAACAGATTATCACACACGAGTAGCAAGTCTCCAGACCCGGATACCATGTCACTTGAAAAAATTTAATAAAATGCCAAGAGCTATTTGAAATATTCTCGTCTCGTCTGATAAAACTTCTTAAAGCATAGAATAATACAGAAAAGAGTATAATAAACAAATGAAACAAAAATTATTATAAGAGCGAACAACAGAATTCAAATAAAAAGCAACAAAATACATTTTTGACATAAAATAAATAACAACTTTTTTTGTTGCACAAATATCTGAGCGCTGGGTAAAATCGCATGCGACAATAATTAAACAAAAAAAAAAAAAAAAAAGTGCGAGACTGGTAGCAAAATAATAATAGTAACGTTCCAATGATGCATGAAACAGATACGGATAGAAATTTAACATACAAATGCAACAACAATGTGAACCATATGATCAATTTGTTGTTGCGTTTGCATGTTAAATTTTTATCGTGCTCATATATGTTTGTATGTATTGCATGTGCGCATAATTGTTGTATACTTACATATACATACATATACAATTGCGGCCAAAATCTTAGTAGTGCTTATGGCCCGTTTCATTTAAGTGGCCAAGTTTCGGTATGCACTGTAAAATCCGTTAGACTAAGGAGTCGGCTTCAAAACAATGAACTGCAAAAATCGAACACAACAACGTTCGATTACATTCGGTAACATGACCGTGTTCAATGATCCAACTTGCTTAAACGAACATAATCGACATTGATTTAAAATCAACCAACTTATTGCATGCGTGAATATAATCAATTCAGGCGTTTGCTCGTTTGCCTCAACGGCGATTACATTCATCGGAATGAAAAGGCAAATATGAAAACTCCATGCGTCTGAATATTTGCATGATTCTTCTGCCCTTATGTCACGGCGACAAGCTACATATAAATATACATATAAACATACATATAAACATTGCTTAAGATTCTGTTTGTTTGCCGAACTAAACGATACTAATTCTCGTGCTTTGATTTTATTCTCCGCTTGCATTCGTTTGATCAATACAATCGTACGCAAAACCTGTTCTGTCCTGTCCTGTCTTATAAAGAGAGACGCTGAGTTTATTCAATAACGAGTTTATTCAATTATGAGTTTAGTCAATGTGAGTTTGTTCGCATGATTGAATGTGTTGAATGTTTGCTTAAATCAAGAAAATTGTGATTTTTGCAGTTCACTGCTTCAAAACAATCTATCACTTGCTAGGATTAATCTGTTTGTTTTTTTTTAAATTTGTATGAAATTTTTGTTGCAACTGCTTTTAAGACAAAATTTTAGTAGTGCGTGAAATTGTGTTTAAAACAGTGTTCGCCCAGCGGATCATGTTTGATTAATTTGCGAGACTTCCGCAAAATGCTCAGACGTGAGCTCATATCTGAACAAAAGAAGAGAGAAACTTTATTTTTATCGCAAAAAACCTGTAAACAAGCTCCAACGCGAACAAAGAGCGATAGAAAATTTAAATACCGCATATCACTCGCTTAATTTTTTCAGGAATTCTCGCAAGTGAGCAATGAACGATGCTCTTTTTGTGGCGCCAAACACTTTCTTATGAGCTTTGTAACATGTGTTTTGTGACAAACACAAAATGCAGATAAAAAAACGGTCCATAATTTCGTATATAGCGTTATTTCTTCTATCGATACGCAGCGCAAATAAAAAATAAAACATTTTTTTACTTCTATGATATCCGTGAAAGTGAATACTTGAATACTTGCTGTGTTTGAAAAATTAATTAATATTTATTATACGCAAATGAATATTGTGCAAAGTAAGTATAAACGCCTCAATGTATTTAATATAGGGAATAAAACGGGAAACGGAACAACTGAAAAATTCGCTCATCCTATTTCTTGTGATCATTTTGCAATATTCTTTTTGATAATTATATAATATTGTTTCCGACTCGAGAAAAGAATTTTTTCAGTATCTAATTTGAGTAGAAAATGTATCAAATGAAATATTTTATCGGACTACGCAGAAGTATCAAAAAAAATCCTATAAAAAATATTGCTTAATATTCGCTAGCTTTATTTGTTGCGAGTATCGTAAGCAATACTTTCACTGCCACAAAGTGAACGACATATGAATCATATTGCTATCGTTTTCAGATGCACCTGCGAGAGTTTTATCCGTGTAAATATCGTAAGACACTCAAATGGGGTATCATGTGTGAGCATTTGGTCCGCTGCACAGTGTTTCGTGTAGAACAAGCTAACTGGACAAAATTATTTTATGAGATTTTCCGTTTCATATGCAGTCATTTATTACAACTACGTCATTTTTTTCAGCCATATGTTTTTTTTTTTATTTTTTTCCAAAATTTTACTTCATATGCTTATTTCATATACAGTAACTCACGTGAATAAGTGACATAGATCCAAAAAAATTTAAAGGACTTAAGAATATTACTTTATTGTACTTAAATTGAACGGACTACAAATCTCAATACTATAAAAAATTTTTTATGAAAATTCGTCGAATTTTTCAAACATTTTTTAAATATAATTTATTTTTTGTTATAGATCGTGACAAATTTTTTTATGTGAAATTAGTTAAAATAAATTTGCGAAAGCGAAAATTGTAAGAATTGTCCAAAAAGGGGTGTCTACTTATTTATGTGAGTGACTGTACATATGTACACACATATTTTGTATTTATTTGAGTATTTATCCTGGCACTACAATTTTTACAAAATTATTTTATAGTACCAGTCAGGAATGTAAAAGTGAATTACAATAATAATAATAACAATGTAAATAATTAAATTAATTATGTGAAAATTACTTATTACAAAAACTTTAAAGTAAAATATCATACAAAGTAGAAAAGACAACAGATTTAAATTAAAAAAAACCTGATCCATCAAAAAGTTGTAGGGTAGGTTATCTTTTATAATTATGTTATTATTCGGTATCATCACTTTCATTCGATGAGTCACTTGCGGAATAGTCATGAGCATCAGCAACACTACTGTGAAAGCTTGAAACAACTGGGGTATTTATTGACTCCTCAACTATATTGGGGGACAGTAAATTTAAGACTTCTGAAGTCAGACTTTTAAATTTTTTCTTAGGTATCTCCCTAAAACTGTTAACTAAAGGATCCGATGTTATAAGCAACATATTCATAAGATCTCTATTCGTGGCTTTACGCGACTGCTTTTGTGTGTTAACATCCCTGAATCGTCTCAAATCTTTGTTACGGGCTTCCTGTGCTTCCTCAGAAAGTTGACCAATAGGTAAAATTGCTGATTTTATAATATCAGTACTATGCACTAAGATTTTATGAACTGTAACAGGCACATTAAACCATGGATAGAGATCTATGATTAGTTTTTTAGTCTCGACCGCACATTTTTGAAATCTTTGGATATTTATATTGTACCCAGATGCTAATGCGCGAAGGAGAGTGTCGAATCTTTTGATGAGCGTTACATCCAATCCCGCAATCTCAGCACTACGAGCAGTGTTGCCGTCATTGGTATTGCCGAAATCTGGTTTTGGTTTATCTACTATCAATCCAAGTACACTTTTAAATTTATTCTGGATTTCGTTGGAACGTAGCTTTACACTCTCTTTATCTGCCTCATTCCTAAGCTGCCATTTTTTTACTTCGAGGTGATAACTTATGTGAAGAAAGCATTCAAAATATCTTATCCATGCATGGAGAGTAGACAAACCAAAACCAATATTATATCGGTTAGGCGTAAAGTCCCGTAACTCATTATTCATATCTTTTGGAGTGGCACCACAAATATAACACTTTTGTGAGGAAGAAGTTTCAGTCAAAGCATTGCAAACTTTTCCGTCAATCATTGTTAGAAGCATATTGTGATTTACGGAAACTTCGTATTCTTCGAGCATGTACTTTGTTGGCAACAACGCATTTATCTCCTCTAAAACTTTGTTCGTTTCAAAACAATAAAATCGTTTGTTTCTTTAGAAAAAATACATTTAATTGGACGAAAATACATGGTAGAAGAAGGTCGAGGATTCTGCCAAACAATGTTACCATTTTCATCCTGTAATTGAAGAGGAACGAAAGAAAATATAAACAAAAACTCATCAGTATTAGAGCTGCATGTGAACTTTTGCTTATATGTGCTATGGCCAGAGCTTCCATCGCAACCCCACTTGCTGATTAAAGTATACGTCAAGTTTGTAGGTAACAAACCAACAAAAACTTCTTGATTTGCTAAAACTAAACGCTCAACAGTTTTATCTAATACGGACTGGACTTTAATTTCCGCACGTGTTTCACCCACATCAATCTCATTTGGGTAGCATTCTGCCTTAGCTTTTCTTAGACTATAAAATGATGGATAAACCTTATGGCCTGCCTTGATGCTCCACTTCCGAGTCGTTTTGTACCCATCAGTCGTCGACTTGCTATCTACGTAGTATGCTAAAGCTTCCACATTGCTCAAGCATCTTGCATCTGGCTCACATGCCATCTTTTTGCCGGATATTTGAGTGGTTTCCTGTGGTTTTTTTATAATGTTAGCAACATTTCTGTTGCCGGACATACGCGTTGATACTTCTGCCGCATAAAGTAACTCACCATGACTTCTAGATTGCAAGAGGTCATCAACTCGACGCCGTTTGGTTTTTTCACTGCAGCTAACAAAGTCCTTCTTTCGTCTTCCGGGGCCGGGGTTACCTGAAGAAGTGGTTGGTTGGTCTGATGGCAACTTTGGATCCACCGTTATTGTAAATGTGAAATCTGGACCCAAAAGCCACTCCAAGTTTTTATTCAAAAATCGCTCCTTATGTCTTCCGGTAGTGTTCCACTTTTGATCCAGCTTCGACGAATATGCCGATATTTGTAAGCTTAAACTTTTTATCGAATACTCGGCTGCTTCGCTTAAATCGTACTTAAGTACAACAAAACTCAATAATTCTTTATATCTGGTTTCCTTCGAATGTTGAACCCAAGTGCCAAAAAACTCCGCTCTTGGTACGGTTATAACTAAACTGCTTTGTGTTGTTGATTTTCCGACAGGGTGAATAGTTGATGATTGTTGTGCTGCCATCTTAAGTGTCGTTGATCGTTCTGATTTGTGATCAGTTGTGCAGTATTTACATTACATTCAGGTATTGACGTAGATGCTACCAAATGGGGTTGTTTTGTGTAGCGTTCCTGTGTGGTTTTACCTGCATTAGGATTGCTTTGTATGTACCTGTTTTTATGCCTTGGTGACTGGTGCGGTAGGTTGTGGCAAGTTGAAGTCAGTGATCTTCGCCTTTTTGCTTTTGGTGTGCTCTTGTTGACCATGCGCGTTTTTTTTGTGTGTGTTTTATGGCTACGTGTTTGTTCCCTGTACCTGGGAATTGGTTTTGCCGTTTGTAGATCAGCTTTAAAGGTTCAAATATCTCGTCGGAGCTGGTACGTACATACATCCTATTTTATATGTAGAGATAACTAAATCTAGAAAAAAAAAATTAAAAATAGATGTGCAAGAATTCGCAATGGTTTTTTCTTTCGACTATTAGAGAATACTTGCGACTATAACATATGTAAAATTTAGCCCGGATGTCCGCGGACGTATGTAACTTTTTTGCCCCTAAAATTAAAAATATAGAGAAATAATACCTTTTCTTCTTAATAACGGAATGTTAAATATATTGAAAATACTCTAATTGCGAAAGAATTACTTTTAAAAAATTTTGCTTAATTCGAGCTTAGAATCCATCAAAAAAATTATATAAAAGTGTTCACTTAAAAGAAATATGAAGCTTAATATTCAACAAGAATTTTGCAAATTAATCAATGCATTTTACGGCCACTCCTGCCTTCTTACTTCAATTACTCAATATATATGAGCAAAAATATCAAAAAAAAGCAAAAATCCCGTTATTTTGTTTGTTTTCTTTCATTTCTCGTTACACTTTTCTTGGAATAAGAGCTTTGTTTTTGTCCAGCTAGCTTGTTCTACACGCAACACTGTGCGCTGGGTCGGCAAAAATTAAAGTCTAAGTGCATTAGTGAGAGGGAGAGCATTACCCAGCGGACCAAATGCTCACAAATGATACCCCATTTGAGCTATGTACGATATTTAACCGGATAAAACTCTCGCAAACGCATCTGAAAATGATAGCAATATGATTCATATGTCGTTCAGTTTGTGGCAGTGAAAGTATTGTTTACGATAGTCGCAACAAATAAAGCTAGCGAATATTAAGCAATATTTTTTAGAGACATTTTTTGATACTTCTGCGTAGTCCGATAAAATATTTCATCTGATATATTTTCGACTCAAATTAGATACTGAAAAATTTTTTTCCTGAGTCGGAAGCAATATTATATAAGTATCAAAAAAGATATTGCAAAACGATTCAAGAAATAGGATGAGCGAATTTTTCCGTTGTTCCGTTTCTCGTTGTGTTCCCCTATATTAAATACAATGAAGCGCACTTGAGGCGTTTATACTTACTTTGCACAGTATTTATTTGCGTATAATAAATATTAAATAATTTTTCAAACACAGCACTCAAGTATTCACTTTCAGGGATATCATAGAAAACCAAAAAATTGTTTTATTTCTTATTTGCGCTGCGCATCGATAGATGAAATAACGCTATATACGAAATTATGAACCGTTAATTTGTCTGCATAACATGTTACAAAGCTCATAAGAAAGTGTTTGGCGCCACAAAAAGAGCATCGTTCATTGCTCACTTGCGAGAATTCCTGCAAACATTAAGCTAGTGATATGTAGTAAATACAATTTCTATCGCTCTTTGTTCGCGTAGGAGCTTGTATACAGGTGTTTTGCGATAAAAATCGAGTTTCTATCTTCTTTTGTTCAGATATGAGCTCACTTCTGAGCATTTTGCGAAAGTATCGCAAATTAATCAAACTTGGTCCGCTGGGTAGCATCCCAGCAGACAATTTAATCTTAAATTACAACATGTTAATAGCGCATTTGTTGAAAACAGCTTTACAAAAAATTTTAGAAAATTTTAGTTTTGATTCAAAAATAGTTTGAAATATTGCCCAGTCCCACAATTCATTAAGTTTTATTCGCTTCGCAGAATAACGGATATTTTTACATGCAAATGCACATGATTTGGTTTATCAAAGCGGCTGACCACGCACTTATCTCAAAAATAGGGACAATCGCTCGCTTAAAAAATCACATTTCCGAAACAAATACATTTGCCGCAACCATGGAAATACAAAATTTTTAAAAAATATGTGGCTGATTTAAAAAAAAAACATAAAGATACATTAATGTAATTTATTTTCACTATTTCGCTAAGTTACTTTAAATAATCTATAGTCATTTTTTGCAGTACAGAAGTAAAATTTCTTTTGGTTCAGAAAAAAAGGGAGTCCAAAATTAAATTGTTGCAACTTTTGTTAAAATAACTTAAAAAAACTCATTTTGTATGCGAAAGTTATTAAGTATGGCAAACCTAGAAATGTAAAAACCCAAACCTAAACATGGTTGGAAGATGAGCTACATATCGAAAGGATGTCTTACTAGTAGCGTTTCCCCATTGTAATATTTCTCACAGGGAATCTTAACATTTGTGCGACAGCCATGCAGTGTTTATTCGTTGATGTCTCGCTAACGACTAGTGATGGACGATATTTCACAATCGGTGATGGCATTGCCGCGAATGAAAAATCGCTAATAGTGATAGCTATAGCTATCAAAATATATCAATGATTGGCGGTTTTCCTTTATTCGATTATTTTGAATGACAATCACCTCTGGCAGCATTTCGCCAATAGCGACTACGGCGATATTTCTTCATGAAGAATGAAAATCACCTCTGGCAGCATTCGGTTGTGTTTACTTTTAGCTAGTTTGCTCTTTCAGGCGACGTTATTTTGAATTTATATTTTTATAAACGACGTTTTGATCTGGTTGGCTGCGATAATTTGGTTGTATTAATTTATTAAAAATCCGTTTTAATACCGAGTGAAAGATAACAGCAAGCTATAGGAAAAAGAGAAGTGAAATGTGGCAGCTTTATGAGACCACAAATAAATATATTATTAGCAAAAAAAAAAATATTTCGTACAACATCCCACAGTAATTTAAAAAAAACATATGCAAAGCCGTCGTCCAACTGTCGAACTGCCAATGGCAGCGGTAATGCAAAGGCAACCTCAACCGTCCTTACAGCAAGAAATTCAGTTGGAATTATTTACTGAAGCAGGTGTAAAACATGGTAAACTCCTTTATTTACAAAATAGAATCTGAGTTGAGACCACTTAACATGTTTTCACGACCCACTTTGCAGCAAAAAAAAAAAAAAAAATAACGTCTCTAAATAATATAAGGATTTCTGTAAAGACCAAAAAGGAAATTGACGATGTCATGCCCATGCGATTTGCAGCCGTTCAGCATAGCTGAAGACAGAGGATTTCGTACGATAATTCCTGCGTAATATCTCAGAAACTTAGAATTTTGCATTATATCAGTTTACAATAGAAGGTACATAACAATTTTTGTTGTTATATCGGCCTACTGATTTGTAAGATCGCGGGTTTGAATCGAGCTCAAGGCACATTGAGGATTAAGCACTAATTTCATTCAAAACCACTTACAGGTTCGAACCAACAATCAACCGATTGCAACAATGTTTATGCAGAAATTTTTGTAATTAAATTCTGAAGAGACTCACATCGCTTGATTCTTCAAGTTAATTTGTTTATTAAACAATTTGTTGCAAAATAGCATATTCTTTGCAGAACTTTATATTATAATACGTATTTATGTATCACTTTCGTGACATACAATTTTTGCTCAATACTTAAGAGAATGATATAAACTTTAAGAGATAGTACATATTGCTAATTGACATTCGTTTTGCAAAATTAATTTGTTTAAACAATTTTTTAAAGAACAGTTTGCAAAATTGTTCTTTTTTTCTAATTAATTTTAAAAATCGAACGATGTGACCCAGCCAGCATTTTTTGAAAATTTTGATCAAAAAATATTTAAATATCGTACCCCAAAATGATTAAAAACGTTCAAATTTAAAAGCATTTTCTGTTCGAAAATTAACGTATCGTCGGGAGAAAAATGTACCATAAATGTGATTATTCTTGAATAATCATTTATGATTCCTATTTCGAAACGCTTTTTATTCATATTTGATATCATTGTAAAATTGAGCTTTAATAGTTTTAGAGTAATATTTGACTGCTTTTCACAGTCTTTTTCTGATCATATTCGTGAATATGTTTCAATCGTTTTGGTTGAGATTTTTGAATCATTTTTGAATGCCATTATAATGCATTTATTCTTCATATCTCATTCAAAATAGGATACTACATAATAATCTTATTTCATCAGGGGAAGAAAGCATGCGAAAGTGAGCTATTCGAACCACAGCTAACTCGCAAACAAACTTGACCGATATACACCTGCGACTACAACATCCAACATCGGCATTATCGTCTGCATCTTAAAATACGGATACGATACGGTTTGTTGAAGCCGTATCCAGGTATGTCAAGATCGTTTCACTTACCTGGGGTTCAAATAGCTCACAACCTATGTATTGTCCAATCATTATGTTTCTGGTAAGCTGAAGTTGAGAAACGGTTTGGGAAATCTTCGTTCACGAGCAGCATTACATTATTTTTGTCATGAATAATATCTTTTACATAAATAACACAATTTTTATATATTTTTTCTTAGCTTCATGATTGAAAAAATATGTGTATGTGAAAAAAATAAAATTTTTAATTAAAAGTAAAATTTCAACAAGTATAAAATTCATTATTCAGTCAACAAATATATTCATAAAAGATTCAGAAAGCTGAATGAAAAATGATTATAAATTTTTGAACAGCTAAAGTAAACACATTTGATTCAAATATGATTCCAAAATGTGATTGAAAAACTATATTCAGTTTTTGATCATCTAAGGTAAGCATATTTGATTATTCTTTTTGTTGGTTTTTATTAAATATTAAAATTTAGTCATTAAAGGCCATCAAAAATGATTCCAAAAAGTGATCGAAAAATGCTTTTTAGTTTTTCATCATCAAAAGTATTCATATTTGATTATTTTTTTTGTTCAATTGTATGATAACTCATTATTTAGTCAGAAATAGTAAACAAATTGTATTGATATGTGGGGAAATTCAAAATTGAATCACCTCTTCAGAATTCAATTACAAAAATTTCTGTACAAAAATGATTAAAATCGGTTAGTATTTCTGATTTGTAGGTGTTTTGAAAAGTTCGTCCCCAATGTGCAAGGTCTAACATTATTATTATTTTATGATTTTCACATACATTCTGCAACAGATGTCGCAGTGCTGTGAATATCAATTGGAAAGAACCAGAATTGAAGTAGGAATAATGAAGACAAACAAAAAACCACTGTGTTGGCTGAATGGTTATAGCAGCGGTGCCTAAACAGTGCCGATGAAGGAATTTGGCAGTTCCCGAAATGGATCTATACAACGAGCTTTGGCAGTTGTCTAAATTTTTTCTTTCTTCTATTCTAATTTAATAATTTTTTCAATTAAGTAAAAATTTATCATAACAATAAAAATGATAAAATAATTATTGTTAGGCCTTGAACTCGATTCAAACCCGCGATCTTAAAAGGTACATATTTTTTTCTTTTTATTGCAATTTTGGTTCATATATTCTGTATACTAAACTAAATTAATGTATAACATCTAATCTCCGGTAAACAAACTTAAACATAACTTTTTAATATCCAAGAATACCAAGAATTGCACATTCGCTTATTAAAAATAAATTAAGCCGACCGCTATAGCTATAAAAAATAGTCGCGATTCAAAAATAGCCATCACTATTTTCATTGATAGTTCAAAATCGCTGTATCGCCCATCACTACTAACGACTGATGATGGAGAGTAAGAATATGTGTGAAGGAAGTCTGGCTCAATTGAGCTATGCCGCGCCGACCACTGGTTTAAAAAATTAATATCATTGCCACTATCTTTGTGAAAAATTTAAAAGGGACGGTAAGGTTAATTTATTTAATTGATATACTATATTCAATGGTCAAATTAGTATTACTCCTACACGACCTCGGTGCTCACATTCCAAGAAAATTACTAAAATGAATATACCAAAGAGACTTCGATTTGCCAAAGAATATTTGAATTGGCCTTCGGCCAAATGGCGAAACGAAGGACGAGTCGAAGATTATCTTGTATGGTGGAAAGGGATAACGCCAATATGTAAAACTGCCACCTAAAACGGAATACTTTCCGAGGTATGCAACAAAAATCGTAAAGCATGTAGGTGTCAGCATTATGATTTCAGCATGCTTTTGTTGGTTACGCGTGGGACCCATTCATGGGGTTGATTTACTCAAGCACTCATGCATATACCAGAGACGAAATGCCACTTGTTTGGACTTTCCAGCAAGACAACGACCCCAAAAATCAGAGCAAAATAGCAAAAAGATGGTTTGAGCAAAACAAGATAAACGTAATGGAATGTCTGCCACAGTCACCAGACATAAACCCAATTGAAAATTTGTGTGCTGATGTCAAGTAGGCAGTAGCACTGCGCAAGCCAATATCGAATACGCAATTATGAGAAGCTGTAAAAAGCGCATGGGAGTCACTTTCGGGTGAAAGATGCGAAAAACTTGTAGACTAAATGCTCCGTCGCTGTGCTGCAATTCTAGAGAATAAGGGCCATGCAATTAAATACTATTTTAAATATTTACCAACACCCAATCTAAAACAAAAACACCATTATACAAAAGTTATGTGAAAAGTCTACTTACAATTTGTTACACTACTCAGTTTTTGACCGCACAAAATTCGCTGCAGTTTTTCTAAATATTTGTTTATCTTATTTAAATAAGATAAAGGTTGAAATATTTTTTTATCTGATTTCTTAGGTATTAGGGCTATAAGAGGTACTTTTTTAATGCATTCTTTTTTACGTTTGTCCACTACTAAGATTTTGACCGCAGCTGTATGAACAAAGGTGTCTATATATTTATAAGTTTATGAAAACTGTCAATATTTTTGCTTGCATCTCAATAAATCTTAATCATAATGGTATTAAGACGAGCAAAAACTAAACAAAATCTTTTAACAAAAATATGTATTACAACGACCGCAATTTCATCTAATCGGCACGTGAAAATAAAAATTCTAGGAAGGAGTGATTAAAATCATAATTACATACCCATAATGTACATATGTATTTACATTATTACAAAACTTTGAAGTATGAAGAATGAGACATACATCTGTATTTCGGTATGTTGTTGTAGTTTTATAAACAAAACGTTTGCTTGTAAATACGCAGCAAAAACTGGCATAAGCCGTTCTAAGCAATTAGGAATACTAGTTTCAATTCTGAAAGATAAACCTCAGAATAAGGTGTAAAAAGAGTACATCATACGCCTTATATTAACACCTTATTTCGGGCTTATTTACGCTACAAATAAGCCGTATCCCTAAGGTAAACCGAAAAATACAAAATAAATGTTGTTTATACTTCAACGAGATACATGATAAATAAGGGTTGGTGTCGAAATTCTGTATGTACAAAATTCTAAAAACAAAATTCTGCTTTTTAAAATTCTGTTTTTTATAATTCTGCTTTCTAAAATTCTGCTTTCAAAATTCTGTATTACAAAATTCTGTATTAAAATATAATGTTAACAATGTTAAAGAGGTAATGTAATTATTTTGAAAAAGTGCGCCATGCACAGTAATTCTGCGTAGAACACCTTTCTGCATAGGCGGCCTTCGGCCGCGCTTATAAAAAATAACCCTGGACTACGCCATGCCAAGTCCGGGTGTGTGGTATAACCGTGGCTACCGCCACGGTGATAGCTTTCTGCGTAGTATATCCTTCTGCGTAGGCGGCCTTCGGCCGCACTTTAAAAAAATAACCCTTAGCCGATCCAACACCGGCTACGCCATGCCATGATTCCGGAATTTTCACTTCCAGAATTAAACATGCAGGATTTTGAAAAAGCAGAATTTTAGAAAGCAGAATTTTTAAAATCAGCACTTTAAAAAAGCAGAATTTTGTTCAAGCAGAATTTTTTTTGCAAATTTACAGAATTTTGTCACCCAGAATTTTGTAATACAGAATAATGACACGCTCCCTATAAATAGAACCCAGCTCTAGTCGGTAAATTTAGGTAATATTTTTAACGAAACCGGATTTTTTATGTTTGTGTGTTTAATGGTGTGTTCAATTTATACTTATTATTTAAGAATTCATGAACTTAACACCGGATTATAATAATTGAATGTTCAATTATTATGTTTTTCTAAGATAAACTGAAAAGAAAGAAAGAAATATTTGCTGGCATATTGCGATAGTACCATTTCGAAAACCGCCACGTAATCATCGTCAAGGAAACTTCGTAGTGTTATCAAAAGTTTCACCGGGATTCAAACCGCGAATGGATAACATTACGAAATTGCCTAATGATAATTACGTGGCGGTTTTCGAAATGGTACCATCGCAATATGCCAGTAAATATTTCTTTCTTTCTTTTCAGTTTATCTTAGAAAAACAATAATTGAACATTTAATTATTATAAGCCGGTGTTCAGCTCATGAATTCTTAAATAATAAGTAGAAACCGGATTTTCTTTTTATTTTTCTTATGACATACTATTCCTTATGCTACCTGTTTCATAAACTAATAAAATCAGGTTATTCTACTCGATGTATTACCTTATTGTAACTCCTTATGTAAGACTGATTCTTAATGGGTTAAAGGCCTTACATAAAAGGTTCAGCTACAGCAAGCAGCACCCTATAACAAGGCATAATGTAAGCCTTATTTGATTCGGTCGATAAGCTTTGTAATAAGGTTGTTATATTCTTTCTAATGGCTAGTAATAATTTCTTATGTAAACCTTATTTTATAAAGGCTATAAGCCTATATACATAACGTTATCTTTCAAAAATCCCTTTGCCTGATGACATAGTTATATACAGAAAAATAAGGAGTATTAAAAGGAATACGCCAGACAACTAATATTTCTTATATAAGGCCTGATACCATACGCCTTTTTGCCATATGAAATAAGCCTTATATAAGATTCAAATTGTTTGCTGGGTAGCCACGCTTTTGTGTACACACATGCAAACATATACAAACATGTTTTATATATACAAATTTATAGCTTTAAACCACCTGCTGTTTGGTCATACTATACGTATACGTAATTATTTATAACTGTTATTAATGTTCATTTTTTATACTCAGTTGAGCAGAGCTCACAGAGTATATTAACTTTGATTGGATAACGGTTGGTTGTACAGGTATCAAGGAATCGAGATATAGAATTCCATATATCAAAATCATCAGTATCGAAAAAAAATTTGATTGAGCCATGTCCGTCCGTCCGTCCGTCTGTCCGTTAACACGATAACTTGAGTAAATTTTGAGGTATCTTGATGAAATTTGGTATGTAGATTCCTGGACACTCATCTCAGATCGCTATTTAAAATGAACGATATCGGACTATAACCACGCCTACTTTTTCGATATCGAAAATTTCGAAAAACCGAAAAAATGCGATAATTCATTGCCAAAGGCGGTTAAAGCGATGAAACTTGGTAGATGGGTTGATGTTATGCCGCAGAATAGAAAATTAGTAAGATTTTGGACAATGGGCGTGGCACCGCCCACTTTTACAAGAAGGTAATATAAAAGTTTTGCAAGCTGTAATTTGGCATTCGTTGAAGATATCATGATGAAATTTGGCAGGAACGTTACTACTATTACTATATATGTGATAAATAAAAATTAGCAAAATTGGATGAAGAACACGCCCACTTTTTAAAAAAAAATTTTTTTAAATTCAAATTTTAACAAAAAATTTAATATCTTTACTGTATATAAGTAAATTAAGTCAAAATTCAACTCCAGTCATGATATGATGCAACAAAATACAAAAATAAAAGAAAATTTCAAAATGGGCGTGGCTCCGCCCATTTTCATTTAGTTTGTCTAGAATACTTTTAATGCCATAAGTCGAACAAAAATTTACCAATCCTTCTCAACTTTGGTAGGGGCATAGATTCTATGACGTTAACTGTTCTCTGTGAAAATGGGCGAAATCGGTGAAAGCCACGCCCAGTTTTTATACACAGTCCACCGTCTATCCTTCCGCTCGGCCGTTAACACAATAATTTGAGCAAAAACCGATATATCTTTACTAAACTTAGCCCACGTACTTATCTGAGCTCACTTTATCTTGGTATACAAAATGGCCGAAATCCGACCATAACCACGCTCACTTCGATCGATATCGAAAATTACGAAAAATGAAAAAAATGCCATAATTCTATACCAAATGAGAAAAAAGGGATGAAACATGGTAACTGGATTGGTTTATTGGCGCAAAATATAACTTTGGAAAAAACTTTGTAAAATGGGTGCGAAACCTACCATATTAAGTAGAAGAAAATGAAAAAGTTCTACAAGGCGAAATCAACAGCCCTTGGAATCTTGGCAGGAATACTGTTAGTCCATATAAAAATAAATTAGCAGTACCCGACAGATGATTTTCTGGATCACCTGGTCCACATTTTGGTCGATATCGCGAGAACGCCTTCACATATACATCTAAGGGCCACTCGCTTTTAAAACCCTCATTAATACCTTTAATTTGATATCCATATCGTACAAACACATTCTAGAGTCACCCCTGGCCCATCCTAATGGCGATATCTCGAAAAGGCGTCCACCTATATACCTAATGCCCACTCCCTCTTAAAATGCTCAGTAACACCTTTCGTTTGATACCCATATCATACAAACATTCTAGAGTCACCCCTGGCCCATCCTAATGGCGATATCTTGAAAAGGCGTCCACCTATAGAGCTAATGCCCACTCCCTCTTAAAATGCTCAGTAACACCTTTCGTTTGATACCCATATCGTACAAACATTCTAGAGCCACCCCTGGCCCACCCTAATGGCGATATCTCGAAAAGGCGTCCACCTATAGACCTAATGCCCACTCCCTCTTAAAATGCTCAGTAACACCTTTCGTTTGATACCCATATCGTACAAACACATTCTAGAGTCACCCCTGGCCCACCCTAATGACGATATCTCGAAAAGGCGTCCACCTATATACCTAATGCCCACTCCCTCTTAAAATGCTCAGTAACACCTTTCGTTTGATACCCATATCATACAAACATTCTAGAGTCACCCCTGGCCCACCCTAATGGCGATATCTCGAAAAGGCGTCCACCTATAGACCTAATGCTCACTCCCTCTTAAAATGCTCAGTAACACCTTTCGTTTGATACCCATATAGTACAAACATTCTAGAGTCACCCTTGGTCCACCTTTATGGCGATATCTCGAAAAGGCGTCCACCTATAGAACTAAGGATTACTCCCTTTTAAAATACTCATTACCACCTTTCATTTGATACCCATATCGTACAAACACATTCTAGAGTCACCCTTGGCCCACCCTAATGGCGATATCTCGAAAAGGCGTCCACCTATATACCTAATGCCCACTCTCTCTTAAAATGCTCAGTAACACCTTTCGTTTGATACCCATATCGTACAAACATTCTAGAGTCACCCTTGGTCCACCTTTATGGCGATATCTCGAAAAGGCGTCCACCTATAGAACTAAGGATTACTCCCTTTTAAAATACTCATTACCACCTTTCATTTGATACCCATATCGTACAAACACATTCTAGAGTCACCCTTGGTCCACCTTTATGGCGATATCTCGAAAAGGCGTCCACCTATAGAACTAAGGATTACTCCCTTTTAAAATACTCATTACCACCTTTCATTTGATACCCATATCGTACACACACATTCTAGAGTCACCCTTGGCCCACCCTAATGGCGATATCTCGAAAAGGCGTCCACCTATATACCTAATGCCCACTCCCTCTTAAAATGCTCAGTAACACCTTTCGTTTGATACCCATATCATACAAACATTCTAGAGTCACCCCTGGCCCACCCTAATGGCGATATCTCGAAAAGGCGTCCACCTATAGACCTAATGCCCACTCCCTCTTAAAATGCTCAGTAACACCTTTCGTTTGATACCCATATCGTACAAACATTCTAGAGTCACCCTTGGTCCACCTTTATGGCGATATCTCGAAAAGGCGTCCACCTATAGAACTAAGGATTACTCCCTTTTAAAATACTCATTACCACCTTTCATTTGATACCCATATCGTACAAACACATTCTAGAGTCACCCTTGGCCCACCCTAATGGCGATATCTCGAAAAGGCGTCCACCTATATACCTAATGCCCACTCCCTCTTAAAATGCTCAGTAACACCTTTCGTTTGATACCCATATCATACAAACATTTTAGAGTCACCCCTGGCCCACCCTAATGGCGATATCTCGAAAAGGCGTCCACCTATAGACCTAATGCCCACTCCCTCTTAAAATGCTCAGTAACACCTTTCGTTTGATACCCATATCGTACAAACATTCTAGAGTCACCCTTGGTCCACCTTTATGGCGATATCTCTAAAAGGCGTCCACCTATAGAACTAAGGATTACTCCCTTTTAAAATACTCATTACCATCTTTCATTTTATACCCATATCATACAATCACATTCTAGAGTCACCCCTGGTCCACCTTTATGGTGATTTCTCGAAAAGGCGTTCACCTATAGAACTAAAGCCCATTCCCTCTTAAAATGCTCAGTAACACCTTTCATTTGGTACCCATATCGTAAAAACAAATTCTAGAGTCAGCCCTGGTCCACCTTTATGGCGATATCCCTAAATGGCGTCCATCCATAGAACTATGGCCTACTCTCTCTTAAAATACTCTTTAATACCTTCCATTTGATACACATGTCATACAACCACATTCCAGGGTTACCCTAGGTTCATTTTCCTACATGGTGATTTTCCTTATTTTGTCTCCATAGCTCTCAACTGAGTATGTAATGTTCGGTTACACCCGAACTTAGCCTTCCTTACTTGTTTCAGTTTTGTTTTGTTTATTTTTTACGTTTTTCTCCATATGGAAAATTTCCATTGTTACAATAGCGACACTTTTGTGTAAAACTTTCATAATTTTAAATAAAACTGGTCAAATGATGATTAAATTATTATATATGTACATGCGTAAAGGACTTAAAGAAGTTAGAAAAAGCATTTACAAAATTTATTAGTATTGATCAGGAAAGGTCAAAGAAGATCGTAACTGTCGCGACGTTATATCATATATATTATTTCTAATTGCTGTTTTTATGTACGCGTCCCTTTTTCGCTCTTATTTGGAATCCAAATCTATAAATAAAGTTCTGGTTGTAAAGATGGAGATTCGGGCCATTCGGGCGAGCTTTGGACAATTTTGGTCGTAGTGCTTTTGTTTAGCTATATTTTATTAAAATAATTTGTTAAAAATAAATGATTGTGAGCACACAAAGAAATCTATTTGTACTATGGCCCTATTTTGAATATTGGCACTGCATGACCGGCAGATGCTATTGTACGCTAGATGGCAGCGCAATCTGTAAGTTTTAATTGATCGATAGAACAACTGATTTCTGTTGATATTTGATAAGAGACTTTTATATTGGTTGCGACAGATGCGCACGGGTCCGGCTCGTATGTATATTAGAGCTTACGATTTCTTCTCGAACACAAGCGAGATTCTCGTGTCTCGAAGTACTCGTAAATCTCGCGAGCTTCTCGACATTCTTACTTAATCGCTGTATGGACAGTATTTATACACTTTTTTTTTTTTTACTTGTGACTTTTTTGTTGATTATATTGTTTCCTATGACATTTAACTCAAAACGTATTTATTATATATATAATTTTGTTCACAATAATTTATTTTTCAACGAGACACCAAGAACACGGCTTCTCGCGAGATTCTCGAATTACTCGTACTACTCACGATCTTCTCGACTTTCAATTCAGTCACTGCATTGGCAATATTCTATACATTTCAGGGTTTTTTACTTGTGGTTCCAGAAGAAATCGTAAGCTCTATATAAAAAAGCCAATGAATCGATTAAGTTGAATGTGGAGAAGCTCGCGAGCCTTACGAGTATTCGAGAATCTTGCGAGAAGGCGAGACTTGCGAGAAATCTCTTCTCGAACATGTTCGAGAAATCGTAGGCTCTAATGTATATAATACATTTTGTGAAACTCATTTCCATTCACACTCTAAAATATTCGCACTGAAGCTGCATAAACCATTCGACATTGCAAATATTGATGCTGCGATCAAAGAAAAAACAATTCTTAACCCTTTTAGATTTAGGTATTAGCATTTTAATGTTCTAGAAAGCTTCTAGTATCTGTCAAGATAACGCGGCTATTTAATCGCATAGGTCCTAGTTTCTGATAGAGTATTTAAGTTTGGTTTTTGAGCAAACTTCTGTAAACACTATGGACTCATTCATTCTATGTGAGGCCCTAACGGAATAGCCTAACCTAGGGTGAAGAATCCCATACATTGCTTAATAATGCGCATATTTTATTGTTGTTGTTTCACTTACCAAATGAGTTCAAATGCATTAATACTGGTGCTAAGGCTTATTGCTATGCTTTCTGGGTTTTTTTTTTTTTCATTTTCCTGTCCCTTACTCTTAAGGGTAACGGGTTTTGGGTAATTGGTTAAGCTATGCTGCTTAAACTAAGTTTGCTTAAACTCTAATCAATTTAAACTCCAGTTAAACTATATAGTAGATTTCAAATCAAAGTTTAAAGCCGCCTTTGGGATAGACTTTTTTGTACGGCAACATTTTTTTTTATTATCTACATAATTTGCAGATACGGCAATAGCTGAAATTTTTTACCCAACAAACACGGAAAAAATATTTCTCCAGGCTTAGAGAAATAAATATCTAGTACAGGAGTTGATATCCGACATCATTCTCCAATCACCATCCAACTTTTGATAAATTTCGTAAAATTTATAATTCTCGAGTTGATCTCCAAGGTCATTCTCAAATAATTCTCTAACCTTTGAGAGATTTTGAGAAATGTACATCCCTCAAATAAATATTCAATACATTGGAAACAATCTTCTCCAAGGTAGTACCACCAAAGCCATCAGCTGTTTGCTGTGAGAAATAAACACTTGATTGGTAATATTAATGAAATGTTAAAATGAATTATACATGTTTTATTTTATTTTCGTGAAAATACTGTAGTTTTGGAACATTACATTTGAGTCCAATTAGAGAACCACATCTAGGCACAAGTGAACCCAATTAACTACCTTTATATTAAGTCCCTTTCATGTTTGTCCCTTCATTTCCATACGAATTTTTGACCCACGGAAAAGTCTTTTTCGGTAACTTCCCGTTGATCTAGACACTTGATACTTAGAACATAGTTCAGATCTGGAGGACATTACAATGCAAGTGAAAAAAATCCGCTAGGTGGCGCATGGATCGAGATATACAGAAAATTAATTTTAAAACGGAAATTTTGCGATCGACTTTTAACTAACTTCTCGGTGATCCAGAGGCTTGAAACTTAGAATATAGTTTGCGAGTTGATGGCACTACAATTCGTGGAAAACAAAATACCGCCAGGTGGCAGACGAATCGAGA
Organism: Eurosta solidaginis; assembly: GCF_040869045.1. NCBI lineage: Eukaryota > Metazoa > Arthropoda > Insecta > Diptera > Tephritidae > Eurosta > Eurosta solidaginis. The sequence goes on along the minus strand of NC_090322.1, from coordinate 218,378,933 downwards.
TAAACGAAAATCCCTGAAAATTCCTGAAAAATAGCAGGGAATCTTGAGATCGATTTTTAAGTAACTTCCCGGTGAGCTAGAGACTTGAAACTTCGGTTGTGGGTCAGAACCCAGTGACAATGCAATACTTGATCCAAAAAATTTTGCTAGGTGGCGCATGCATCGAGATATTAAGAAAATTTGTTTTGATTTGGGAATCTTTCAATCCATTTTTAACTAAGTTCCCAGTGACCTAGAGACTTGAAACTTGGCATATAGATCGAGGCTTGGTGACAATACAATTTACAGAAAACAAAACTCCACCAGGTGGTGCGCTAAGTGAGATAACTACAAATATTTGAAAAACGAGGGGAATCTTGCAATCGATTTTTGAGTAACCTCCCGTAAGTCAGAACCCGGTGACAATGCAATATTTTATCAAAAAAAAAAATCCGCTAGGTGGCGCATGGATCGAGATATTAGGAAAATTAATTTTAATTTGGGAATCTTTCAATCCATTTTTAACTAACTTCCCGGTTACCTAGAGACTTGTAACTTAGCACATAGTTCGAGACCCGGTGACAATACAATTTATAGAAGACAAAGTTCTGCTAGGTGGCGTGCTAATTGAGATAACTACAAATCCCTGAAAAACGAGGGGAATCTTACCATCGATTTTTGAGTCACTTGCCGGTGAGGTAGAGACTTGAAACTTTGGCCTTGGGTCAAAATAAAAAGATGATAAAAAAATTTTAAGGACTACCTTTATATAAATGGACCAAAAAATAGAAGGCAATTTTTCCTTTAATAAAGACCTAGTCTTGTTGAATTTTGACTAAAAAACCTTAACAATAGCTCTTGTAAAATAATTTTGCGATTTAAAACTATTAAGGTGGAGCGCAAACTTTCAATTTACGGCAAACCATGTACTTGAGATTAACCAATTGATGATTTAAAATTTAAATACGCGCTCTAGCTTTATAATTTTAAATCCCAAATTTCTTTTACATGAGCTATTGTTAAAGTTTTTTAGTCAAAATTCAACAAGACTATGTCTGTATTAAAGAAAAAATTGCCTTCTATTTTTTGGTCCATTTATATAGAGGTAGTCCTTAAAATTTGTTTATCATCTTTTTATTTTGCTGAGAACGTCATAATTATCAAGTTGAGCCAAATGTTTCCAAACAACTCTTGAGATTTTCGAAGTATGCTAGTTATCAACATGAGCTCTAATGGTACTCAAGCCCAAATGATTGTGGGGTGTATTCGACGCCATTGCAAACGAACGCAAATAACAGATGGCAGATCGGCCACTTATGCTTAGCTTAAACTTCAGTTAAAGTAGACTGAAAAACTGAAGAAAAGTTTAAGCGTAGTTTAAGTGACAAAATCATATTTCGCATTATAATACAATTAACGCCACTTCCAACGTGCTTAGCGATATGAGGTTGTTAACTTTGTTAATTAAGTTAAATATGTTTCCATGAAGTTAACTTATATTTAAACAAAAGCAGAAAGATTATAAAAAGTTATTTAAACAAGAACAAAATTACAGATTGTAACTAATAAAATTTAGCTCGAAATTTACGGTACTTACTGCTTTTAGTGTTTTGCGGTGTTTAGGCATTACTTTTTATGAGATTCTTACACCGAAAGAAAAGAAGCTAGAAAAACCAACAAATCAGGTTTGTTGTTCTTGAATTAATAGAAGCAAAGTTGATGGCATTATGATTAATTAATTAAATTTTTTGTCAGGATAAGAAATTTGTTTAGTTATTTCAACAGAAGAAAAACTTTTAAGTTCAACTTAACAATATTCTGTAAAAATGACAAAATCTCTTCAATTAAAAAAAAAAATTCTGTTGAAAGAACTGATATCATCGATCAATTTAGCAGCGTAGAATTGTCAATATTATGCAAATGTACAGCAAATTTTAAAGAGAAAGTTAAGCTCATGCTCACTACTTTGCTCTTATGACCATCGTGCCACAAAAATCTCTGTCATATCAACAGCAATTGCTATTCTAATGGCGACGGGAATATGTATGTTTAACATTTTATGACTCCAACTATTAGGAATGGCACAGCTATCAGATCTAGAAGCAGCAAGTATCATAGCTCCTATAAAGCTCTCGACATTCGGAACGTCAACATTATGTAAGTTTGACATTAGAACGAGTATCAATGATCGTTTTCGCTTTCCATAGCACAAAATGTCGACGAATCTTAAACACTGTTCGATTATAATAATAAGGCTAATAATAATAAGCTATCGAATTGCATACTCGCAAGTTGAGCATTTATGCTTTTGAAATTATTATTTTTTTAATGAAATGTTAAGAAACATAAAAAGAATTTCTGAAAACTTTTTGCAATATGAAAGCTAAAGTACTCATATCAAGATATGGAAACCAAGGGGGTATCGTCGAGCGTTCGATAGCTAACTGAAGTTATTCTACCGAAATCAATTTGTTGATTCTGGGAGCCCAACAAAGCTAAAATGGCGATGTTGTGGGTCACAAAAACCCCTTTTACCGTTATTCTTGATCTAAAGAAGCTATAGATCAACGTGCCTCAATAATTAGTGTAAATATTTTCCGCTCCTCTCCACCTTGCCTTTCCCTTGAAAATTTTGTATCCGTTTAATTAAGTGTGCTATTCTAGTTTGTATATTCAAAAAATTTTAACACACAAATTTTCCTACCTTTTAGCACTTTTTAATTATCTGCATATACCCAAATATTGCAACCGCCCACTTGTCAACCCCTCCACTTAGTTAGCCTTGGCATTGACATTGCCCATTCGTAAATGCAAGATCAGACACAAAATATACATAAAAAAAAAGCAAAGTACCTAAAATTAGTTTTAATGAGAAAACGCAGTCAAAATAAAATCGAAATAAACTGAGCACAACAACAGTTCAAAATTAGAAGATTCAAAGAAATATGTGAAATAGTTGAGAAATGGCGCAAAAAACAAGAACAGATACACGCGAATCTTGAAAAACATGTGTTTTTCATTGTGTTCATTAAGGTGGGCTGAAAAAGAAGTTTCCTTTTGGTATAGTGAAAATATTGTTCAGAACATCCCAAAATATTGCGAGCGCAAGGCAAGAGCACCGGACGTGCTCGATCGTTTACGCCTCTAGCTCGCACTTCCTATATCTGCAATCAATGACAAGGCCTAATTTAAAAGCAGAAGCCAGAAGGCAATTTCCAGTCAGAAGACACTTCATGAGCCTACAGTCCCGTCTTTTCAGTGATAAGATTAACTTTGTTAATCTAAGGTTGTAAGATCTACACATGACCTTTGACACTTTGCAGTCCTGCGCTTAGTTATATGCCTTTCCTGCTTGGCCGATCACTTGCAGCTCTCGCTTTCTCCCAACCTCGCCCAATCTTTTTGGAATGTCGACTTATTTAGCTACCCATCTTATTTTTTATTTCCATCTATTCTTATATGCCCAAGGTACAAATATAAAGGTATATTTCTCCCCATCCCATCGGACATGTTTTCAGCGCTCCCGTTATACTAAGCATTGATAGCCTACATACCCCCTCTAGTTTTTTGAGGCACAGCCTTTTTTATGTGGCCGTCCACCAAACAACGATTTCATAGTATAGCATGGGCTTTACAATCGCTGTAAATATCTAATGAGAGAGTGAGGGCGAAAGACCCCATGCACATCTCTTTTTCAGGCATAAAGTGCTGTCGAGGATGTCGTCATTCTCTCCTCCACATTGAGCTTTCACAACAACTTACTGTCTAGAATCATTCCAAGATATTTGGTACAAGGTTTCTTCTGCACTGGGACACTTTACCAAAAGAAAATAAATTTATTATTTGGCCTACCCTAGTGTCCTTTATTATTATTTTAAATTTATTGGCGCTCTGCCAACCTTGTCTGTCGTTTATTTGTATGTCTACCCGGTAGTCTGACCATCAGATTAACCACATAATTGTCAAGTATTTAAGTACAGTTCATATCATAAGCATGGCACCATCTCCTCACTGACACATATATTACAATTTTCTATAATATCCAGTGGATTTCCAAGTGAATGGAAAACGGCGAATATTATTCCCGTTCCTAAATCAAATTCTCCGGATTCCTGCAAAAGACTTTAGACCAATTAGCCTACTGCCTGCTTTATCCAAAGTACACGAAAAGCTACTATTAAAGTAGATAACTGACAATATTCATGACAACCACTTGCTGTCTGAAGTACAATCAGGTTTCAGAAAAGGGCATAGTTGAGCTACATCGATGTTGAAGATTTTTGAAGATATACGCCCAGCTTACGACAACAACGATCTTATGGTATTAGTACTTCTAGACTTCTCAAGAGCTCTTGATATGGTTGATTTTAAAATACTACTTCGCAAGCTCGAAAATTACTATAATTTCAGTCCTTATGCAATTAAGTAAATGCAAAACTATCTCACTGGCCGATTCCAGTGAGTTCAGTGCGGTGATAGACTCTCTGATTTAAAGTCCATAACGTTGGGCGTTCCACAAGGATCCATCCTAGGACCAGTATTGTTTACACTCTTCATCAACGACATAGCCGCCTGTTGCCGCCACGCATCTATACATCTTTACGCTGACGATACGAAACTCCACATGTCGCGCTCGATCAGACTCTCCGAAGACTTATTTGTTAGGCTGAATAATGATTTAAAGCGCATAAGTAACTGGGCTCGCTCAAATAAGCTACATCTTAATGCGTCAAAATCTAAGGCGATTGCAATATCGAACGCAGCATACGATTTAAGCAGCCTTCCTGAAATTTTGCTAAATGATGACAACATAGGTTTCCAGTATGTGGTTACCTACCTAGGCTTCAGAATTAATTCTTGTCTTACTTGTGCTGACCATATCAGCTTTGTGGTGGGTAAAATCTATAACACCCTTCACAATCTTTACAGAACTGCCTACTTACTACCCCGAGACAGTAAACTGAAGCTGGTCTAAACTCTTATAGTACCTCAAGTTTCTTACAGTGAACTTATTTATGGTAACCTTGATTCGGTATCGCTTAACAAACTTCAGCTCGTTCTAAATAATGCCGCCCGATTTGTTTTTTTCTAAAAAAAAGTACGATCACATATCTTCGTAAGCCATGCAAATACTCGAGAGTGAGGGTTGCAATTTCTTAAACATGAGAAATCTATGTTTCTTACACAAACTTCTGCATTCTCAATATCCCCCTTATCTATTTAATAAGCTAGCCTTGTGTCAGTCCACTCGAACTTTGAATCTGTTGATACCGGCTTTTAAATACTCGACATCCTCTAGAATGTTCTTTGTCAGTCTATGGAACTCACCTCCTTCCAAGACAAAAGCAATTCGTAAGGCAGGATGAAACAAAGAAGCAGTATTGTGTTTCCTAAACTCTTAACTTACCCCAATTTATATATCTCAAACCTTCATTCTTCAAACTTTGGTCTGGAATTGTTTCTATCACACTATTAATAATTATATACATACATATGTGCTTTTTATTATTTTTAATCAAGATTTTGTATTCATTCTTTATTAAGTTTATTTATATGTAACTTCAATTTTTTTGATGTGATTGATGTACTACTTAAAAGACAGAGTCTTACTTTTACAAATAAGTTTATATAAATAAATAAATAAATAAATAAAAAAAAAATTTAGGTTACTTGTTTTCCAAATCATACGCGATTTTCGGTGTTTGATTTAATCTAAATTTTTATACAGAGGTCTTGGTTTTTGATAGAGTTTTAAACAAACTTCTGGTAACACTACGGACTTATTCAGTCTATGTAAGGTCCTCATGGACCGGCTAGTTCAACCTAACCTAATCTAAATTTAGTAAAACAATTTTAAAATGATATTTTCGGATGCTTTAGGGTATTTAATTGTTACCATTACATAATTGTTTTTAATTTCAATAAATATTTTAATGGAACTCTTATTGAAAAGCGTACGTTGCAAGCTTTGTGAAGAGTTAAAAAAGTTTTGAAAGTTTATTTCTTAATTTGCTGAATATTTTCTTCAAACATCGAGACGATTTTCATCCTATCTCAAGGGTGCAATTTATTAGACTAAAATGGTATAAGCTTCAAAATAGTGTTTTTAAATTTTTTTTTTTTAATTTAAACAAGTAAGGAAGGCTAAGTTCGGGTGTAACCGAGCATTACATAATCAGCTGCAAAATTACAGATTGCAAAACTTTTAAATTACCTTCTTTTAAAAGTGGACGGTGCCACGCCCATTGTGCAAAATTTTACTAATTTTCTATGCTGTGTCATTAGGTCAGCCCAGCTACCAAGTTTCATAGCTTTATCCGTCTTTGGTAATGAATTATCGCACTTTTTCGGTTTTTTGCAATTTTCGATATCGAAAAATAGCGATATGAGCTGAGTGCCCAGGAACTTATATACCAAATTTCATTAAGATACCTCAAAATTTACTCAAGTTAAAAAGCTTAGTACACAGACTTAATGGGGCTTTGAATCAAAACTTTATGAGAAAATTTTTACACCCAAACGAAAATATATAAATAGTAAAAACATGCCAATTCTGGGTTGGGCTATAACTATGAACTTTTGTGTACGTATTTATGTGAAAATTCACATAAAATTGTGTACTTGTAATTTTGATTATTTTCCCAGCATCGCTATCAATTTTTAATTTCTTCGCCGGCGTTGAAACATTTTTCTATTGCTATTGGTTTTAGCAACGTAATTTTATTCACACAAACGTTTTCCTACTCGTATCTACTTCCGATTTCATCAATGCAATTCGTTTTTAACAGATAGCATTTGTCAAACATTGTCTTTGTTAATTTAATTTAGTATATTTTTTATCTGGTTTGTCATTTGTGGGCTCTTGTCTTTTTTAATTTAATTTAGTCTTTGTTAATTTAATTTAGTATATTTTTTATCTGGTTTGTCATTTGTGGGCTCTTGTCTTTGGCTTTTGTAAAGTTGTGGCAGCTTCTATACGACAAGCACAGAGTTTGGGTTTGGTTGAAACGTATAAAAAGTTACACCTAACCAATTATGAATCAACTGCTACAAACAGATTCCAAGTTATGACGTATGTCAATTTAATCTTGCCTAGGGGAGTGGCAAAAGGGGGCCTTTTCCCCGAACAAGTAGGATCAGTGACTACATGAATATATTTTTAAAATTGTATGTATATCTGCTAAGAAATTTACTTACACTCACATAAAACCAGCGATAATATTGTAAAGGATTAAAAAAATATCAAATTTAGCCTTAACAAGTAAGAAAGTCTAAATACGGGTGAAACCGAACATTACATATCCAGTAGTGCACTTGAAACGGCGTTGTTGTTTGCTTCGCGTGTTATAATATAGTGTGATGAATTTAGCATCACTAAGCTGATACTAAAGCGTGCAATTACTGGCGTATGCTGATGACATTGATATCATCGGTCTAAACACCCGCGCCGTTAGTTCTGCTTCCTCCAAACTGGAAAAAGAAGCGGTCAAGAAGGGTTTGATGGTGAATGAGGACAAAACGAAGTACTTGCTGTCATCGAGCAAAGAGTCAGCGCATATGCGCGTTGGCAACCACGCTACTGTCGGCAGCCATAATTTCGAAATAGTAAAAGACTTCGTTTATTTGGGAACCAGCATCAACACTAGCAACAACATCAGCTCTGAAATACAGCGAAGAATCACTCTAGCCAATAAATGCTACTTTGGACTAGGTAGGCAATTGAAAAGTAAAGTCCTCTCTCGGCGAACGAAAATCATACTCTACAAGTCACTTATCGTACCCATCCTGCTATATGGGGCAGAAGCATGGACCATGACAACAGCAGATGAAGCGGCTCTGGGAGTGTTCGAGACAAAAGTTCTTCGAAAGATTTATGCACCTCTACGCGTTGGCGATGGCGAGTACCGAAGAAGATTTAACGATGAGCTGTATGAGCTATACGCAGACATCAACATAGTCCAGCGAATTAAAACGCAGCGGCTGCGCTGGATAGGCCATGTTATGCGAATGAAAGATGATGCTCCGGCCAAGAAAGTGTTTCTATTGGAACCTGCCTATGGAAGCACAGATAGAGGGCGGCCCCCACTCCTTTGGAAGGACCAGGTGGAAAACGATTTAAACTCCCTTGGTGTAATCAATTGGCGCCGGTGGAAAGGAGTGACTGGCGCGCCTTGTTGGACGGCCATAACCGTTTAAACGGTTAAGCGCCAATTAAGTAAGTAATTAAGCTGATATTAAGTAAATAAAGGCACAACAATAAAGCAAGCTGCCACTGTTGCGTACATCAAATCAATCATCATTTATACACATACATACAAGGCAACGAAGAGATACTCACAAACACATGTAGTCATCAGCCGAAGTTGGTTCTCACACATGCACACGCATATATTTAGCTCAATTACCAAGCAGGAGATACAGCAGAAGGCGAAACGTCTAGACTTTAATAGAAATATGCGAATGAAGCGACGTAGAGTATAAAAGCAGCGCAAGCTGAGTAATCAGTTACCAGTTTGATTTAAACACGCTATCAGTTGCGAAGTGAAGTATAATTATGAAGTATAATTGTACTACTCCCAAAGCAGTCTAATAAACATCTTTTTGCAATAGAGAATATTGGAGTGACTTATTCAACAGTTTAGCGATTCGAACGTTAGCAGGAGGTTTCAAGTAAGCGCAAATTCCCTAAATTCTTTATAACTGTTACAATATGGTTCTATTCTGAACTCGTTTTCGTTCAAAAGAATCAAAAACGATGCAGGCTACCACTAATGAGCTTGAGCGGGTAAAAATGCAGTTCAACATTCAGTTGTAGCTAGGAAAAAAATGTTTATGCCAAATTTCGTTCGAATTGGGATATTTCTGTTCGAATTATGGCATTAAAAGTATTTTGGAAAGAGTGACAAAAAAAAGGGGCTGATCACGCCCATTTTCAAAATTTGATTAAGATTTGTTGTTAGCTCAACCATACCACTACTGTGGTAGAATATCAGTCAAATGTAGTTAAATATCAAAGATTTACTGCCAACTTTGCTAGGGTACGAACTTTAGGAAAAGTGAGCGTCTTCTTTAACCGATTTTAATTATCTTCACTCAGTCTATATAATTTGGCAAGGATAGTATTTCTGCCAAATTACAATGTAATATCTTTAACGGCTTTTGATTTACCGTTTTTTAAACTTCCAAATTTTCTTCTTCTAAATGTGGGTGGTGCCACGCCCATATTCCAAAATTTTTTGGAATTTATGTTTCGCGTCATAAAACCAATCCACTTACCAAATTTCACTAGCTTAGTGGTATTCGTTTTTGAATTATCTAATTTTTCCCATTTTTCTAAATTTTCCATATCGAAAAAGTGGGCATGGTTATAGTCCGTTTTCGCTAAATTTTAATACCAATCTATTCTGGGTTCAGATAAACCCGTTTACTAAATGTGGTGAAGATATCTTAATATTTTCTCAAGTTATCATGTTAACGGGTGGATAGACGGACGGACATGTCTTAAACAAATTTGTTTTCGATATTGATGATTTTGATATATGATAGTCTATATCTATCTCGATTCCTTTATACCTGTACAACCAACCGTTTTAAAATCAAAGCCTAGATTGAAGCTTTTATTGCCAAGTTTGTTTTAAAATTTAATTGTTTAATACTCTTATGTAAAAATCCTCCCTACTGCGAGTGTCGATTGAAGTAGATAGAAGGCCGGTGAGTGATAATCGGATAGTAATTAATTATGGTATATAAATCGAAAAGTCAAAAAAGGTGCAAAATCTATTTCAAATCAGCTCCCTGTCAATAATGGTCCAAAGATTCGGCGATTAATTTGCATAGTAACAAAATTGAATGGAAAAGATGGAATCGACAAATAGTCGATTCTATTCCGATCGACACTCGCAATGGCATATTTACGGCATATTTTTTTGAACATTGATATTTGAGAAAAATTACAAAGTTTGCAAACGGCGATGGTTACTAGGACATGTTTCTGAATTTCACTTTTTCATCAGCTAGTTTTTCGTGAGTTGAGTACTGAACTCGAAATCTCCAGTCTCTTTGAATGCTAAACAAGGCATTCGTTTTGCTTCATTCTTCGTTGACCAACGACTAAATCACTTTCAATGCCGATACTCGCTCTAAGATTTGTATTTATTTTTATACTCAGCTGAGCAGAGCCCACAGAGTATATTAACTTTGTTCGCATAACGGTAATCCGTAACGGCATAAACTAATCGAGATAGATATAGACTTCTATATATCAAAATGATCTGGGTGAAAAAAGAAATTCATTTAGCCATGTCCGTCCGTCCGTCCGTCCGTAAGTCTGTCCGTCCGTCTGTAAAGACGATAACTTGAGTAAATTTTGAGGTATCTTGATGAAATTTGGTATGTAGGTTCCTGGGCGCTCATCTCAGACGCTATTTAAAATGAACGAAATCGGAGTACAACCACGCCCACTTTTTCGATAGCGAAAATTTCGAAAAATCGAAAAAGTCAGATAATTCATTACCGAAGACGGATAAAGCGAAGAAACTTGGTAGGTACATTGACCTTATGACGCAAAATAGAAAATTAGAAAAATTTTGGACAATGGGCGTGACACCGCCCACTTTTAAAAGAAGGTAATTTAAAAGTTTTGCAAGCTGTAATTTGGCAGGCGTTGAAGATATCATGATGAAATTTGGTAGGCACGTTACTCCTATTACTATATGTGTGCTAAATAAAAATTTGCGAAATCGGATGACGAACACGCCCACTTTAAAAAACAAAATTTTTTTAAGTCAAATTTTAACAAAAAATTTAATATCTTTACAGTATAAAAGTAAATTATGTCAATATTCGACTCCAGTAATGATGTGGTGTAACAAAATACAGAGATAAAAGAAAATTTCAAAATGGGCGAAACACCGCCCTTTTTCATTTAATTCGTCTAGAATACTTTTAATGCCAAAATTCGAACAAAAATTTACCAATCATTGTGAAATTTGGTAGGGACATAGATTCTATGACTATAACTGTTTTCTGTGAAAATGGGCGAAATCGGTTGAAGCCACGCCCAGTTTTTATACACAGTCGACCGTCTGTCCTTCCGCTCGGCCGTTAACACGATAACTTGCGCAAAAACGATATATCTTAACTAAACTTAGTTCGCGTACTTATCTGAAGTCACTTTATCTTGGTATAAAATATGGCCGAAATCCGACTATGACCACGCCCACTTTTCCGATATCGAAAATTACGAAAAATGAAAAAATGCCATAATTCTGTACCATATATGAAAAAAGAGATGGAACATGGTAATTGGATTGGTTTTTTGACGCAAAATATAACCTTGGAAAAAACTGTGTAAAATGGGTGTGACACCTACCATATTAAGTAGAAGAAAATGAAAAAGTTCTACAGGGCGAAATCAGAAGCCCTTGAAATTATGGCAGGAATACTGTTCGTGGTATGACATATATAAATAAATTAGCGGTACCCGACAGAAGATGTTCTGGGTCACCCTGGTCCACATTTTGGTCGATATCTCGAAAACGCCTTCACATATACAACTAAGGGCTACTCCCTTTTAAAACCCCCATTAATACTTTTAATTTGATACCCATATCGTACAAACACATTCTAGAGTCACCCCTGGTCCACCCTTATTGCGATATCTCGAAAAGGCGTCCACCGATAGAACTAAGGCCCACTACGTTTTAAATAATCATTAAAACCTTTCATTTGATACACATGTCATACAAACACATTCCAGGGTTACCCTAGGTTCATTTTGCTAAATGGTGATTTTCCCTTATTTTGTCTCCAAAGCTCTCAGCTGAGTATGTTATGTTCGGTTACACCCGAACTTAGCTTTCGTTACTTGTTATTTCTCATGTGGAAACATTTTTTCATTTTTAGAAGTTTAACTTCTACCGTGTATATTAGGGCGGGTCGATTTAAAAATCGCTCATTGCTCTGTGAAAATCGTATTCTAGGGATCAATATAAGAAACTTTGCCGAAGGAACCATACTTCTAAAACGAGTTCTGATGTCCCCCCCCCCCCCCCCCCCCCCCCAATTTGGTTCGAACTTTTGGGTAGGGGCAAATTTTGAAAAATCCCCCACAATGTTTGTATGGTGAACCCCCAGGGGGGTTCCAGGGGGTGTGCCACTGGCATCGTGGGTCGGGCTTCCAAAGTTAGTGGGGGTCGGTCATACATTTGGACTCGATTGGAGCACTCTAAATGGGTCAAAGTGAGATTTTTCAAAATTTGCCCCTACCCAAAAGTTCGACCCAAACTGGGGGGGACATCAGAATTCGAAGTATGGTTCCTTCGGCAAAGTTTCTTATTTTGATCCCTAGAATACGATTTTCACAGAGCAATGGGCGATTTTTTTGCCTCCCCACAAATCGACCGCCCTAATGTATATGTGTATACACGCCGGTTTTTTTTTTATTTTGTAAATATATATTCGTATGCTATTTAATTCACGTGCATCGGGTTTTTTCTTTCTGTTTTCAATTTGTTATTTCATTTCGTCATATTTTGCTTATAAACATTCTTAAGTATTTAAACAAGAATGCGCATTTCTATAAATAATTTACTTTTAGCGATTTGATTTTTGCTATTTCTTCTATGTCACATATTAACAACTTAGCAAAACAAAGTCAGAAAATAATGAAAATATTTCGCAATACGATCATTAAAAAAGTACTGAGCACTTTCGCATCGGCATTGAAAGTTGGAGGCACACGAGTTGAAATGCAAATTTTTTGTTTGTTTGTTTTTTATGTCTTACTCACTTGCATTCGGCTTCACTCGAATGCAATTTCAATAAACTATTGAGTCCAGGATGAGTCGCAAAAGGAGTATGCGACTAATGCCAGTTTTGATCTCTTTGTATGCGTTGAACTGTTTGTTCCCTTTTTGTTTGAGCATGTCCTATTAAGAAACCCATTATATCCGAACGGGAACGATAGAACCAATCCCGTTTGTACCAATATGGGATCGAATGAACACTAATTTCTTTTCTCATCAAAAAGTGTTAGTTTTCGTATGGTAAGAGGTTATGTACATTTAAAACTTGCAAAAAATTGTTAGATACATCTATGTAAAAAAATTATTAAGTCGCCAACTCATTCCAGGAGATATGGGTCGACGATAATGGAACATATGGCCCAAGTTATTTAGGTTCGGTATAAGTCTCCGAATTTTTCTTAAATTCGAATCAATTACCTGTAATCTTTTTTATTTAAAGGCTTGGTTTTCTCCAAAGGCGGTGCCGTTATGTTACGACCGCTAAGGAGTGGCCGGTATAGTCACCGTTTTCAGCGGCACCGCTTTGTTGGAAATTACGAACAGTTACGGCAGACGATTCGCAAAATTTAATTTTGTATTTTTGCGTGTTTTTTTAGTTTGTTTTTACTATTTTCCTTAAATAAACCTACAAGAAAAAAATTTTAATTCAAAAATGTTCCTTTTTCGTAATCAATTTCAATTATTTGAGAAACGGTGATGAATGAGTTTCTACCGTCATGACGGCCGTAATATTTAATGCCCTGCCGCTATATTACGTTACGGTGAACTTCACCGTGTTCTTAGTTTCCACTTTCGAGGAAACCAAGCCTTAACTCACTTCGTTGCCGTTTTTTTATGTTTCTTAAAATGGCTACATATATTTCAACCTGACTAGTCCAAAACTGTACCATAAGCAGACTAGAGCGGATCAATTGTGTGCCAATGTAGACAAAAGAGATCAATCGGAGACCGCTCTCTTTAATCGCACTATTTTCTGTAGGGTTGCTTGTGAATAATTGATGTGGTTCCGCAAATACGGCATTTTTTGGTGTGTGAAGAATATATGTTTTTGTTGTTATCGAAAAATATCGATTTTTTATCGAAAAGTTATCGAATTATTTTCGATATTTTTACGTTAACAAAATTGGTAACATTTCGATAACAAACCGATATTTTCTCGATAACATGCTGATAACCAATCGATAGATTTTCGATAATAAACCGATAACACGTTGATAATTCACCTATAATATACCGACAACTTTACGAAAACCGTTTTTATTGATAACACTCCGATAACTCGTTGATAAACTAATTGCATAGCGATAACAGCTCGATCATCTTTCGTATTCATAAATGAATTTTTACAAGCCCTGTTAACTGATTCCAAAATAGTATTAGTAATCGTGCAAATGATCCAGAAATGTTTTCTAAAACATTCCCAAATTGATCTTGAAATATTGCCAGCCTCGAAGTGTTCTCAAAATAGCCCAGGCGTGATCTCAACATTACTATAAAAAAAGACTCGAAGTGATCCCAAATTACCCCAGTACAAATATTATCTTAAATATCTGAAAATAGTCCATGCATGACCACAAAAATGTACGATCAAGTATATTAGTATTTTTTTTTTTTATGGAATAACAATTAAGGAATAACAATTATTTGCAGACCCTTATAATAACTGAATGTTAAGTTTATGCTAATTCTCATAGAGCAGAGGAGAGATAAAACCTGCCCGAAGCCCATTTCGGTCGCAAAATAAAAGTTTCAAAAAAAACCTAAGATAATAAATCACACTAAACGATCCCAGTGATTGTGAGAAAATATTTGAAAATATAACTTAATCACTGAGAAAAACCAAAAAATTTCAAAAATAAATATATCCCACTAGTAAATCCCTTTTTTGTTCTTGGACTTCGATTGATTACCGTGATAAACATTACATGCAATCTCTGATATATCTATAATATAAACGCATATATTTATAAGCTTGGAAAATGAAGCATACAAATTTATGTAAATAAAACATTCTATGAAAATACAATCGATACTTTATATTCTTAACAGCTTTTTATTTATGTACATACAAAATGTACTGTGTATCTGGACATATATGTAAATGTGGCATTGGAGAGTGCATTTAACTATTCATTTTCAATATCAATGAAATACCTGCGGATCATCTGATTATTTATATACTATTTATGTACATTTATGCTATGAGAAATAGCGAGTTTGTTATGAGAAACAATTGCACTCATATGCTTTTTACATACACATTAGGTGCTTCGCTTTGTCTTGCAAGGTGCGCGGATTGCACAGATTGTTTATATACAACACTATGCAGAACTGCAAGAAGATCCCATTGCATCAGTACGCAGAGTAAAAAATTTTGAACATAAAATAACCAAACACGACAAAAAAGTATAAAAACACTTGCTCAATATTTTCGTGAGCGAAGTAAGAGCAATGAGAGCAACGCCGCTGAAACAGGGTTGATTTTCCTTTCCTACCATTCGTTGCACAAAAACATAGCTACTTATCTTTGAACATACTATAAAACGCACGGGTTGCATGTATTTTGTTGTTATGACTTTACAATCCGTGCAATCTATGCATTTCGTGCAATCCCTGCACCGTTTGCAATGCAAAGCGAATCCCGCTATTATCGTCCATTGTGGTATATTCTTATTAGAAAGCCGCAAGTGTTGTATTCTTGCCATTGACATTTTATTCACTTAGTACTGCTACACTTTCTATTCGAAAGGGCTGAAAGCTAAGTTGTTGTCAATTTCGTTACACTAAATAAACAAGGCTATTTTTAGAATTTCGCGGGAGAGCTGAAATAAATTTGAAAGGATCTGCAAATCATACAATTACTGTGCAATAAATATGAACAAATATGTAGGAAACACTAAATATTAAAAAAAAAACACTAAATAAATACAGAAACGAAAGATGAACATACTAACACATATCGAGCTTAACTCATGGGCGTTGATTTAAAAAAATTTTATAAATAAATATTAATAATTAAAAACAAAACAAAAAAAAAACTGTAAAATATCAATAACAAAGATACAAGTAATGAAGTGCATTATATAAGGTGAGTTTCTTGTATAAAATGAATTGAAAAAAGAAAGATGCCGATTTCTCTTCCTTGACTTTTCTAGGGTGTCATTCTTGAATAGTATCACGACCTAAAAGATAATCTAATAGTGCAATAACTGCCTAACCAAAAATTTTTAGATTTGAGATATTCGGTTTAACTTCTTCCCCAGACGCATGATATGCTCTCCAAAACATCATATACCACCTTCCTCTATTGTCCAAAAGATGATGCTAGTAATATACTTGGCCAGCGATATCAGTTGTCGGAAGTGTGGGTTGGAGGAGGAAACGATCCAGCACGTTTTGTGGTCCTGCCCTGCGCTTGCCAGGCTAAGACTCCAGCTATTAGGAGTGATACAGCTGTCCGATCTGGAAGCCGCAAGTGACATAGGTCCTCCAAAATTTCTAGTATTTTCCAGTTTGGTCGTTAAACAAACTTCTATATATATATTAGGGTGGGTCGATTTGTATGGACGAAAGTTAACCGATATCGCGCCATCGATTTTTCGATATGATTTGGGCGCAGGAAAAAAAGTGCCACTACGCATACCCTAAAAAATAATTTTCGAGCCTGCGAAATTTAATTTTTTTTTTTTGATTTTTTTTTCGACTTTGATTTCTAAAGGTTTTTTCATGACGTACTAAACAAATTTTCATTTGATTGTAAAATTTTCATGTTATCGCCAACGTTTTTAGCGGACATTTTTGTTTCGGACAGGGTATACATATGAAAATTTTTTTAGTAGGTCATGAGAAAAACCTTAAAAATCAAAGTCGAAAAAAGTAAAAAAAAAAATTAAATTTCCCAAGCTCGAAAATTATTTTTTTGGGTATGCGTAGTGGAATTTTTTTCCTGAGCCTAAATCCCATCGAAAAATCGATGGCGCGATATCGTTTAACTTGCGTCCATACAAATCGACCCACCCTAATATATATGGGGTATTCCATCCCATTTCGACCAATTTTGAACCCGACCCCTTTAGAATTGGCTGAAAGTTTTTCTTCTTTTTCTAGCTTACGAAAGACGTTTTTCAGAAGTTTTTCAAATTTTTTCATCCAACTCAAAAAAAGTTATGAATTTTTAAAAAAACACCGTTTTTGTTTTCAAAATGCTATAACTTTTTCAAAAATTGACCGTTTAGGATCTTTTTTTTTTTTTTAAATTGTTTTTAAATGTACTTTTCGGAAAAAATTCAAAAAAATTTTTAAAGTTTTTTTTTTGTAATTTTTCAGTTTTTCGAGATTTTTCGAATTCGCCCTTTTTTTCTCATAAAAAACTTCAATCAATTCTGCAATCATCCCCACTAATCCCGGAGTGGGCTGAGAATTTTTTTTTATTTAACTAAAAAAAAACTAAAATTTTGTTTGTATTTTTTCCGAAAAGTACATTTAAAAACATATTATTAAAAAAAAAATGATCCCAAACGGTCAATTTTTGAAAAGTTTTTCAAAATATTTAAAACTTATTTTGAGTTGGAAAACGGTGTTTTTTTATAAATTCATAACTTTTTTTGAGTTGGATGAAAAAATTTGAAAAACTTCTCAAAAACGTCTTTCGTAAGCTAGAAAAAGAAGAAAGAGTTTCAGCCAATTCTAAAGGGGTCGGGTTCAAAATTGGTCGAAATGGGATGGAATACCCCATATATATACTTGCATTATTGTATATTTCGCATTTTTTTAATGTGCGATTTTTTGATATTTTTTTTTTTTTTAATATTTGAGACATGCTAAGGTAGTAAACGTATGGTATTTTATATACAGTGATAGCGAGCTCCGCCGGTGTGGTACCAAAGGTTCTTTGCTCAGATATGCATCAAAAATTCAGAAAAGAAACTTTTAATTAAAAAGAAGGGTTTCTACCGCTGTTGCTCCTGCAGTTATTTGGCAAACACCCCGAGCGTATTTCTGCCATGAAATGCTTCACATTAAAAATCTGCCTTGCAGCTGTCGTTCGGAGTCGGCATAAAACATTTGGGTCCCTTTCAGCCAGTTCTGAATTTTTTAGAAATTTTCTTCATTATTAATATAGTCGTATACTAAATTGAGGAAACAATTTGTGTGGCGAAAATTCACATCCACTTTCTGTGTACTGAGGGATTTTTTCTTTGCATCTCAAACAGTTCGTTTCTTCGTGAAGGCGCAACCGACAGCAATTCCGCCAGCTTACTAAAAAAGTCCCAGGGGCGCACAGTGGTCTGGATTTGGCTTTCATTGGACTTAGGGACATGAAAAAAATATTAGTTAATAACACAAAAACTTTGATGGGGATCGATTTTAAGTCCC
The DNA here is from genome assembly GCF_040869045.1 of Eurosta solidaginis. Lineage (NCBI taxonomy): Eukaryota > Metazoa > Arthropoda > Insecta > Diptera > Tephritidae > Eurosta > Eurosta solidaginis. The sequence goes on along the minus strand of NC_090322.1, from coordinate 218,360,772 downwards.
ATTACATGACGTTTTTATATATGAGTATTTTTTCATAAAGTCTTAAACAAAAAAGTTATAGCAAATAAAAAAATGTGTGTATGGGAAAAATCACATTTTTACCGTTAACTCATTTTCCTCACATTTTCTCAAAACTTGATTAATTTATTTATATAGTTAGGGTTATATACTATGCAATGTACTCGGTTTCATGGTTCGAAATGGTTCGCGTTGTTTTTCTTTTCTTGTGTTTTTTTTTAGTATTGCGAATCACTTTTTAATTTTGGGTAATATTTAAGACCAAACATATTTGATAATTAATATTATACATTTAATTTTTTTATATTGAATTTACATTTAACAATCCAAAAAAGGTTCAAATCAAAAATTTAGGTATTCCAGCTTGTTCGTTAATTTTTTTTTTTATTTATATGATGCTCACTATTCCAGCTTGTTCGTTAGTACCAAAATTATTCGATCGGTCAATAGTCCATGAAATCTCCAAATATACATATAGGTATATGACCAAAAAAAAAAAACTAAAAAAAAAAAAACTAAAAAAAAAAAACTAAAAAAAAAAAAAAATTTTTATTATTTTAAGTAAATGTTGCGATTCATATATAGTATGTATATTCGTACCCAATTAAAATTGAGAAACTAAAATATTTAGTTTTCTGTATCGTAGGCGAGGTTTTGCGGTAGGAGTAGTAGAGATTTCACTTCTTCGGATATTTCCTCATGCTTACTAGGTAATTTCGATCTCCTCGATGAAATAAATGGGTCAGAAGTAACTAACAAATCATTTAAAATGTACTCATTTGTGGCTTTGCGGCTAATTTTTCTTGCATGGTCTCGATGATATGCTCTAAAATCTTTATTTCTGGATTCAGCGGCTTCTTCGGACAACTTTCCAATAGGAATGGAAACAAAACGCTCTATTATTGAAGCTCCGTGTACTAAAATTTTATGCACACTTGAAGGCATGTAATACGATTCATATAGTTCATATATATATATATATATATATATATATATATATATACATGTATATTTTTTTTATTGAGAAATAGTAAAAATTATTTTAGAGAAGCCAAAATTGCTGGATATTGGAAAAAATACCTAGATGTACACATATGCTCGTTAGGGTATGTCGATATGAAACCCGGTTACTAAAAGTGTCATAACTTTTTTAAATTAGCTTTTACGAAAAAATGTTATATAACAATAAATTATGGAAAAAGATCACAGAATACGAAAATATACATTTAAGTCCTAAGTCCCAACTTTTCAATTTCGATCCACTGTGGGGCGTATTCCAAAACATGAATTAAGGGAGTGATCCAAATTAACATTCCATCCCTATGTCAGAGAAGGCCGGTTACCCGAGACAAGTATGTGGTCCAAATCCTCTCTCCTTGCTGCAATCACGAGATTGTAGCTACATTCGCTGTAACTCTTCCCGATTTCGCTGTAACCCTTCCCGATTACAACTTGAATATCTCGAATGCTGAGGGCAATGTCTTCTTATCTTGACTGCCTGTACGAAAACGCTCTATCAGAACTCGGGTGAAAAATGGGCTATCTCAGAAATTTTTTTCATAAACGCCTCAGCTCACGTCAAAATGTGTTGAATTTATTTATTTATATTTTATACTAATCACAATACTGCAATATCAATATTGCTAAGCACTAAAACGTGTATCTAGCCAAGTAACAACGTACGTCAACCGGCATGAAAATTCCTTCAGGTAATGAATTGGCAGAGGGCCAATTGCATGACAATGACCATGCGAATAACCTGCTTGGGGAATAGAAATGTTGTCTTTTGGCATAAATTCTTGTCTAAGTGGTTTTTGACGCAAACTTCAGAACACTCCCTGTAAAGAGGAATGGAGAAACACTTAATTTGTATATATGTACAAATATTTTTTTTTTTGCCTAGTAAAAAACAAATCGTAAAGTCATCACTCTCTATATTTGCATTTAGAATCAATTAGAATGGATAGTCAAGTACTATCTAACTTTGTTGAAGTCGGTCAATAACGTTGAGGTGGTTATCTCCTCCCAAATTTTTTTTTTGGCGCGGGGTTTTTCGTATAAAAATAAAATATTTATCAAATATACCATTATGACAATGATAATAACCAATAAGCAGCGAAACACATAAAGCAGTAGACAAAAAACCCAAAAAATGAAACAAAAAAATTTTAACTCGCTGAAATATGTGAAAAGCAATTAAATAAGCGTCGTCTGTGATAATTTTATGAGGTATCGATTAGCTAATTATACATTAGGAGATTAGGTGAAGGTTAAATATTTATTAGTTTAAAATCGTAAAGGTAACTGCTGAAATTAGTTTAAGTTTTTGTTTTTGTTTTGCTAGTAATTAAAGATAAAACTAAAATTTTGAAATAAAACGAAATTTTGTTAATTATGCTTACGTACTTACGCAGTGAAACAAGAAACTAGTCAAAAACAAGTAAGGAAGGCTAAGTTCGGGTGTAACCGAACATTACGTACTCAACTGCCAAATTGCAACTTGCAAAACTTTTAAATTACCTTCTTTTAAAAGTGGCGGTTTCACGCCCATTGTCCAAAATTGTACTAACTTCCTATTCTGCATCATAATGTCAACCCACCTACCAAGTTTCATCGCTTTATCCGTCTTTGGTAATGTATTATCGCACTTTTTCGGTTTTTCGAAGTTTTCGATATCGAAAAAGTGGGCGTGGTTATAGTCCGACTTCGTTCATTTTAAATACCAATCTGAGAGGAGTTCCCAGGAACTTATATACCAAATTTCATTAAGATACCTCAAAATTTACTCAAGTTATCGTGTTTACGGACGGACAGATCGAAGGATATGGCTAAATGATTTTTTTTTCGCCCAGATCTTTTTGATATATAGAAGTCTATATCCATCTCGATTAGTTTATGCCGTTATGGGGTACCGTTGTGTGAACAAAATTAACATACTCTGTGAGCACTGCTCAGCTGAATATAAAAAAAAAAATTAAATACATAGCTTGCGACTAAAATGTTCTGTCTAATGTCAAATTAGCCACAAAAAGATAAAACTTGCACCAACAAAACTTCAGTTATGGAGTTGAAAAAAATTCTACCAGATTTTAAATTTTAATTTTGCTATAACCGGCACCAGACCTCGAATCCATCACAGTTAATAGTTGCCGACCGCCATGGTATGGTGGTAGCGTGCTCCGCCTACCACACCAAAGATCCTGGGTTCAAATGCAGGGCAAAGTAACATCAAAAATTTAGAAACCTGAGTTTTCAATTAGAAAAAAATTGTGTAGGAAGGGTCGTCCCTCCGTAGTGATTTGGCAAACACTCCGAGTGCATTTCTGTCATGAAAAGGTCTAAGTGAAAACTCGTCTGCCTTGCAGATGTCTGCCGGAGTCGGCATAAAACATGTAGACGTCGTCCCGCCCATTTGTAGGAAAAATTAAAGGAGCAAATTGAAATAAAAGCTCGTCCTTAAAACCTCTTCAGAGGTTATCGTGCCTTGTATTTTTTTAATAGTTGACTGTTTTTTGTTCGATTTATAATTTTTTGCTGTAGGGCTCTTGCACAGAATGAAAAAAGCTCATAAAATGAACAGAATGACGGGTCAAGTCAACCGATATTTCTATAAATTTTTATTCATCTCAAATAGCTGTTGAATCCAGGAACCCAAACCTATATTCCCTTTCGAGTAAAAGTATATCAGAAAAAATTATTTTCGGACTGTCGAGTTTTAAAGTCCAAAAGAAATTATTTAATCCGAACTTTTATTTTATAAGTCAGTAAATAAAAGTTAAGTCCGGACTTTTGTTTTTTAAAGACAAATAAAAGTCCGGCCCTATAACTATAGAACGGCTCATCCAAATGAAACGAATTTTTTACGAACAGATTTTTCTGAATATCAAAATTTTAAACCTTTATGGCCATTTGAAAGTTATTTTTAGTGATAGCGGAAATTTGTCATAGAAAAACTAAAATATATTTTTCCTTATTAAACTTGCACCAGTTTTTCCGCCATAAGTTTTATACAATTGAGATATTACCTTGAAATTATTTACACCGCTTTCTGTTTGAAACGGCAACCTTGTAAACGTTGCCCAGAGAGTACTTATATTATGGAGAGAACACTTCTCTGCTCTCCTAAATGAAGACTGCGATGCAACACAGTGGGATGACGAACCCGATCACGCAATCGATGATGATGGAATAAATGTCACCATTTATCTGCAATCTACTCATAATGCATAAGATTGAGTTAAACCCATCTATATGAAAAACTGCTTATGTCACGGGGCTTTAAAAATATGTGTGAAGCAAGTTTGGCTCAGTTGAGCTATGGCGCGCCGGCCACTGCTCTAGAGTGTAATCTCTAAATTGAAGCATAAAATAAAAGAGAAACGTGAAAAATTTACAGAAATTAATCTAGTTACTAGGGATGGAATATGCGTAGATTACCTATTGACGATATATTATAGCTTAGGGCATGTGTAAACGTGGTCTTAGAAGCATTGGCGAGTTTAAATGAGTCTTCATATTATTATTTAATTTTCATTGTTGGTTGTTTACTTCGTTTTTGTAGTCTTAGTTTTAAATTTTGTCACCATATGTCGCTAATGAGAAACAACACAACGCAGGCGGTATAAATGATTTGAAAATTTTCCACGCTTGCAAAAGTCAAATAAACAAGCAAACAGTAACTTTTGAAAGAGCGTGCTGTACGAAACACCCAGACGTATGAGTCATTTGTAAAATGTAGATCAAGTTAAATTGTAATCATAATGCATATTTACTATTCAAGTACGATTAAGAAGTTGCAATGTCACATTAGCCGATGTATAGAATTTAGAATAAATCGAAAGAAGCTCACAATAACTTGCAAAAATTTTACTTCAATATCTATATATGTATATAAAAATTATTTTTGTTCTTTTTCGGTACGTTGTTATTGATTCCAAATCAAAGATTGATGCATCGAATTTTATTCCTGGTGTTTTCATCATTCCACAAACTTTCTAAAGCCTTAAGCTCCGAATGAAAGTTAAAACCTTTGTATGCACCTTGAAAGTTATATGAAGACGTTATTTGAAGCAATTTTTATACTCAGCTGTAGAGAGCTCACAGAGTATATTAATTTTGTTCGCATAACGGTAAACCGTAACGATACAAACTAATCGAGATAGATAAAGACTTCTATATATCAAAATGATCTGAGCGAAAAAAGAAATTCATTTAGCCATGTCCGTCCGTCCGTCCGCAAACACGATAACTTGAGTAAATTTTGAGGTATCTTAATGAAATTTGGTATGTAGATTCCTGGACAGTCATCTCAGATCGCTGTTTGAAATGAATGAAATCGGACTATAATCACGCCCACTTTTTCGATATCGAGAATTTCGAAAAACCGGAAAAGTGCGATAATTCATTACCAAAGACGGATAAAGCGAAGAAACTTGGTAGTTGGGTTGACCTTATGACGCAGAATAGAAAATTAGCAAAATTTTGGACAATGGGACTGGCACCTTCCATTTTTAAAAGAAGGTAATTTAAAAGTTGGCAAGCTCTAATTTGGCAGTCGTTGAATATATCATGATGACATTTGGCAGGAACATTACTCCTATTCCTGTATTTGTGCCAAATAAAAATTAGCAAAATCGGATGAGGAACACGCCCACTTACAAAAAAAAAATGTAATATCTTTACAGTATATAAGTAAATTATGTCAAAATTCAACTCCAGTAATGATATGGTGAAACAAATACAAAAATAAAAGACAATTTCAAAATGGGCGTGGCTCCGCCCTTTTTCATTTAATTTGTCTAGAATACTTTTAATGCCATAAGTCGAATCAAAAATTTAGGGCTTAATTCTGTATTGCGAACTATAGCTCAGAGGAACGATTCGTGTCCAAATGATTTCCCCTAGCAATGGTATTCTTTACCATTTTCGTTCGGCCTTTACGTTTCTTACTTTATGTCAAACAGGGAGGCGAAAGCAGTTATCAAATGATATATTGCTTTCGTTTAACATAGTGCAAATACACTAGCGATACGTCTCTGAGGCGAAACGATCGTTTATTTCGTAATAGAGAATGAGGCCCTTACCAATCCCTGTGAAATTTGGTAGGGGCATAGCTTCTATAACGATAACTGTTTTCTGTGAAAACGGGCAAAATCGGTTGAAGCTACGCCCAGTTTTTATACACATTCCTTCCGCTCGGCCGTTAACACGATAACTTGAGCAAAAATCGATATATCTTGACTAAGCTTAGTTCACGTACTTATCTGAACTCACTTTATCTTGGTATAAAAAATGGCCTAAATCCGACTATGACCACGCCCACTTTTTCGATGTCGAAAATTTCGAAAAATCAGAAAAAATTCCATAATTCTATACAAAATACGAAAAAAGGGATGAAACATCGTAATTGGATTTGTTTTTTCTACGCAAAATATAACTTTGTAAAATGGGTGTGACACCTACCATATTAAGTAGAAGAAAATGAAAAAGTTCAGCGGGCGAAATCAAAAGCCCTTGGAATCTTGTCAGGAATACTGTTCGTGGTATTACATATATAAATAAATTAGCGGTAACCGACAGATGATATTCTGGGTCACCCTGCTCCACATTTTGATAGATATCTCGAAAACGTCTTCACATATACAACTAAGGGCCACTGCCTTTTAAAATACTCATTACCACCTTTCATTTGATACCCATATCGTGCAAACGCATTCTAGAGTCACTCCTGGTCCACCTTTATGGCGATATCCCGATAAGGTGTCCACCTATAGAACTAAGGCCCACTCCCTTTTAAAATACTCATTACCACCTTTCATTTGATACCCATATCGTACAAACGCATTCTAGAGTCACCCCTGGTCCACCTTTTGTGGCGATATGTCGAAAATGCGTCCACTTATAGGGCTACGGACCAGTCCCTTTTAAATAATCATTAACATCTTTCATTTGATACCCATGTCATACAAACACATTCCAAGGTTACCCTAGGTTCATTTTCCTACATGGTGATTTTCTTTTATTTTGTCTCCAAAGTTCTCAGCTGAGTATATAATGTTCGGTTACACCCGAACTTAGCCTTCCTTACTTGTTTTTAATTAAGTTTGTGATTGATTGGCATAAAACTTTGCTTTGATAAATGGCATGGAAATTTTGGGATTGAGTAATTTTTGTACATGTGTAAAAAATATGTAAAAAGTATAAAGAACTCATGCAAATATGTTAAAAGAGCAAACTTAAATAACGTATTTTACAAAAAAAAAGAAAGTTATTTAAAATTAACTTACCAACAACAAACAATATCTGATGTCATGGTTCAAGATAATTATCATTTATTATTCTCATTTTCCTTATTCAATTTATAGCCATGTATAACTCATTGCCTGTAGCTGGTATTTTATATTTGGATTTCAGTTATTATTTGACAGTTCATTAATTTTACCTTATTTAAGTAAAATAAATACTAGAATGAACGATTATTTTTAATCTCAGTTGAGCAAAGCTCGGATAGTCGACATAAATGTAACCTTCGAAGAGATTTAGGGCCAAGCTTCTCTTCCAATTTGCATCGTGCGTCTTTTTATTTTTCCTACAAATTGGCGGGACGGGACCTACATGTTTTATGTCGACTCCGAAAGGCATCTGCAAGCAGATGAGTTTTCACTGGGAACCTTTTCATGTCAGAAAACACTCGGAGTGTTTTCCAAATCACTGTCGAAGATTTGAAGATTTGCGATAAGCTTATTTTCACTATAACGATAAATATATTAAATAAATATAAGAAAATCTGTTAATTAACTTGCAGATATTTTGATAATACTTAGTTCCAAAGAACTTAAGCTTAGCGAACTGTGCGATAAAAGCTTAAATTTGGGTATATAACATTCAGTTCCAAACGAAATAAGAAAAAATCAGTTGCCTGGACTTATGTTATGAAATAACTTGGCAAATACTAGAACTTTTCTAGGATCTAGCTCAACTTTTGCCTCGAAATCTGGCAACTTCCGCACCTAATAGCTGGTGCCTTGACCTGGCGAGCGCAGGACTCGAGCATAAAACGTGCTCAACGTGGTTAATTCCGTTAGCTCCTACATCTGGTGTAACTGAAGTGGCCTAACTCATAAGCATGTGCGCCAGAAGGCGGTGTCCAGTTAGTATGCCCATCGTGAGGCTTAAGTGGTCTCTCTTCATATTAGATGGCGCTATGCTGCTATGGCCATATGGCCCGAGACCTAAAGCCTCTTGGAAGTTGCTAGCGCAATATTTTTGGCCATTAGGTCTGCCGTTGGGATGTGCAGAATGGCATGCAATGTCGGGGTAGTTTTCAGGGCTCCCGTTATGCTAATCATTGATAATCTGCATGCCCCCACAAGTTGTTTGGCATACGTAATTTTGTTTTGTGGCTTTTCAGGACCCCATAGTAAAGTACGGGTTTGACTAGTGCCGTAAATACCATGTGCATTTTAGGCCGATGAGGCTTTCTTCGCTCCCTCATCCACATGGCGCTTCCACCACCACTACACCGTGTGATTCGCAGGTCGAATTTCGGTGAAACCTTTGATAACATTACGAAATTGCCTGATGATGATTACGTGGCGGTTTTTGAAATGGTACCATCGCAGTATGCCAGTAAGTGGTTCTTTCTTTCTTTTCAGTTTCTCTTTCTTGTCGAAGACTAGGCTAAATCCATTTAGGGACCCAACATTTCCTTGTAAGTAATATAGATCGGTTTTTCCGCGATGGCGGTTTACCCGACTACATACACGCTAGCATGTGCATCCCGAAATGCCTGATCAACAACAAGACATTAAGTGTTTTGGAAACAACCTCGAGTGCATTTCTCAGCAAAATGAATTTGAAATGAATATAAGAATTATAAGAAAAATGAAAACCAGTACATCTCAAATTGGAAGAGAAGCTCGATCTTAATCTTTTTGGATTGAATATGCTTCAAATCAAGCCATTCATGCATTTTTGTGTGCATATTACAAGTTCAGGGCTACCCGGCCCAGGAGTTCTAACCAAATTTTCTAGATACCTCGATCCCTGTGCCACCTATCGGAAGTGTATCAATTTGCTTAAGCTATAGCTAGCTCAGCATCACCTCGCGGCGAGAATTATAAATTGAATTATGAAAATACCTCGTTCCTTTTGTCACCTAGATGAAATTGTTGTCTTGGATCACTTTCTTTCGCCATAGCTCTGGCCAATTCGTGTAACAAATATGATACAAATCTGACCATTAATATGATTTTTTTTTATTATAACGATCCCAGCCATCACCTATAACTGGAATTGTTATTACCAATACGCGATGTTTCCACTTATATTGGGTAGGCATTAAATAAAAAATTTTTTTTAACCTCACATTCTCAGCAATTCTGTGTGGTATATACAGAAACTTAATGGAGTCACAATTTTGTATAATGAAATAAATAATTTTTCCTTTTTTATTGACAATGAAATCCCAAGCATAAAGCAAAATAGATTACATTTTCACTCCATTAGGCATTCAATAAAGCAGTAATGAGATAATGAAACAGCAATTCTGTGTGGTATATACAGAAACTTAATGGAGTCACAATTTTGTATAATGAAATAAATAATTTTTCCTTTTTTATTGACAATGAAATCCCAAGCATAAAGCAAAATAGATTACATTTTCACTCCATTAGGCATTCAATAAAGCAGTAATGAGATAATGAAAAATTTGTATTTTGTATAGAAAATTTAGTTCAATAAAGGCTTTAATGTAGAAAAGTCGACTAATTTTTTCATTAAGTCTCTGTGTGAAATTGGCATTAAAGTCATTTAAAAATCACTCGCAGTTCGCTCTGAAATTAGGAAACAAATAAGGAGTGCCCTCATATAATATGGAGTTAAAATCACAATTTTGCTTAATCAATTCACACTCTTTCCCTACAGTCGCACATTACGATTGTTTAACTTTCCAGCAGCGACTTCAAATTTTAAAACAAATTTTAATTACAATTTTAACGCCCCCGGCAAAACAATTGTTTCAAAATTGAACAATTATTAAAATTGCACATTTCCTGTAATTAATAAAGCTGCATGCACAAACAAATAGAAAAGAAACTATTGAAGTTAGCATTTGCGTAAAAAAAGAACCTTTCCCTAAAGCCAACTATTTCATAATTTTTTAATGACATTAGAGTAGCAAGAGAGAACGTAACAAATCAGATATGAAAATAAATCACATTATTGTTTATTCTTATGTCTAGATAAGAGCAATGACAAGTGAATCACTTGAACACTTGCGAAACTTATTTTTGTAGTGAAGAAAATTGCAATTTTTGTATAAATTTCCGCAATGATTTGTATAAATTTCCGTATAATATATGTACTGTCAAAGGTAAAGAAGAACATTTCGAGGGTGTACATATTCTTTTTTTTTTTAACACAAAAATGATAGCAAACCGCAAGACGAATCCATATATACTGAAAGAAATGGTGCTAGTAAAATCAACAAATCAATTCTGTTCTTCTTGACTTAACGGAGATTCGGTAAAATTGATCGAATTATGGTTAATTCGACCGAGTTCTTTGTCAAGCGAACAAATTAGTTTAGTAATTTTAACAGAAAAGAAATTGTCGCTCTTAAATTAACAAAATTCTGTAAAATTGACAGATTCCTAATCAATCTAACTGATTTTTTTGTTAACACAACTGATCTCACTGGTCATTTCAACAGCGATCAACAGTCAATACATGAGCAAATTTCAAAGAGAATTTTACGCTCACTGCGCTCTCTACTTTGTACTTATGAATGCTGTGTACTATACGTATGCACATATTTACGTATGTATATGACGGCCGCCGTGGTCTGATGGTAGTATGCTCTGCCCACCACACCGAAGACTCTGGGTTCACACCCCGGGCAAAGCAACATAAAAGTTTTAGAAATAAGGTTTTTAAATTAGAAGAAAATTTTCTAAGCGGGGTCGCCCATCGGCACTGTTCGGCAAGCACTCCGAGTGTATTTCTGCCATGAAAAGATCTCAGTGAAAACTCATCTGCCTTGCAAATGCCGCGATATAGGTACTTTCCTACAAAGCTGTCGCAACAACTTCTCTTGTTCATTTGACTACTAAAACGGTCAATTCCGAATCAACGATTTGTGCGCCGTTGATTCAACATCTTGTTGCGATGGATAAAAATTGACAGAAATTTCGGTTCAATTAACCCGTATTTCGGTTGATTTTTTTCTTTCAATTCGCTGTACGGAAGAATGTCAAGTGAAAAGAAAATTTTATTTGATTTCGATTAACTGACATATTAAAGTACAAGGCGCTGTATGCAAAATAATCAAGAAGAAGCAATCAGCTGTTGGGATTGAGAATTGATTGCCTAGCGTTTAACCCTGCTACTTTATCTATTAAATAATTGAAACGATCAAAAGGCAAAGTTAAACTAAGCTGAACTTAACTGCAGCTTAAATTCACAAAGAAAATTTGGGCAAAAATTTTGCCTTGAATGTCGTTAATTAGAAATAGTTGTCGTCGTAAAGAAAAATTTGATAAACAGCGCTATAGAGTACGATATAAATATATTAACAATTACCTTAGTAGTAAGGGTTCATTTGACTTGAAAAGGTTTCATTTAAAATGAAAAATGTTTCATTTGAAACGAAAAAAGTTTCATTTGACTTGAAAAAAGTTTCATTTGATCTGAAAATGCTATATAAGACCAACTGAACCTTAATCAGGTTATGCTACACCTCGCATTTTTAGAAATTTCACGCGCCCAACGCTTTTATTTAATTGTCTGATCAACACCCTAGATTGATGAGGAGTGTGATGACTAGTACCTATGACCTACCTAATTATTTTCTAGCTTTTTAGTATTATTATTACTTCATGTAAGTATTGTTTTCAATAAAACCGTTTAACTTAAAATTTTTTTTTAAATTATTTTATTTACTAAATGATCAGATTTTTTGTGCTTTTCAAAATGTCATATTTATAAAAAGTGGCGTGGTTATCATCCGATTTCGCTCATTAGCGATGGGAGATGAGTGCTAAGGAACCCATATACCAAATTTCAATAAGATATCTCAATATTTTTTCAAGTTATCGTGATCACAGACAGACGGACGAACAGATAGAGGGACGAATAGACGGACGGACGAATAGACGGACGGATGGACGGACATAGCTAAATCAATTCCTTTTTTCATCCTGAGCTTTTGATACATGGAAGTCTATATTAGCTCGATTCGTTTATGCCGTTACGGTCAACTGTTATGTTACCAAAGTTAATATACTCTGTGTGCAAACGCACGCTGAGTATAAAAAATATTCGATTCCATTTCTTTTAACACTGACTGTACATATTTATATAATTTCACTGAAAGAAAAAAAATTGCACCACTTGACTTGCATTTCAGCTTTCCAGAAAACACTGCTATTATATTCATTATTATGTACACGTACAAATAAATTACTCATACGCCACGCTGTACTTTCCCAACTCAAATTTGATGTGTACTCGCTGTTACCACAGCAGCAGCGCTCGTCTTCCCAAGAATGCATTTTTCTATGAAAAATCCACAAAAAGTGTTTGAGTAAAATCAAACAAACCTTACATTTTGTGTTAATTAAAGCTGCCGGATAATTTTCATTATTTTTATGACAATAGAAAAAAATACATATGTATGTACGTTAATAAATGTATTGCAAATAACTTTAGTAAATATTTATTAAAACCGTCCAAGTTTCATATGAATTTGTCGGTATTAGAAGAAAACAAGTAAGGAAGGCTAAGTTCGGGTATAACCGAACATTACATACTCAGCTGAGAGCTATGGAGACAAAATAAGGGAAAATAACCATGTGGGAAATCGACCCTAGGATAACCCTGGAATGTGTTTGTATGACATGTGTATCAAATGGAAGGTATTAAAGAGTATTTTAAAAGGGAGTGGGCCATAGTTCTATAGGTGGCCATTTAGGGATATCGACATTAAGGTGGACCAGGGCTGACTCTAGAATTTGTTTGTACGTTATGGGTATCAAATAAAAGGTGTTAATCAGTATTTAAAAAGGGAGTGGAGTAGGCCTTAGTTCTACAGGTGGACGCCTTTTCGAGATATCGCCATAAAGGTAGACCAGGGGTGACTCTAGAATTTGTTTGTACGATATGGGTATCAAATGAAAGGTGTTAATGGGTATTTTAAAAGGGCGTGGGCCTTAGTTCTGTACGTGAACGCCTTTTCGAGATATCGCCATAAAGGTGGACCAGGGGTCACTCTAGAATTTGTTTGTACGATATGGGTATCAAATGAAAGGTGTTAATGAGTATTTTAAAAGGGAGTGGGCCTTATTTCTATAGGTGGTCGCCTTTTCGAGATATCGCCATAAAGGTGGACCAGGGGTTACTCTAGAATGCGTTTGTACCATATGGGTATCAAACGAAAGGTGTTACTGAGTATTTTAAAAGGGAGTGGGCCTTAGTTCTATGGGTGGACGCCTTTTCGAGATATCGCCATAAAGGTGGACCAGGGGTGACTCTAGAATTTGTTTGCACGATATGGGTATTATATGAAAGGTGTTAATGAGTATTTTGAAAGGGAGTGGGCCTTAGTTCGAGATATCGCCATAAAGGTGGACCAGGGGTGACTCTAGAATTTGTGTGTTCGATATGGGTATCAAATGAAAGGTGTTAATGAGTATTTTAAATGGGCGTGGGTCTTAGTTCTGTAGGTGAACGCCTTTTCGAGATATCGCCATAAAGGTAGACCAGGGGTGACTTTAGTATTTGTTTGTACGATATGGGTATCAAATGAAAGGTGCTGATGAGTATTTTAAAAGGGCGTCGGCTTAGTTCTATAGGTGGACGCCTTTTCGAGATATCGGCATAAAGGTGGACCAGGGGTGAATCTAGAATTTACGATATGGGTATCAAATGAAAGGTGTTGATGAGTACTTTAAAAGGGCGTGTGCCTTAGTTCTGTAGGTGAACGCCTTTTCGAGATATCGCCATAAAGGGGGACCAGGGGTGACTATAGAATTTGTTTGTACGATATGGGTATCAAATGAAAGGTGTTAATGAGTATTTTAAAAGGGAGTGGGCCTTATTTCTATAGGTGGTCGCCTTTTCGAGATATCGCCATAAAGGTGGACCAGGGGTGACTCTAGAATTTGTGTGTTCGATATGGGTATCAAATGAAAGGTGTTAATGAGTATTTTAAAAGGGCGTGGGCCTTAGTTCTTTAGGTGAACGCCTTTTCGAGATATCGCCATAAAGGTAGACCAGGGGTGACTCTAGAATTTCTTTGTACGATATGGGTATCAAATGAAAGGTGTTGATGAGTATTTTAAAAGGGCGTCGGCTTAGTTCTATAGGTGGGCGCCTTTTTGAGATATCGGCATAATTGTGGACCAGGGGTGACTCTAGAATTTACGATATGGGTATAAAATGAAAGGTGTTACTGAGTATTTTAAAAGGGCGTGGGCCATAGTTCTGTAGGTGAACGCCTTTTCGAGTTATCGCCATAAAGGTAGACCAGGGGTGATTCTATAATGTGTTTGTACGATATGGGTATCATATGAAAGGTGTTAATGAGTATTTTGAAAGGGAGTGGGCCTTAGTTCGAGATATCGCCATAAAGATGGACCAGGGGTGACTCTAGAATTTGTGTGTTCGATATGGGTATCAAATGAAAGGTGTTAATGAGTATTTTAAAAGGGCGTGGGCCTTAGTTCTGTAGGTGAACGCCTTTTCGAGTTATCGCCATAAAGGTAGACCAGGGGTGATTCTATAATGTGTTTGTACGATATGGGTATCAATTTAAAGGTATTAATGAGGGTCTTAAAAGGGAGTGGTGGTAGTTGTATATGTGAAGGCGTTTTCGAAATATCGATCAAAATGTGGACCAGGGTGACCCCGAACATCATCTGTCGGGTACCGCTAATTTATTTATATATGTAATACCACGAACAGTATTCCTACCAAGATTTCAAGGGCTTTTGATTTCGCCCTGCAGAACTTTTTCATTTTCTTCTACTTAATATGGTTAAGTTACTCCCCGAAGGCTTTGGGGAGTGTTATCGATGTGATGGTCCTTTGTCGGATACAGATCCGATACGCTCCGGTAACAGCACCATTAAGGTGCTGGCCCGACCATCTCGGGAACGATTTATATGGCCACATTAAACCTTCAGGCCATCCCTCCCTCCCCACCCCCCAAGTTCCATGAGGAGCTTGGGGTCACCAGAGCCTCGTGTGTTAGTGAAACGGGATTCGCCGCTCGAAGGTGAGGTTGACAATTGGGTTGGAGAAGCTATATATTGCGCTACACAACCCCTTGAATCCCGACTTCCATATATCAAAATCATCAGTATCGAAAAAAAATTTGATTGAGCCATGTCCGTCCGTCCGTCCGTTAACACGATAACTTGAGTAAATTTTGAGGTATCTTGATGAAATTTAGTATGAAGGTTCCTGGGCACTCATCTCAGATCGCTATTTAAAATGAACAATATCGGACTATAACCACGCTCACTTTTTCGATATCGACTATTTCGAAAAACCGAAAAAGTGCGATAATTCATTACCAAAGACCGATAAAGCGATGAAATTTGGTAGGTGACTTGAAATTATGACGAAAAATATAAAGTTAGTGAAATTTTGGACAATGGGCGTGGCACCGCCCACTTTTAAAACAAGGTAATTTAAAAGTTTTGCAAGCTGTAATTTGGCAGTCGTTGAAGATATCGTTATGGAATTTGGCAGGAACGTTACCCCTATTACTATATGTATGCTTAATAAAAATTAGCGAAATCGGAGAACGACCACGCCCACGTTTAAAAAAAAATTTTTTAAAGTCGATTTTTAACAAAAAATTTAATATATAATTATATAATGTAATGATATTACATTTTTTGTTAAAACTCGATTTTAATAAAAATATTTTTTTAAGGGTGGGCGTGGTCGTTCTCCCATTTCGCTAATTTTTATTAAGCATACATATAGTAATAGGAGTAACGTTCCTGCCAAATTTCATAACGATATCTTCAACGACTGCCAAATTACAGCTTGGAAAACTTTTAAATTACCTTCTTTTAAGAGTGGGCGGTGCCACGCCCATTGTCCAAAATTTCACTAACTTTCTATTTTTCGTCATAAGTTCAACTCACCTACCAAGTTTCATCGCTTTATCCGTCTTTGGTAATGAATTATCGCACTTTTTCGGTTTTTCGAAATAGTCGATATCGAAAAAATGGGCGTGGTTATAGTCCGATATTATTCATTTTAAATAGCAATCTGAGATGAGTGCCCAGAAACCTGCATACCAAATTTCATCAAGATACCTCAAAATTTACTCAAGTTATCGTGTTAAGGGACGGACGGACGGACATGGCTCAATCAAATTTTTTTTCGATACTGATGATTTTGATATATGGAAGTCTATATCTATCTCGATTTCTTTATACGTGTACAATCAACCGTTATCCAATCAAAATTAATATACTCTGTGAGCTCTGCTCAACTGAGTATAAATACGCTTGAAACGCAATTGATATCTTTGTTGTTTTTGTTGTCACAATTTGTTCAAAATAAAAAGCTGCACAAACTTCATGTGACAATAAAGTAAATAGTATGTTTTTTTCTTTTCATTGGCATAAAAAATGTCTTACAAATTGAGAATTGTACATACATATATCTGTATTTGTTTAATAAATGAAACGAATGCGTATATAAACATTTTTATTTAGAGAGATGATTATAAGGGCAATCACAATAGATCATAGCTCTTCACACATTCTCGGAGCGCTCATAATTTAGAAAATCGATATGAGTGCGATATATGTGCAAGATATAAACCCTGCAGTCAAACCAACTAGTTGTATACTAGAAGAATACTAGTTTGCTAACCCCAGCGTGTTAGACGGTCAGAATGTAACCGCGGTAGGTATGCCTGTCGTAAGAGGCGACTAAAATACCAGATTCATGGGGCTGTGTAGCGCAACCCTTCAGGTTGCCAGCGCAATATATGGCTTCTCCAAACCCAATTGGCAACCTCACCTATCCGCGGCGAATCCTGTTTCACTAACAGACGAGGCTCTCTACATCAGCATCATACCAATTGACAAGCTAATCATTGTATACACCAACATCGTACCAGATGCCATACTAGTCAGCATACCCATCAGGGTCATACCAATTACCACACTAGTCAGCCTTTCCGCCAGCATTATACCAGATGGCAAACTAGTTATTATATACACTAATATCATACCAATTGACATACTAGTTAGTGTATTCAACATCAACATACCAGTTGGCATACCACTCAGTCTATGGTTAGTGGTAGTGATATGCATGGAAGTCATACTGATGGATGGATAACCGAAGAATATCGTTTAAATGAGGGAATCATAACGGCTTTAAACGTTTTCGTTACTGACTAAAGGGATAATATCGGTAGATACTGGATGGGTTTCCGTTCATTGGTAGTGGGTTTATCCTTGCCATTCTCCCTTATTCTGGAATGGCAAAGGCTGTTACAGGCAAGTAGAAAAAATATGCTAGGCTGCTGATGCCCTCATGGCCATGGTATTTCGTCTGGAACTATTGATATGGAAGGCTTGGCCTTTTCAATTGCTTCTTTAACCTCTGTTGAGGTAACGGTGAGGTGCGACTCGTCATGCTTGCGTTTATGTGCCCGTTGATTTGGACGATATCTAGCATTGTCAACTGGCTGTAGAAAGCACCCACGCATTTTCTCGAGTCCGACAGACGTAATTCTAGTCGAAAAAATTATTAAAATACTAACTATTATAAATAATACCACAGAGTTATAGTCAATGAACTACTCAAAAGCTGACTAGTACGAATAACCAGACAAAATTCTAGTCAATGAACTAAAATGTTTACTGACTACTTTGGTTTTTGGCTGCAGGGAAACCTCAGAAATATGATCGCACAGGAGTGCTTTATTATTTCAATTTGATAAAATTATGAGCAAAGCAATTTTTGAACCAGGCAGTTTCTGAATTAAAATTTCAAAATTTTTAATTCAGATATTTAGTTTTAAATAAAAACTCAATTATAATGGACTTTTTTCCAACCGCGTTGAATTAGTTTAGTGCTTTTGCCATAACCCATGATTTATTCAAGGCTATATGCCTCCTTGCTACTCCTTTTATATTTGGGATGGACGCTTTTTATTGTCGCTTGATATTTTCTGATCACTGTAATTTCTGGCTGGCCTCTCGAATCCCCTATGTCTCCAACTAGCGCCAGCAGCACTGACATCGGCATGTCCTACTTATTGCCAAATCGCTCATACTGCTTTCTTATTCTGTTTATGTTAAGGATTTCTTCTCAGCTATCATGTTTTCAAACGGTTTTGGGAATTCTTTTTATTTCAACCGCCGATAAAGTGTCAATTTAGCGCCAAATACAAGCCATGAATAAGGGTCATAAACTACTCTAAAGATCGTCATAAAATACTCACTTTTGAGTCGAATAAGTTCCAGAAATGAGCGGTTCCAAAACAATGCTATTGGTGTCATATATGACTCCTATTTACCCCCATATGATACATAAAATTACGCTCATATCGGGATCGAGCAACACAAGAAAGGAAATGTGCCCATTTCATAGTTCAAAATGAGCTTAATTTAGGACACATTTCTGACTCTTTTACAACTCCGAATGTTTGCTAGGAAGAAATTACTTTTAGGTATTTGAATGCGCGCTGAGTTTTCAGCAAAACTGTCTAAGAAATTATATTGAAAATTCCCATATTAAGGTTCATAAAGTAAATTATGTCCATTAGAAAAAAAGTTAAGTCTGGCGGCCCTAGGCCCTTGGACTATAGGAGCATTACAAAAACAAGTAATGTTGTCTAAGTTTGGGTGTAACCAAACATGTTTTACTCATTGCCTTGACACTTAGTATTACGAAAAGTGTGCTTTTGTATTAAAAATATAATGACAATTATCAAAACGTTTCAACTTTAACATTTTTTTGTAATAATGAATCTGTTTATATACACTTATTTTCGATAATATATAATACTAGCATATGGTCCGATCAGCGCATGCCTCCAGATTGGAATTATAGTGTACAATATACAAGAAAGGCGATTCCGCAAACTGCGACAATTACCGCCTGCTTGATATCGCGTATTAGGTTCTTTGTAGCATACTGTGCGAAAGGCTGAAGCCCATAGTCAGCAAAGTAATTGGACCTTATAAGTGCGGCTTCGGACCTTGTAAATCTAATATCGACCGACTAGCAAAAACAATGCCAGTTTAGAAATCAAACGAAAAATAACTCCTGCCAAACAGTCCTTTGGACTGAGTAGGCAATTGAAATGTAATGACCTCTCTCCACGAACAAAAATCACGCTCACCAAGTCACTCGTCATATTTGTCCGGATGTACGGCTCGCAATCGTGGACGGTGTCGAGAGAAGATGAGATAGCTCTTGAAGTGCTCGAGAGAAAAGTTTTCCGCAAGACTTGTGGTCCTGTTCGTAATACCAACGGCGAGTATCGAAGAAGATATAATGATGAGCTGTATGAACTTTACGCAGACATGACTATAGTGCAGCGAATAAAAACCCAAAGGCTTTGCTGGTTAGGTCATGTTATGTGAACGGATGAAGACGCTCCGGCTAAGAGAGTATTTCAATCGATGCCACAGTTTTGAAGCAGAGGAAGGAGAAAACTCCGCTGAATAGGGAGATGCAGGTGGAGTAAGACTTGACCTCTCTAAGTCCTCCCAATTGGCATCAGTTATTGCGAAACAGTGAGAGCTGGCGAGACTTGGTACGAAACGACCATAATCGCTTAGGCGGCAAAGCCCCAATTAATGATTATGATGATAGTGCTAGTGTACACGATGATAGTACTTGTGTACATTTGAGTGATCCTCCCTTCCCCTATCTCACTATATCCTAACGTCGCATACTTTTTCTTCCATTTTTATTCCTTTCTGTTTTTTCCTTTATCTCCATCTCTTTTACTTCTCGCTTCCAATCCCATCCCACTTCTACTCACACTCCAATGCACTACAACTCCCAATACCAATACCAATTGCACCCCCACTTTCACTCCCACTCCCACAACCACTACCAATCCAACTCCCACTTCCACTTCAGCTCCCATTTTCACTCATACTCCCACTTTCTCTCCAACTATTACACCTCTACCATCTCAATCTTCTAATATGTGGATGCTATAAACAAAATATTGCATTCTCCCTCAAATAATTGCGGAGATTGAGCGAATGAATGAGGCGTGGCACCGCTGTTGGAATGACGAATTAAGTCAGTTATTTTAAACGGGAAATCAGTTAGATTGATTAAGAATCTGTAATTTTTACAGAATATTGTTAACTTGAGAACTTGAGTTTTTCTTCTGTTGGAATAACTAAACAAATTTAGTTTCTTAACAAAAAGCTTGGTTGAACTAATCATAACGCGATCTATTTAACTTTATTTCTGTTAATTCAAGAACAACAAACCTAATTTGTTGATTTTATTAGAGGCAATTCTTTCGGTGTAGCCTTTACTTCATAACGATAAGTTTTTTTTAAACAAATACTCACCGGAGCAAAAGCATATTTTGATGGTTTTCTGAAATCTGGAATATTATTATTTTCATAAATACTAGTACATTTTTTTGTTTTCATATAAGTTTATTATTTATTATATACACATACATACATCTGAATTTTATTACCAAAAAGTAGTATAATAAATATTTACTTATGTACTTATGCTTTTGTTAACACCGTTTATTTGCACGTATGTTAATGTAAACAAAGTCAGCTTAAGCCTTGTCTCTGTTTGTCATTTTATTTGCAGTGGCTATAATCTTATTAATAAAAAAAATGTTGAACTTTTAAGCTCAACATAAGAAAGACGGGACGAAAAAAATTCGAATAATATTCGTTACTTTCGAAGACTTACAATATCTTACTAGCATCTTGTACAATGAAGAAACTCTTTAAAGCTGATTTGAAACAAATGCTTTTGAATTACTGAAGAGGTCCGTTGAAGAATGTCATATCGGCATTTGGTACCGAAATGCCACATCTCAGATAAAAATGTATTGAATTCATATTGTCGCAAACAGGGCTGTTCAAAAATTTTTATATGGAATTGCAAATCACAATACATACACTGAAAGAAATGGTGCTAGTGAAATCAGCAAATCGGTTATGTTGCTCCTGACTTAACGGAGATTCGGTGAAATTGATCGAATTGTGGTTAATTCGACCGAGCTCTTTGTCAAGCGAACAAATTGGTTTAGTCATTTCAACAGAAGAGAAATTGTGGCTCTCAAGTTAACAAAATTCTGTAAAATTTACAGATTCCTAATCAATCTAACTGATTTTTCTGTTAACACAACTGATCTCACTGGTCATTTCAAGAGCGAACAACAGTCAATGCATGAGCAAATTTCAAAAAGAATTTTACGCTCTCTACTTTGTACTTATTACATTTCTATTTGAAAAGCGAAGTGACGCGCGGCGAAGTTCAAAACTATAAATTAAATAAATTATAAAAAATTTAGTGAAAGTACGTTCAATAAAACAAAATAATAAAGTGTATAATGTTTAATGTGTGCCAGCATATTTGATGTACGCCCAATTGAAGTTCGGTTAGTAAGTACATACATATGTAATGGAAACATTTTACATCATATGTGCAAACACAATACAAATATAATTATAATATAACAATATGGTGAAAATTTTTGAAGAAAAAGTTCAAATAAAGTTCTTGAAACCGACGCCAATGTGGTTTAACGAAGGGTGTATGTCCTTATTTTCGCAAGAGCATGTACTAACGCGTATGTAAATATGTATGTATGAAGCAAATATATATGTAGCAAGCATGTGTATATTAAAGCTGTTAATTCGGAAAAAGTTTTGTTTATTTGAATTCAGATTTAAGTTATTATTATTTAAAATAATATTACTATATATAGCAATAATATCATTAGAAATGAGATGTGCTTATGTGTAATTTATACAAATAAAAAAAAAACTACGCAAGTTTAAATACATATATATCCGGCTTTTATTTTTTCCACAGGTATTAATGTCATATGAACAGAAAACTCTGTTGATGTAAAAGTTTCCGCTATTAATCTAGAAAAAACCGAAATATCTGTTATTTCAATAGATTGCACTAGTAGTGTCATTTCGGCAATAAACTCTGTTAATTTAACAGTTTACGCTGGTTATTTCGAATGAACAATAATCTCTGTCATTTCTACGGCTTTCGTTGTTAGTCTTATCTAGCATTAAATCTGTTAAAACAGTTTGCACTGGTAATTTCAAAAATTCTAAAAAATTTTCTGCTTACTATTCCAAAAACCAAATACAATTTTTGAATTATAGAAAAATTAAAAAAACAATAATTATCATTAGAAAAAAATTATTGTTCTGGCCTTGAGCTGGAATCGAACCTTGAATGAAAAATTTTTTGTTGTCAATTTGTTAATGTAAATTTTAATATCATGCCGAAGTGTCTTGGCTTCATATAGAAGTGCTTTTTCTTTGCACTTTCATATGAAACTCAGCCACTTTCATATGAATCGAATTTATATGTGAGGGCATATGGGAGGTGCAATGAAATTTTTTTTTTGTATTCAAAGAGTGAATTTGTAGCTGTGCATATTCTTCAGGGCAATACAAAAACAAAAGTGCTATAAGAGTTTAGGAGTTGAACGTAAATAACTTTTTTAAATAAATTCTAAGAGGATGTTCTTCAAACGAATTCTGAGACAGGCTTTGCTTCATACAGTCTTCAATATAGCCATTTTGATGTGGCTGCAATTGTTGCGTTTTATAAAATGAAATAAACAACAAAAAAGAAAAATATATATATACGTACAATACTAACACAGGCACAAGAACCATTGTTAACAACAACATTTGTATATTCATACATTTTCTGGTTATTGCTCCTGTTTTCTTTTGTTTTGTAAGCAAATAAAAGGCCTTTATGCAATTTTTAAAATCCGAGATATATACTACAATGGATTTCATTGAAACTGATACAGTTTATTGTTCGCTTTTTCCAGTGTAATTAAATACTCGCTGTTGTTTACTCGTAGTTGGAGATGTAGGATGACATTGGAGTTTTTTGACTTTTTTCAGAGCAATGACAAGAATACAAATAACAGGCGCAGATACGTACATACATATGTACGCTTAACCTTCACATAGACAGACAATAAGTCAAATAATCTTCCAAGTATTAATAGTCTGCAAACAAGATGCGTAAACAAGAACAAAATTAAGAAAATTATGTCCTTCGGATACAAAAATTCAAAAAAGTGTTTCATATTTTTTATATATTTTTTATTTATTTTTTTCATTCTAAATGATAGTCAAGGCGAATCCATACCAGGTGGTGACAAAGCGAATTCAGTACCAGGTGTTATTATCCCAACAGCTGATTGCTTCTTCTTGATAATTTTCCATACAAAGCCTTGTACAACAGTATCTCAGTTAATCGAAATCAATGAAAATTTTCTTTTGACTTGACATTCTTCTGCACGGCGAATTGGTTGCATTCGCTGTTCCAGCACCTGAATGGATTCGCCTTGGTTAATCGAAATCAATTAAATTTTTTTTTTTCGTGACATTCTTCTGCACGGCGAATTGGTTGAATTCGCTTTGCCACCACCTGGTTTGGATTCGCCTTGATTTGAACGTTAAAATTTAAAACTCAATTTTAAAAATTAATGATTTTAAATTTAAAACTAGAATTTAAATTTTAAATTTTAAAATTTTAGCTTAACTTTTAACTTTAAAAGCTAATATTTAAAGCTCAAAGGTTTTATATTTTGTACTTAAAATATCGAAAAAATTGTATTCAAATTTAATGTGTAAATTTAAAATCATGACAAATAAAGATAATTTAAAATACATAAAAAATACTTGAAATTTTGAATATTAAAAATAAAAATTTTAAACCTAGCTTAACAAAATTTTTTATAAAAATATTAATATCTAAATACTCGAATTTAAAGATGATAAATGAACTATTAAAAACATTAAACTAAACTTTTATAAATTTTTGTTGTTATATCGGCCTACTGATTTGTAAGATTGCGGGTTTGAATCGAGCTCAAGGCATAACAATAATTTTTTTATCATTATTATTGTTATGATATACTTTTTCTTAATTGAAGAAATTATTAAATTAGAATAGAAGAAAGAAAAAATTTAGACAACTGAAAATGAGCAAAAAAATTAAAGTTACAACTTGAAAATTAAACAAATATTTGAAACTAAAAAAAAATAGCTGTTGTAAATTATTTGTTAAAAATACGAAATTTTTATTTAAAAATAAAATTAAGTTTGAAATTAAGATTTAAAGTCAAAAACTAAACTTTAAAAATTGAATTAAAATTTTGTAGTTTCAGATGGAAATAAATTAAAATTCAGAGCAAATGAACTTGAAATTAAAAAATGTATTTTGTGTTTTGTATAAAGAATTACAAATTTAAAATTTCTAAGCGTTTAAAATGAAAATTAAACAATATAAACTAATATTTAAAAACTGTAAAACTTAACTTAAAATATAGAGTTAAAAGCTGAAATTTGAAGTCTAAAAGTTAAAAATTTTAATTTTTAAATTTCGAAATTAAAAAGTATAAATTAAGACACAAAACTTGAAAAATGTATGTAAAACGTTTTGGTTTGAACCTTTGAAAAGCACAAAATATAACCTTTTTTATTTTATTTTTTTTTTTAATTAAAAACTAATAACATATACTCGAAGTTGAAGAAAAAAATGTTATAAATTATTGATTAAAAATTTCGAATTTTTGGTTTAACCTAAAACTTTATATTAAGTTTGAAATTAAAATTTTAGGCTAAATGTTAAAACTTAATTATAAATTTTGTATGCTTGAGTTGGAAATAAACCAAAATTTTGAGCAAACTAGCTCGAAACTTTTGATAATTTAAATTAAAAATTTTAAACGTAGATAACATTCAAATTTTTCATATAAAAAATCGAAATTTATGTTTATCAGTGATCATAAACTTAAAAGTTGAAATTGAAGTTTAAAAAAGAAACATATCCATGCCACCTGATAACACGGCTACCGGTGCTTATATGCAATATTGTTTGGTATAAAAGAGTAACATTGAAAAAAAAATTTTTTGGACTTTTAAAATTATTTTGAACGTACATTACAAATTTTAAACTTAAAACTAAAAATGTAGTTTTAATGGAAGTTTTAAAATAAAAATTAGATAATAACAAACATTTGAAATTTAAGATAAAAACTTATATAACGTAAATTAAATATTTAAAAATTAAAACAAAACTTAAAAATAGTATTAAATAAAAATTTAAAGTCACAAAGCTAAAGTTTAAAACTCAAATTAAAAATTTTGTATGCTTGAGTTGAAAGTAAAAAAAAAACAAGTAAGGACGGGACTGTATTCGGCTGTGCCGTAGACTTCATACCTTTCATGAATGGGGCTGAACAATAATCTTATCCCGTTCGAAAACTCCAAATAATGGGATGCATAAGATAAGAAATACATATATAGTGAACAGATGTACATACCTCAACGATTTTTAAGATAAATATAAAATAAAAAATGGCAAAAAACCCCCTTATCTGAACGATCGGTTGTATGGGATATATATTATATATAGCTCCGATCGAAATGATTTTTACAGGAAATCTTCTATGATATATTAGAATATATATCACCAAGTTTCACGTTTTTATACTGGAAATTACGGGAGAAATTGCAAAAAATCTTTCTATCTGAACGATCGGTTGTATAGGTATATACTATATACATATAGCTCCGGTCAAAGTGATTTTTCAGGAAATCTTCTATGATATATTAGAATAAATATCAGCAAGTTTAACGTTTTTATATTGGAAATTATGGGAGAAATGGCTAAAAATCTTTCTATCTGAACGATCGGTTGTATGGGATATATATTATATATAGCTCCGATCGAAATGAGTTTTTCATGAAATCTTCTATGATATATTAGAATATATATCACCAAGTTTCACGTTTTTATATTGGAAATTAACGGAGAAAATCTTTCTATCTGAACGATCGGTTGTATGGGATATAACTATATATAGCTCCGATCAAAGTGATTTTTTCAGAAAATCTTCTATGATATATTAAAATATATATCACCGAGTTTCACGTTTATACTTTCTAAATTGCGGCAGGAATGACCAAAATCGTCTTATCTGAACGATCGGGGGTATGGGAGATATATGTTATAGTGGTCCGATCCTACAGGATCCGAAAAATGTTTAATATAATACAAAAATGCATCCTTGTGCCAAATTTCATTGAGATATCTCAAAATTTGAGGGACTAGTTTGCGTTCAAACAGGCAGATGGACGGACAGACGGACATGGCTATATCAACTCAGTTCTTCGCCCTGATCAATTCGGTATACTTAATGGTGAGTCTATTTTCTATATTTCTCAACGTTACAAACATCGGACAAAAGTTAATATAACATTTCATGTTCATGAAAGGTATAAAAATGTATTTAAAGTTGGCGTCTAAAAATTGAAAACTTAGAAATTCAAATAAAGTTTTGCAAAATTTTTTTTTTTTTTTGCATATTTTCGCAAAGGCTTTGACAAATCATCTTTTCCGTGCACACATATAAATAATCAAAAAATGTTTAAGATCTAATCAGCTATTTATGTGCTGCTGATATTTGCCGCACTCCTAACGAAGAAACTACTTAATTTACATACTTGCATACTATATACATACATATGTACGTAATAAATATATAATTAATACATTCAAATCGAAATTAGTATGCAAATCATATCTAAAGTGGCCAACAAGATGGCCATTAAAATACTAGGGTGATCTAACAAAAAGCACAATCGGAACTTAGGTGTTGTCGTGCACGTGATTCAATATTTTACTTACGGTCATAGTATTATTTTCGATCACCTTAATTTACATCTAGAAATGTAGCGATTATTAGACAAATACCATGAACGGCTGTGTTGAGATTAATTAGTGGGATTTATAAAAAGAAATTATAAAAGCAATGCATAATGATTTATTCAATAAGCATAACTTAAGGTCGAGAGACGGTGAGAAGCAAACTAAATGTTAATACACGTCATTTTTGGCCTACTTTACATGGCATCCATTAATAAAATGAATAAAATGCCGAATATTTACCAACTAAATGGCTATTAGCAAATGCTTGCCGACAGGTGATCAGTGATATTTTTTTCGGATCAATGCTCGCGAATAACCAGCTGAAAAGTTGCTTTGATTTCTCACTGTGTTATTTATGGGTGCATAACACGAAACTGAAGCTGCTTACTAATGCTGTTAGACAGCCCTAGACAAGAAAATATTTTTTAACACGATCGGAACCCTACATAAGCTATTATATGTTGCACAGTGTTATTAAGCATAAAGTAAATTAGGTAGAAGTTATTGTTTTTATTGTTTCGTTCATGAGTACCTGGTCCTTTAAACTTTGACTTATAATCCTTTTGAAGAAAGGTATATTTCGGCAGGTGACTGCTCGGCCACCAACTAATAATTAGTTGTTTAAAGTATTACATGTAATAAGCGATATTTTCTAATCCGAACAAATTTTATTTTTCTAGTTTTACTTTGAAACATTTCCAGTACTATTTCAAAATTTAACACACAATTTTTGTGCTATTTATTTTTTCAGAGACAACCATCCTCGCAGCAGGTTTGGAGGTTTAGAATATGCCCGCGGCAAGTGTGCCTGTCGTAAGAGGCGACTAAAATACCCTTTCGAACCCTTTCAAGAGGTTAAAATAAATAAAAAATAAATGAAAGGCGCGATAACCTCCGAATAGATTTTAGGCCGAGCTTCTCTCCTATTTACGTCGTGCTCTTTTAAATTTTGCCTACAAAATGGCGAGACATGTTTTATGCCGACTCCGGATGGAGAAGCTTTTCATGGCAGAAATACATTCGGAGTCCTTGCTAAGACACTGCCGAGGGGCGAACCTGCTTAGAAAAACTTTCTTCTAAACAATTTTTTTCAAAAATTTTGATGTTACTTTGCCCAGGGCGTCAACCCAGGATCTTCGTGTGGTAGACATGCTACCACCACACCACATCACGGCGGCCGCCAAGAAGTAGCCAGAGCAAATTATAGCTTCCCCACACAATTTTCAACCTCACCTACTCGTGGCGAATTCTTTTTCTTTAGCAGTCGAGGCCCTGGCGACCCCAAGTTCGTCGTGAAACTAAGGGGTGGCAGACGGGATGGCCTAGAAGGTTTAATGTGGTGGTATTAAATCGTTTTCCACCATACACTAATAGTGCTTGTTACTGGAATGTATCGGATCTATATCAGGCAAAGGATCATCCACATCGATAACACTCCCCAAAACCTTCGAGGAATGTGTTTACGAGTATCGCTACAAAAACAACAACAATTACAGTTTTACCAATTACAAACTTCATTGAATGCATTTCTTATGGTGGTATAAAGTTTTCTAGGAGCTGCCAATCCTTAAATTCGTATGTTAACTCTTTTGAAAAAGGTCTTTTTTGAGTGGTCCTACTCGGGCGCCAATTAAAGATTTTTTATAACTATTTTTTTTCCTTTATTAATTTGTATATCGTTTTAATATTAATTTTAAAATCTTATGTTATTTTCTTTTTTTCACTTCTGTGGTAAAACAAAGAAACATGGAAGGAATAATGGTGCAGAGCGGAACGATAGAAAGAAATGTTAAGCTTTGCTGATTCTGTAGCTCTTACAGTTTTGTTACCTTGTGACCACTACATTTTTAAGTGCGAATAAAAAATAATTCAGACGTGCTGAACTATGAGTATGCCCAGCGAAAATTATCTGTACGAAGTCCTCTTTCTGTTCAAACAATCTATCGCTTTCTGCACGCATCTACGCAACTTCCTCAAAATACAACACGTTTCTTAGAATATAATAAAATATAAAGTATAAACAAATTAACTTAGAATATTAAACATGATCAGGTATTAAAAACATATACCAGACACCTATAAAAAGATAGATGACAACATTTACCAAAAATGTACCAAGCAGACACTGTATAATCTACATTTCTCAAAAAAATTGGAATGCTTTATCGTTTCGCTTCTAGTCCAACATGGTTGGGCACAGTGCACTTAATTATTATTTTAACTAAACAAATTCTATTTTGTGGGGCTGTTTTCTTAAGTAAGGTTAGGTTAGGTTGAACTGGCCGGTCCATGACCACCTCACATAGATTGAATAAGTCCGTAGTGCTACCAGAAGTTTGTTTTAACGACAAAACTGAAAGACCCTATCAAAAACCAGGATCTATGTTATAAAATAACTCCGTCCTCTTGGCAAATACTAGATGCTTCCTAGGACTTAAGCCACTTGCTGCTTCTAGATCTGACAGCTGTATCACTCCTAATAGCTGGAGTCTTAGCCTGGCAAGCGCAGGGCACGAGCACAGAACGTGCTCGATCGTTTCTTCCTCCAGCCCGCACTTCCTGCATCTGCCATCACTGACCAAGCCTATTTTAAATGCATGTGACGCCAGAAGGCAGTGTCCAGTCGGAATACCCGTCATGAGTCTACAGTCCTCTCTTTTTAATGATAGAAGCAACTTTGTTAGTCTAAGGTTGTAAGACCTACACATAATATTCGACACTTTACAGCCCCGCGCTTGGACCCACGCCTTTCCTGCTTGGTCGATCATGTGCACCTCTCGCCATCGCTTAATTTCGCCCAGTCTAATCTTCAAGGGATGCGCTCTTTTTAGCCAGTTCATCGGATGTTTCATTCCCATATGCCCTGGGATCCAGTATAGATGTATAATTCTCCCCATCCCGATTCTCTCCAGGGACTGCTTACACTCTTACACGCATTTAGATGCTGTGCTATGCGACATTATTGCCTTAATTGCTGCTTGACTGTCAATAGGTTAGGTTAGGTTGGGTGGTAGCTTCCCTGATAGGGGAAGCTCACTTGGACAACATAACGGTCCGTTGTGATACCACATATAATAAACTAAACTAACGGTGACGTAGATATAACTACTTAGAGAATCGTTGGGTAGCAACGATAAAGTTCCGAATGATCCCGATCTCAACCTTGGATAGCTCCTCGGGAGATCCAAGTGAGTCACGACCGAAATACTTTCGCCTAGTTCTGGCAAAAGCTGGGCAGTCAAGCATAAAGTGATTTGGTGATTCCACCTCATCATCCTCCATACAGCTGCAGCAGGATGGAGTTTCCAATATATTGAGACGTACCGCATGGATACCCATGGGACAGTGCCCTGTCAAAACCCCAATGACCATTGATAGGTGAGACTTAGTGAACCCAATTATTTCACCAGACCTCCTGCCATCAGAAGGATCTTGATATCCTGCAAGACGTAGTGTCCGCCCAACGTTTGCTGAGCTGACTCGAGGCCCAGCTATGGAAGAGCAATCCACAGGTGACTAGCGGAATCCCGAAATCCCTGCAGCCATCTTCATCCGGTTCAGTTCTACCGATTCGGGCTAAGAGATCCGCTTGACAGTTACCCGGAATATCACTATGGCCCGGGACCCAGATAATCTTAATTGTATAATAATTCGATGCAATCGCAAGTGTGGTCAGGCACTCCCAGACCACCCTCGATCGCACTGTAGTTGAACTCAAGGCCTTTATAGCCGCTTGGCTATCAGAGTAGATGTTAAATTCCCTAACCGTAGTAGCGCTGGATAGCATTTCATCCACCGCATCCTTAATCGCAGCAACTTCCGCTTGGAATACACTGCAGTGATCAGCCAACTTAAACTTGCGGCTTACATTTAGCTCTTGACAAAAGACCCCCCCCCCCCCCCGCCAACCTTTCCGTCCAACTTCGACCCATCCGTGAACAAGTTAACTGGTCCCATGCCCCAGATAATTCCTCTTCTCCACTCCTCCCTCGGGGGAATGACTGGGGTGAAGGTTGTATAGGGAGCGGCCACCGGCATGCAATAGTCCGTCCTGTCCGGGATAAAGTCGAAACTAGTAAGAAGGCTAGAGTGTCCGAAATCAGAAAGCATATAACCCATATCACGAAGCCTGACCAACGACCGGGCCGCGGCTGCCTTTCCCGCTTTCCACCAGACCTGCACCCCGCTGTCAATATAAAGTTAACACGATTGCAGCTTGGGCTATTTTCCTCCAGGGTTTCTACTGCTTTGGTTGCGGCTACTATTTCCGCTTGGAAAACGCTACAGTAATCCGATAGCCTGTAGGATCTGTTTATTTCTTATCCGTCCGATAAAAACATTTTTTGTGAGCAAAATTTCTGTTTACAGCGCAGATAAATTGTAAGGTTCACTTGGGAAGACGGGCCTTAGATTTACCAACCTTACGATTATAACAGAAGTTTGAAGAAGTTCACTATATAGGACCCAAGATTCATCGAATTGATGTAAGTATACTTCGTAATTTTCTTTCAAATTTGGTTCTGGAAAAAAACCGACTTCGCTGGTCCATTTTCAGTGCCTATTTTCGTTTTGTTCCGTACAAGTTTTTCAGCGAAAATTTTTAGAAAGACCACTTTTAAATGTAAAATGTAGTAGTAAAGTAAATTTGCACACTAGTGACATCAGCTATACACTAAAAATTTAGTACACCATGCCAAAATAAATTTTGTAAGAAAATTGAGAAAACTGGTTGGGTTAACAGTTGTTTAGAAATCTTAAAAATATTCGCATAGTAAACTCATATACAAAGCGAAAAAACACCACATACATACATATTGTAACGAATTTTGGGAAATTCTACTTATTCCAAACCTTCTGCCAACGAATCGCTAAACTGTTGAATAAATCACTCTAATGTTCAGTATTGCAATATGGTCTTTATTTAGTCTACTTGGGAGTAGTACAATTATACTTCAATCTCACACTACTTCACAACAGAGTGTTTAAATCAAAACTGATTACTCAGCTTGCGCTGCTTTTATACTCTCCGTTGATTCATTCGCATATTTCTACTAAAGTCTATACGTTTCGCCTTCTGTATCTCCTGCTTGGTACTTGAGCTACATGTATATTTGTAGTTTATGCGTCTCTCATAGTCATATGTGTGTGTGTATGTGTGAGAAACTACTCCGACTGATGACCACAAGTGCGTGCGAAAAAATATATCTTCGTTGCCTTCTATATATGTATGTAAATGATGATTGATGTGTTCATGTATATACGAGTGGCTGCTTCATGTTTTTACTGTTTCGTGATTATTTATTTAGTATCAGCTTAGTGATGCTAATATTCGTCACAATATATTGTATTTGCTTCATATACAGTGCTTCGAACAATTACTCTATATACACCGAAATAAATAAAGCTAATAAAATCAACAAACATGGTTTGTTGTTCTTAATATAACAGACATTCTATAAAATTAATCGCTTTGGTTAACTCAAGCGAGTTTTTATCAAGAGAAGAAATTTGTCTAGTTATTTTAACAGAAGAAACACTGAAGAAAAGAGCTTATTTAATTTGTCAATTCAACAGCGAACAACTGTCAATATTATGCAAATGAGTCAGCTGATTTTAAGGAGAAACTTATGCTCACGCTTACTACTTTGCTCTTATGACTACCGTGCTGCAGAAATTTCTGTCATATCAACAGCCACTGTTATGCTAATGTTGACAAAAATCTGTTACTTCAATAGTTCTAATTGGTATTCGTTGGGTTACGTTAATAATTATAAGTTAACTGAGCAGAGCTAGGTGGCCATCATGGTTTGGTGGTAGCGTGCTACGCCTACCACACCGAAATCGACAGAAATAACTGTTGAATTTACACGTAGTTCGGTTGTTTTTACAAGCGTTTTTCTTTCAGTATATAAAATAAATAAATACTACCCATAAGCCGTTTTATATAGCGAAATGCAACAAAAATTGATTTGAGTTACAATTATTGACTGAACTGCATGTTTGTAAGTACGTTAGTACATTCGGGAAAGCTGAGTGGCCTCCTTTACCAAAAAAACAATTTTTTTACTACGTCACGGTACATTAAATTTTCAATATGAATTTGTTGGTTTTTTTTTTTGTCTATTTCTATATTTAAAACGCATAAATTTAGCCGCACTTAGTGTCGGATAGTGGCAAAGAAAATGCTGCACGCTTTCCTCCTTTTTAATGCATCTGCCTCTCCGGCAGTAATGGTAAGTTTTGATGCCGCTACTAGCGGCGTAAGTACCTATCAAACAGTGACCTGTAAGGACCCATACCAGAGACGAAAGTCCTAACTTATTCAGGGTCTAAAGAGTGTTGGTGCGTACTTTAACATAGGAAAGCCAAACCAACCCTCACCACTCGCATATAGGAAGCGCTGACCAGAGCATTGTATCCCTGCCTATTGCGCTCGTGCTCGCACGGAGGCCATAGATAAACCTACCGAGTGATTTTCAGATGTGGCCGATCGTACCCCTCCTGGCTAGCTCATCAACTTGTGTCTAAGCACCCAAAGAAGGTGAATAATGAAGTGCTGGACCATCTCATTTAGAGATCTGCGATATTCAGTGATCGACTTTGTGTTGTCGACACATGATTTCAAGACCTTTAACGCGGTCTGGCTGTCCGAGAGAATTATAACCCTTTTCACCTCTTTAGGCACAGCTGCCAGATGATTTCACCATCGCTTGATAAACGCTACAAAAGGATGTTGCCTATTTGTCCATTGTTTTGTTGTGGGTATGCACACTGTGTAATTCTTAGGTTGCCGGCAGAGTGCTCGCTATAAGCTATGCTAGGCGAGAAGCAGGTATTATGAAACGTTTCTGACACTCAGGTATATTTTACAATTATACAACGCAACGATTTTCGTTTCAACTGTCGTCAGCATTGTTTACAACTGGGAGAATGACTCTCAGATACTTGACTTTATCGCGCTAAGCCAGGCTTTCGCTGTCAATCTTGGGTGGTAAGATATTCGGCGTTTTGTACATTCTTGTGAAGAGAACCAGCTCACTTTTTTCTGAGCTGACCCTGAGTTCCAAGCTTCTTTCCCATATTACATATTGTTAATGAAGCAGTTTCTATTAGATTACAGAGTTTGATGGAATTTTCACCACATTATAACACATATATTATCCGCGTATGCAATCGCCTTTTGGTCCTCCACTTCCACGAGGTGTAATAGTCGGTAAACTGCCACCACTCAAAGTAGCGTGGAGAGAAGACCTCCTTGCAGGGTGCATCTATTTACCATCCCTTGAAGCGTATTACCATCTAGCTAAGCGCAAAGAGTTAGAAGTGCAGAGAACTCTAAATAAAAAGTTCAACATTTTCGTTAAAATTTCCCTAATTTTCTATCCTATTTTTTTTCAAAAATGTTTTTAAGACTTCTTTGCATAGTTTTAGTTATGGTATTCATTAGGGCGGGTCAAATTCTATGGGGAAAAAACTACAGGTTCACATCCAGTTTCTGAATCTATGGGTCATACTGAGTAATATTGTCCATGGTACCATAGGTCTGAAACGAATTTCGAGCCTCTCTAATTTTGTTAGAAAATATTTTTTTTTAGAAATTTTTATAATTATTTTTATTAGAAAATATTTTGGGCTATTTAAAAATTGAATTTGCAATATGGAGAAGTAAAATATTCGTCGATTTTTGCAACAAATTCGTCGATTTTCCCCAAAAAGAAGCGATAAAATGCGAAAAATAGTAGAAAAGCGCCCTATAGCGACGAATATTTTACTTTTTCATATTGCAAATTCAATTTTTAAATATTTTATAACAAAAATAATAATATAAATTTCTCAAAAAAAAATATTTTCTAACAAAATTAGGGAGGCTCGAAATTCATTTCAGACCTATGGTCCCATGGGCAATATTACTCAGTTCGACCCATAGATTCAGAAACTGGATGTGCCTTTTCAACAATAAATTTTAGCCACCCTATAATTCATAGATGTTGTTTTCTAAAATATCGAAAATAAAAAAGAACACTTTAATCGACGAAATTTGATAAAAATTTTCCCCTGCTATTTTTCTTTTCGCTGCTGTGCATAGTTATTTTGTAATACATTTCTCTATTTCGAATAATTGTTATTGAATTTTTGTTAGTTGCTTAAAATTTTTTTATAAAAACCGCAATTTGTTTCTAGTTTTATCCAGTTTAAGTCGGTAAATCAAACATTTCGCTTTACTCTATTAACGTTTGTATGTACATTTTGCTTCTCATTTCTATTTGGTATGCACATTTGGTATTGTCTTCACTTAGCTCTTTCAGCTGCATGTTTGCTATTTATTTATGTATTTAGTTTGGGTTTTTTACCAACTTAGCCAATATATATTTATAGCAGACTAGGCTATTTCAACTTTGTATGTATATATATTAGGGTGGGTCGATTTTTATGGACGAAAGTTAACCGATATCCATCGATTTTTCGATAGGATGTGGGCTCAGGAAAAATGTTCCACTACGCATACCCAAAAAATAATTTTCGAGGCTGCGAAATTAAATTTTTTTACTTTTTTTACGGTTTTTTTCATGACCTACTAAAATTTTTTTAAAATTTAAAAAAAATTGTTTTTTTTTTTGAAATCGCGAGTTTAAATCGAGCTCAAGGCCTAACAATAATTATTTTATCATTATTACTAGAAGACCCGGCAGACGTTGCCCTGTCCTAAATTTGGCTTATCTGCTTCACTTTTTCCTAATCCTTTTATTCACTCCTCCCTCCGTCTTTTTCGCTTCATCTATCTCCATCTTCGTCTCATTCTCATCTCTTTTTCAATCTCCTTCTCTCTTTTCTCTTCGCTCAATTTCTTCTCATTCTTCTGCATCCCTTATTGCCTGTCCTAGAGGGTGGTATTTATTTTATTCCAGTCCCAGTCCCAGTCCCACTCCGAGTCTCAGTCCCAGTCCTAGTCCTAATCCCAGTCCCAGTCCGTCTCTGGATAATATATTACTCTGTACTAAAGCACTCATCAACAGCTTTCATTTGATATCAATATTGTATAAACACTGTCTAGGCATTCACTGGTCCACGTTTTGGCCTATATCTCGAGACCTTAGTCACCCAGGGGTATGAAAACTACACAACTAAAGACTCTCCTGAATTAAAAAAAGTGTCACAGTACCTCTAA
Source organism: Eurosta solidaginis (assembly GCF_040869045.1). NCBI lineage: Eukaryota > Metazoa > Arthropoda > Insecta > Diptera > Tephritidae > Eurosta > Eurosta solidaginis. The sequence continues at coordinate 218,324,621 of NC_090322.1, read as the reverse complement.
ATCGCGGGCCCACCCTCTCGGCGGGCCTGGTGATGTGCTATACTTGATATCATTCGCTATAAAATTTTGTATTGATAAGCAGGTTGTTTAATTAAAAACCAAGCAATTGCACGGAAGTATATCCGCACCATCTGAAAATATGAGTGTCACTGCGTATACGTAACATTTTATTATTACGTATAAACATATAAAAAAATTTGCAATAAAATAATATTGCGACTATAAACTGAGATATAACCTATCCTATCTCTCAAGTTATTTCAAACTACACACGGGGTGCAAAACAAATTCAAAATCTATTCAGTAGTTTAGGTGTCCATCGCGCCCAAAAATGTTGTGACACGTGTTTTCTATATAGTAAGATTGTTATGATATATTTTTTCTTAATTGAAAAAATTGTAAATTAGAATAGAAGAAAGAAAAAATTTAGACAACTGCCAAAGCTCGTTGAAAAGATCCATTTCGGGAACTGCTAAATTCCTTCATCGGCAACGTTTGTTTTTCAAAAAACTGTTATCGCCAACATTTTTGGATCGGACAGGGTATACATTACATTACTCTTTTGGTATGCGTAGTGGAACTTTTTTTCCTGAGCCCAAATCCTATCGAAAACTCGATGGCGCGATATCGGTTAATAAATCGACACACCCTAATGTATATGCAGATAGCCTGCCGCTTGCATGTCACGTTGGCGCTAAGTAAAATTTACAACATTTTGTATGTATGTATGTTATTCAAATAAACTGGTATTTACATATATATGTATGTATATCAGAATATATAATTAAATATTTACAGTCAATACTTTCTTACAGCCTTCAAACTATGTAGCCTGAAAGTGATCAAACTTGCACCACAGAGTTAAATAAGCATTTTCCCCATTTTTGTACGAAAGCCTTAGAATGATGCAACTTGTTGATGCAACATGTTGCTAATGACTGACCTTGTGTTTTTCATTTTCGAGAAAAAATATACGAATTTAATGAATATAGGTGGTAACAGTCTTGAGAAGAGAAATTTATCTCTTTATGAGGTTCAATATCTCTTTAGAAGTCACTATTCCAAAATTTTGAGTTGTGTTGGGCACCTTTTAAGTCTACAAGCAATGGGATATGCCTTACTGAGTTGAATGACTGCCTTGCTGGCTAGTTTAGACCAGAATTCATGAGATTGCTTATAGTGCAGGTTGGCGACATAATAAGAATGTTATGTTTATCCTAGGTCAGATTGATTAATTTGTAATTTTTTTTGTCGCCTTGAACGAAGCCTTTGCACTGGACCTGACCAGCTCAGCAGAGAAAGCGCGGAACCTAGGCGAATGTCATGTCCCGGTGGGTTTTCTCCGAAACTTATGTGTCATGGAGAAAAACGTAAAGTAGGTTAACTTCCTTCGCGCACTTATGTTCTACGTTGTGTCAGAATTGATTAATGCTAGGAACGTGTTCGTCGAAGATGATTGAAATATAAAATTAACATGGATATGCCTGAATACATTTTCTGAACAAATTTATATCTAGCCTTATTTACTTTTAATTTGAATTGATAGCTTTGACAGGTTAAACGGTGGTTGTTGTTGGCGTTGTTGTGGTAGCAGTGTTAAACGGTAGTCTTGGTTTGTTGTGCTAGAAACCCCTTGAAAAGGTTCCACTACTAAACTTCTTGAATCTCGGCCATGTGTGGAGAATACTAAAGTGTTTCCTAAGAAATAGTTCTCCTTATAAGCCAAATTACATTTCATACAAAGATTTGACATGCAACGAGGTTAATGGTTAATTATTTATTTACTTCGTTTAAAATATCAGGCCAAACACAAGAGTATGGCAGTATTTAAAGCAGCAAATGAACATTCGAAGCTAATAAAATTGTACAGGTCCGTATAGGACTGTTTCTGGCAAAGTTTTGTCGACAAAGAGGTAAATGAAAAGGCACAAAGTGTCTGGAAGTCCTAATAGGAACTGCAAAAAAATTAGTCTACTGACCAGATCAGGGGAGTCAATCTCACCGATGATCAGCTTATGAATAAACATTACACCAAGTAATATTCGATGAGTTTCAAAAGCTGGAAAATTAATTAAAAGAAGTCTATTCCTACATGGTGGAAGATGAAGACTTGAATCCCAGTTGAGACGTCGTAGTGCACAAAACTATAAACTGTTTCTGGACTGACTCAATCCGATTTTTTGATAGGTTGGAGAACAGACACTTGAGCAGTACTCGAGAATAGGACGTACCAACGAGGTATAAAGTATTTTGGTGAAATAAGGGTCATCAAACTCTCTAGCCCATCGTTTTATAAATCCTAGTACACCAGTTGCTTTGTTTATAGTAGTGGAGATATGTAAGATAAAACTTAATTTCGGATCAAAAAGACCACCTAGATCACATACAACAGATATACGCTCCAAAAGGGTACCATTTAGCATATAGGATGCCAGAAACGGTCTCACACGATGAAATGTCATTTACTTGCATTTAGTGCGATTCAAAAAAAAGTAAATTTGCTGAACACCAACTTTGAAAAGAGCCAAGATCGGCCTGAAGCTGGTCAAAACTGGATGAATCTGAGGGAAAATATGTGTGACAAAGTTTTACGTCATCAGCATACATTAAAGTTCTAGGGTGTAAGATAACTTGCGGTAAGTCATTAATAACCAAAGTAGAGAGTAAGGGACCCAAATGACTACCCTGGGGCACACCAGAGATTACACTAATCGACTTTGAACAATTGCTTTTGAACAAAACTCGTTGAGTTCTGTGTTCGAGATAACTTGCGATCCAAATCAAAAGACGCTTAGGAAAACCCAGAAGATCAAGTTTGAGAAGTAAAGGCTCATGATTAACAGAGTCGAATGCTTTACTAAAGTCAGTGTAAATGACATCCGTTTGTTTACAATCCAAAAAACCATCCATAATTAGGGACGTAAATTAGTGCAAGTTGGTTGATATTGATCTCCGACGCACAAAACCTTGCTGATAAGGAGATATTAAAGACCTACACAGATGCTGAAGTTGGCAAGTAATAATCTGTTCAAAAGATTTAGGAATAGCTGAGAGTTTGGCTAAGCCCTATATTAGACCTACTACCTTTTTATGCAAAGGTATGATAAACGATTTCTTCCACATAGATGGGACTAATGCGGATTCCAGAGATAGTTTGAATAATTTTAAGATAGGCTCAGATAAGTTTACAGCACAGTACTTAAGCACACAACTGGGAACTCCATCTGGGCCCGGGGAAAATATCGGTTTCAAAGCAAGAAGACTGTGAGGAACAGTATCATTATCAATGAACGGGTTTAAAATATTATTCGTTAAGAAATAATATTTTCTAGGACACCAAAGTTGTAACTCTTCCAGACATTTGACAGACAGTTTGATCAAACACCACTTGCCACCCCCTTATCTTCATATGCGAGTGAAAAATAACTCAGATTTGCTGGACTATAGCTATGTTCAGCGAAAATGATCTGTGCGGAGTCCGTTTAGTAAAAAAAAATAGCATTTTTGTGATGCGGATACAAACAAAGAGATAAACAAACAAATAAATTCGTTTTGGCAAACTATTTTATTAATGTGATGCAATTTAGTACAGATAAGGTAAAACGAATATTTTATTGATCCCGTTTGATTTTTGTTATTTTCATATTCTATTTTCATTGTTTACTAATATGTCCGTTATTTGTGCTACGGTATGCTAGTAAGATTTTAATGTTGCTTCTTCCAGCAAATGAACCTTGAATTTTCAGTGTGGTAGGCGTAGCACGCTACCCACCACGGTGGCCGCTCTTTTCTTTCTGACAATTTTTAATATCAACCTAAGAATACCAATGAAAACTGTTAATATAACAGATTTCCCCAAACTGAGAATATCGAAATTTGGCATGAACATTTCTTTCATAGCTACAACTTTTTGCTCTAAAAATTAGCGAAATCGCCTGAAAGTCACTCCTGAAAGCCTTGCGCAGCTATGTAAAACTATTAACCACACAAAGCAAACAACAACAGCGTTTCAAGTGCACAGCTGGGTATGTAATGGTCGGTTTCACCCGAACTTAGACTTTCTTAGTTGTTATTCTAACAACTTCATTTTTTTGGGTGTAAAAAAACTCTCGTTTAATTAAAAACTTAGCTCAGTTAAATATGATTTACTATGCAAACTTTTAATCAATTAAAATTCAAATTAATTTGTGTCATAATATAGTAATGTCCTAATTACTATTCTAATATTTGCACTGCGCTATAAAGAGCTCACTCAACATTGAAAAATCATTTATTTATTTTTGATTCTTAACTGCTTTGTCTAGCTAAGCAGCTTAATACAATATTTATTTTCTAATACATATTTACTAGTTATTATTTCTATTTTCACATACAAACATACACATCTATTGAACGTCATTATTATGTTAATAACTCACTATTTGCATATATTGAACTAGTTTTTCAACATTAATCTCTATTTGGTTAATTTTACAATATTTATGAAACTTTAGATTAATCAATATTTTAAATAGAAATGCTAGTTGCTTGCAATGCGGAAGTGTTAATCACTTCTCATTTTTAAGTAAACTATAAAGTTGACATTAATGCGATTATGAGACAAAAACCATTTTGTATTTTAATAAATAAAAATTGCATTGTTTCATACAAACACATACAAGTAAGGAAGGCTAAGTTCGGTTGCAACCGAATATTACATACTCAGCTGAGAGCTTTGGAAACAAAATAAGGGAAAATCACCATGTAGGAAAATGAACCTAGGGTAACCCTGGAATGTGTTTGTATGACATGAGTACCAAATGAAGGTATTAAAGAGTATTTTAGAAGGGAATGGGTCATAGTTCTATAAGTGGACGCCTTTTCGAGATATCACCATAAAGGTAGACCAGGGGTGACTCTATAAGTGTTTATACGATATGGGTATCAAATTAAAGATATTAATGAGGCTTTTAAAAGGGGGTGGCCCCTTACAAAGTTGAGAAGCTTTTCATAACAGAAATACACTCGGAGTACTAGACAAACTCTGCCGAGGGGCGAATCCGCTTAGAAATTTTTTTTCTAATTTTTAAACTAAAATGATAAAATTATGTATCTTAATTTCTATTGGAAAATTGTTATAGATTAGAGTTTCATAAGTTTTCATCAACTGTTTCAGATAATTGAGTGAAAATATTGCACAAATTGAAACGCATTCCCTTTGCACACCTCTTCACCACATGCATGTGTCAAAAAATTATATTTACAAAATTCATACATTTAATTGTGTAGCTTGTATACTTGCATCACTTAACAGCATAGCTTTATGCGATTAATATCAATTAAGTGGCGTTAAGTCAACATAAAGCGTTATCACATCAACCCTAGCGCGGCAGCAGGGCGGTGCGAGTACCCATATTAATTACATGCTTCAAACGGCACTTTACAGCAATTAATTGGTCTGCCCTTTTTTATGACCGCGTCACAATGAACTTTGTCATATACATAGAAGCGTTCAACGCAATCTTATGTATGATGATTAGATTGCACGTATTTTCATGGAGAACGGCAGATTGAACGACAATGGCACCATCTGGAAAACAAAAGTTGACAATCTTCAACTTTTGTCACATCTTAAGCATCCAAAGTTTTTCACAAATAAAAACTGCATTTTAACAAAAGAATAGGATACAAAATGTGTTAGCAAGCATTTTTCTTGTATGTTGAGAATGTTTATAACAAAACTCTGCAAAATTTGATATGTCAATGGATAAGTCGAAATAAGTTTCATCTGAGGTGCTGTTTATATTTACAAACGCAACATCTTGCATGATTGTGTCGATGTCAAAGCGCCGTCACATAAGCAATTTTTTATATAGATGCGTTTAACTCAATCTTATGCATTATGAGTAGACCGCACGTATTTTTATGTATAACGGTAGAGTGAGCGACACTGGCGCCATCTGACATGAAAAAGTAGTCAACATGCAACTTTTGTTCCAAGCAAAGCATAAGAAGAATCATTTGACATTTGCTTTTGCCAAGGGTGCTGGCATACTTTGCAAGTGAAATTATTTTTCGCACTCGTTGCTAACTTTTCTAACTGCAATATAACAAAAGAATTCGACACAAAATATGTTAGCAAGTATTTTTGTTGTATAGGGAGAATGTTTATAACAGTGATTGGCGAAATTATTTATGTGAATGGGCAAGACGAAATAAACTTCACTTGCAAAGTCTGAAGTTCCTTCATATTTATAAACGCAATATATTTGTTGGTTGTGGCGATGTTACTGGAATGCAGAAGCTTGTGCTAAACGCATTTATCATTGTGCCGCGGCCTTTCTGTCATGCATAAGATTGCGTTAAACGCACTTAAATATATAAAAAAGTTCACTGTGACGCGGCAATTACTTATATGTTTGCACTTAATATTTACTTTACACTATAGTACATACGCTGTATACTGTTGCCCTAACATTTCATTACGTCTAACAATTTAACGTAATGATTTACGGGAATTAATTTAACAAGAACTAAATTCAGTATTCACGTGATCTTTCCAGTTCATTGCTTTAAAGTGAAATATTTACATGAAATATAATTCCATATAAGCTTACAAATGTAGAGAGTTCGAGCAAGAGTTGCTCGATGATCGATCGAGCGATTTTGTCGCGTAACACGATCAAACAAAAAAATAACATTACATCAAAGCTAATGTTAATGCCGCCAACGCTGACGTCAAAGCCAACCAGGCGCTTAATGAAATGTGATTAACAACAATCGATAACACTTTTTGAGCAATATATATATGTAAGCAAATACATATATTTTTTTTCAATTTTATCTTTAAGTCCCGGTTCTACAGTAGTTGATTAAGCTAAGTTTAAACTAAGTTTGCTTATACTCTAGTCAAATTTAAACTCCATTTAAACAACTGAGCAGTTTGCCAGCACCTTTTAAGGCAACCTTTGGGGTATGCTGTTTTGTGCGACAACATTGGTTTTTTTATTATCTAGATAATTTCTGCTGCTGCCGGATTTTGTTTACCCAACAAACATGGAAAAAAATTCTGCAGCGAAATATATATCTAGTTCCGGAAGTGATATCCAACATCATTATTTAATTATTCTTAAACCAAACAGTTCTAGAGTTGATATCCAACTTCATTCTCCAATCACTATCTAACCTTTGAGAAATTTTGTAAAACTAAAAGTTTTCGCCTTGTCCGTCCTGATGTCACGTTGTTTAAATTTTTCCCAAATTATTAAATAAATTATAAAATTAAAAAAAAAAAAAAATTGCTTCAAATAAATGTTTTCATACATTTAAAAAAAGCAATATGGGCAATCCCCAATTATTAAAATCATACATACATACAAAATTGGTTAATTCGTTGTAGTTCTATAAATAGAACGAAAACAGCAACAAAACCAAAGTTTCTTTGAAAACCGCCGTACCAAGCATAGCTTTAACACATAATTGCATACGAAGTATGCAATGTGTAAAAGATTAAAATATGCAAAAAGAAGGCAATTGGGAAAAACTTTACAACGGGCATGACGTAGCTGAATGCGTTTATAACCATTTCAACTATCGTAGGAGTGCGAGTTCGACTCCCACTCCCGGGAGAAAAGGCTTTGAAGAGATTTACAAGGTATAATCGAAACAGCTGTCGCCTTGTCCGTCCTGATGTCACGTTGTTTAAATTTTTCCCAAATTATTAAATAAATTATAAAATTAAAAAAAAAAAAAAAATTGCTTCAAATAAATGTTTTCATACATTTAAAAAAAGCAATATGGGCAATCCCCAATTATTAAAATCATACAAAAGTTTTCGTGTTGATCTCCAACGCCATTAATATTTTTCAATTATTATCCTAATTTTGAGAAATTTTGAGAAATGTGCAGTTCTCAAATGAATATTCAACATATTTCTCCCGTTGATATCCTACATTGTATATCGAGTTAAGGTGGAGTTGAAACAAATCTCCAAGTTGGTACCACCAAAACCAGCAGCTATTTATTGTGAGAAATAAACACCTGGTTGATAGCAGTAGCGTGCTACGCCTACCACGCCGACGATCCTGGGTTCACACCCCTGCAGGTCATTGCGATGGCAAAGCAACATCAAAATTTTAGAAACAAGGTTTTTCAATTAGCAGCAAATTTTTCTAAGCGGGGTCGCCCCTTGGCGGTGTTTGGCAAGCACTGCAAGTGTATTTCTGCCATAAAAAGATCTCAAGGAAAACTCATCTTCCTTGGAGATGCCGTTCGGAGTCGGCATAAAACATGTAGGTCCCGTCCCGCCAATTTGTAGGAAAAGTTAAAAGGAGCACGACACAAATTGGGAGAGAATCTCGGCCTAAAATCTCTTCCGAGGTTATAGCGCTTCACATTTATTTATTTTATTTTCGTAAAAATACTGTGGTATAGAATCTTACGTTTGAGTCCAGTGAGTTGTTAATTAAATTTTTTCAACTTAAGGAATAGCATTTTTTGCTTTACAAAGTATTCCCTCTTTTGCTGAGTACGCTGTGATTCTCGAGTTGAGCCACGGTTTCGAAACAACTATTGAGATTTTAGAAATATGCTTAGTTATCAACATGAGCTGTAATGGTACTCAAGCCCAAATACTTGTTGGGTATATGCGATGCCATTTCGTCCGAACGCAAATAACAGATAGGTTAACTACAATTTAACCCTGTCAGATCGGCCGCTAAGCTTAGCTTAAACTTCAGTTAATGTAGACTGAAAAATTGCAGAATAAGTTTAAGCGTAGTTTAACTGACAAACTGAGTTGAACTTGTACTGAAAAACCGGGCCTAAGACTTTCGTTGCTTACATTTCTATATCGATTGCAATTTATTCAAATTTATGCACTGCTTTGTGTGCGTTTAGAGAGTGCGCTGCTTATTGAGTGCATTCTGTAAGTGCAATAAAGACGATTTCTACTCAATAGATTTGACTGTTTGTCGTTTGGAGGCTCTTCCGTCAAAAAAGTTAACCGCATGACAATGTAGTAATAAATGAATATTAAGCTACTATTTGATTTCCCATTATTTCCGGCTTAAACTCGATTTCTTGATTTCATTTTCTAAAACAAAAATATTCCACTAAATATTGAGTAGTGACGCTGGAATTTTACAACGATATTAGCTTCAGTTAATGCTCTCATTCATTAATTGCTAATAAACGCATTTATTTGTATTATTGTGGATATTTAATAAGTTTGGTTAATATTTTTACGCAAGTTTGGAGATAAAAACGGCTACTTGTGGCTCTTATTTAGATAGATAATAAGAAATAAAATAAAATGTAAATACCTGCTCGATATACGTCCAAATAGAATTTAGGCCGAGCTTCACTTTCAATTTACGTCGTGCCCTTTTTTAATTTTTTCTACATATTGGCGGGAGTCGACAGACATGTTTCATGCCGACTCCGAACGACATCTGCAAAGCAGATGAGTTTTCACTGAAACGCCGAGGGACGACGCCGCTTGGACAAATTTGTTGCTAATTGAAAAATTTGTTTTCAAAATTTTTGATGTTGCTTTGCCTGGGACTTGAACCCAGGATGCTGCGTGTAGTAGACGGAGCACGCTACCACTAACAAATCCAAAGTAAGGTACAATATAAATATCGGAGAGTTTCCAAAATCATCATATATATTATTTCTAATTGCTGTTTTTATGTATGGGTCCCTTTTCCGCTCTTATTTGGAATCCAAATCTATAAATAAAGGTTTGATTGTAAAGATGGAGATTCGGGCTATTAGCGAGCTTTGGGCAATTTTGGTCGTAGTGCTTTTGTTTAGCTATATTTTATTAAAATAATTTGTTAGAAATAAACGATTGTGGGCACAGAAAGAAATCTATTTGTACTATGGCACTATTGTGAATATATGCCCTGCATTACCCGGAGTTGCTATTGTACGCTAGATGGCAGCGTAAGCTGTATTGTGCGCTAGATGGCAGCGCACGCTGTAAGTTAATAGAACAGCTGATTTCTGTTGATATATGATAACAGACTATTATATTGGTTGCGCAAGATGCGCACGGGTCAGGCTCGTAAAATATTAATATGTGTATGACTTTCAAACGAAAAGTGAACAAATCTCCAAGATATATATGTCACTGGAGTGTATATATGTATATAGGTTAGGTTAGATAGAGAAAGCAAAAAGTATCATAATGATAAAAATAGCCCTACACATTCATTCAGATTCACTAACAATCACCGAAGTGAATAAACAAATCTTTTCACAAGAACAAAAGTAAGTCGTTACAACATGTCGCCTTTTTCATAATAAGGCCCTAACCATCCTATTGCGAGTGTCGATCGGCAATAGAATCGGCTTTTCGTGGACCAAGTCTTATTATGTCATGTATTACGTTTTGCTTTTTTCCTGAATAATTATGCAGATTGACATTTTTTCATTATAAATAACATCGATTTTCGGCTAGCCGTCGACTATCTACTTAGATTGATCTTTCAATAGGGTGATCCTTATGGATCAAATAAACAGTTTTTTCAAGTCTCACCCCTTCAGGCGGTAATTTAAATGTTTGTCTCATTTGGAGACGGCTAAGGGGTGTCGCACAGGGTGTCAAATGTAGGATTGCACCAAGAAAAATGTAAATAAAATAAAATCGATAGAAATATAGCTGGTGGCATGTAAAAGATTTGCAGCCCAATTCTAAATATTCCCCAGGAATTTTGTTCTCGCGGTTTTTTTTATTCCCGCGGAAAAATTCCTCAAATTCTTTTCTCCTAGGGAGAAGAATAATTGGGGAATAGGTATTTCGAATTTTCGAAGTCAGCTGTTTTGTCAATTGATCGTTAGCATTTCTTATTTTGTTTAAAAAATTTAAAAGTTTAATTATTGTTGCAAATTTGTTTGAAATTAAGAAATAAAATATTAACAATGCACAGTATTGCATTTCATGTGGTATTCACTGAAATTAGTAATGAATTGGTTCCACAGCAACATCAACAGAGGAGCATAAGAAGAAGAAGAAGAAGGCGGGATAACACAAATCCGCCGGAGTTCCCTGCTTTCATTCAGCAAGGCAATTTTCTGGCGGCCAAGTAGAGTTGAATTCGTCTTTCGTCATATGCCAAAATCTATTCAATCCTTCTTAAAAAATCATTGCTCAATTTCTGGATAGCTGCATCGAATATACTAAGAGCTCTTCCGTAGCTTATGATATACTTTTCGACTTAAATAGGAATATTGTGGTAGAATGTACATATTTTAGCAAAAATTTGTACAAATAAGTGTTTTTTCTTAAAAGATATACATAACTATTTTGATACATTCTCTTTAATTTAACAAGTGAAAAAACTCCTAAGAAATGGCAGAGAAATCTCCCTCTCGCTCACATTCATAATACCTACTTTTCTCCCATAACCGGTTTCCGGTTTTTCGAACATTGTTCAGAATAGGAGGAAAGGGAGAAGTGAAAAAACTCACAAGGAATTAGATCAGAGCCGTTGCATAAAAAGTGATAGCATCTTATACTCTGCTACGAGCTACGTCGTGTTTTAAAGCGGAGCATATAGCAGAATAAAAACGCCAAACGAAATGCTATTTGTAGTGGAGCGGGGGCAAAAAAATGTTATGCTATTTGCTTTGTTGGACATTGTTTATCATGCATTACCATCCAGCTATTACAATGGTTGATTGTTAATCTTCGTAAATTATACTTCTAATTTGTTTCTTGCTAATTTATTTTCACATTTGTCGAAGAAACGATGTGATTATTGGACTTGTTTTATGGCAATGATACTAATGTCATATTTATTGACATTAGTTCTTTTCCCAAAGCGAACTAAGTTTTATTGATCCAACTCTGTCTGAACCTTGATTTGAAAATAGTCTCAATATTTTTACATAGTACTACACCTTGAAAATTTTCATTATCTAATACATTTTTCTTTTCATTTCAGGTGGCTTATGTTTTTGGGTAATATTTATAGCCATTAATTTAAGTACCTACATACGTACTTAATGGGAATCGCCAAAGCAACAACCATTTGCCAATTAGTCTAATCAGGTAAGATGGTTTTACATTTATATGTACACTAGCAGACCCGGCAGACGTTCTTCTGCCCTAAATTTGGCCTATCTGCATACATTTTAATAAGCTTTTTCCGTCTAACTCTGCCCCATCCCTCTACACTTTTTCCTAATCTTTTTGTTCACTCCTCCCTCCATCTTTTTCGCTTAATCTCCATCTTCGTCTCATTCTATGTCTTTCTCAGTCTCGTTCTCTCATTTCTCTTCTCTCAAGTTGTTCTCCTTCTTCTTCATCTCTTATTGCCAGCCCCAGAGGGTGGTATGTATTTTGTTCCAGTCCCATTCCGAGTCTCAGTCCCATTCCGAGTCTCAGTCCCTGTCCCACTCCGAGTCTCAGTCTCAGTCCCAGTCCTAGTCCTAATCCCAGTCCCAGTCCGTATCTGGTATACTTCCCAGAAAAAAGCATCGTAAATACTAATATAGGCAAATTTAATAGGATGTATGATAGGTATGTGGGTATTATTAATTCTTGTCCTTATTTCGGCTTCGCATGCATATTTGTCAGTTTTGCCAGGTTGATGCGACTAAATCGAATATCACAATGAACTTTAGAGCTCTCAGCAACAACTTTCATTAGATATCCATAACACACACATTCTAGGGGTATCCGGGTCCATGTTTTGGCCTATATCTCGAGACCCTAGTCACTCAGCGGTGTAAAACTTAATCTGTATTATAGCACACATCAACAGCTTCAATTTGATACTCATAATGTAAAAATACATTCTAGGTGTATCCGGGTCCACTTTTTTCGCTATATCTCGAGACCCTAGCCTCCCAGTTGTATGAAAATTATCCTGTACTATAGTACTTATCAACAGCTTTCATTTGATATCCATATTGTATAAACACATTCTAGGGGTACCCGGGTCCACGGTTTGGCCTATATCTCGAGACCCTAGTCACCCAGGGGTCTGAAAATTATTCTGCACTATAGCACACATCAACAGATATGATATCCATATTGTATAAACACATTCTAGGGGTACCAGGGTCCACGTTTTGATCTCAATACCCTAGGCACGTAGCGAAAAAAAAGGTAGAATTTGACCGATTCTCAGACCTACCCAATATGCTCACAAAATTTCATGAGAATCGGTTCAGCCGTTTCGGAGGAGTTAAGCCTCTAAAACCGTGACAGAAGAATTTTATATATTAGATTGAATTTTTTATAAAAAAAAAACCGATTTGGGATTTCAAAATCAACTAACCATCATCTCTCCTTCCTGTATCTTTCCTAAAAATTTCATGGCAATCTTTCTATCCGTTCTCGAGTTTTGGAGTGACAATCAAAATGTACACTTTTTTTTTATATACATATGTATATAGATTATTGTTATTTTTATTATTATTTGTATTACTTCTAGTATGGAAACTCGCTACGTGAGCTCTTTGGCTACCCTCACGTTAGTCGGCTAAAGCGGCAATTACCCACCGACGTGTGCCGTACGTACGGATGTTTGTCGTACGAAACACGTTTGACCGACCTCTCAAGCCCGTAGGAATCAATGTGTGCGTCTGTGTACATGTACATAACATATTTGTGTGTGTATTGTTTACAGAGAAGCACTGTTGCCATTGACCATTTTGCATGCTGCTTATGGAAACATCAACTTTTTCCAATTTAATTTTTGATGTTGTAAAGCTGGAATTAATATTAAATAAATATAAATAGATTACATATTTATAATCTGCACTTTTACGTAATTATTTCGAATTATTTTCACAATTTTTCAAATTTTAATTGGTTGTTTTTGCATAAAACTGCAAACGGTCAAAAATTAGCGCACAAAAGTTTACTAGGCAACTCTGTCTAGTGAGAGAGCGATCAGCTGACACGTTCTTACGGAAAAAATCAAAATTGTTTTGATCTCTACGTTCCGGGCTACGTACGTACGGGCGTTGCACGTCGGTGAGTTTTCGTTTACATTGCACACTCATAAGATAGGTCGTGTCAGCTGACACGTTTTTGGTACGTACGTTCGTGAGTAACTGCCGCATAAGCCATCATCTTCCAGTTTCGCGAGGAGAATATTTCTCACTTATCAGCTGACAATATTCCGTCTACACTTATTATTAACATTGCCCAGAGATAAATCGCTTAGTCTACCCTTCTCTGTTGCTGTGCGAAGTGACTGCATTCAAAAAAAAGTGAGGCGTGCGTCGTCTATGTACTTACAATCTACGCATTTTCAACCTTACCCATTCTGTGGAGATATTCTCGAAAGTAGCCGCGGCCAGTTAAAAACTGTGTCAGGTAGAAGTAGCCCTCTCCATGTTACCGATCCAGCCATGGCTCCAGCTCAGGAATTGGTTCCCTGGTCCCTTTGCCTGCCGCACTGCTGACATCAGTTTCCCTCCTGCACGGCAGCAACATCTCTGCTTACTTCTTCTAGTAGGACATAAATTGATTTTCTCTCCTCAAAGAGAAGGTGTGTCGGTATGGTTCCCACAATGACTAGGACTTCATTGTGAAAACCGTGCGGTAAGCTGAGGATACGAAGTAGCAAAATTTAGACAAAATTAGTTGATTAGGCTATACGAGCCCGAACTTGGCATACACTCTACTAGATCACAAATGCCTGCACCAATTTTTTGTTAGAGCAGAGAACAAATTGTTAGTTGTAAATCCAAACTATAACTTCTAATTAGAGCTTACGATTTCTTTTCGAACACAAGCGAGATTTTCGAGACCCGAGAAATCTAGAACTCAACTTCTCGCGAAATTCTCGTGTCTCCAAGTACTCGTAAATCTCGCGAGCTTCTCGACATAAATTTAATTGCTGTATGGACAGTATACACTTGTTTTTTTTACTTGTGAATTTTCTTTGATTATATTGCTTTCCAATGACATTTAACTCAAAAAATATTTATTATACATATAATTTTGTTCAAAATATTTTTTTTAACGAGACATCGATAACACGGCTTCTCGCAATATTCTCGAAATACTCATAATACTCGCGAGCTTCTCGACTTTCAATTCAGTCGCTGCATTGGTAGTATTCTATACATTTCTGTGTTTTTAGTTGTGGTTTTTTAGAAATTTTCGCTTGCGCTCCAGAAAAAATCCTAAGCTCTATATAAAACAGCCAATGAATAGATTAAATTGAATGTCGAGAAGCTCGCGAGCCTTACGAGTATTTCGAGATTCGAGAATCTCGTGAGAATTGAAAGTGGAGAAGCTCGCGAGTATTACGAGTAATTCGAGATTCTCGCGAGAAGGCGGGACTCGCGGGAAATCTCTTCTCGAACAAGTTCGAGAAATCGTAACCTGCACTTTTAATTGAAATAAAAATGTATCAAATAGAAAGTTTTAAAAGTAAACATTTTATAACAGTAATTTTTTACGCGTATTTTAGCTAAACCCAGCGTTGGAATTAGTGACCTGTCAGCTGTTTTTAAATTTTTTCCTGAAAAAGATTTCATGAGATGCTTGCTCTGAGTCACACCAGCTTGCTTTTTTTGTTTTTGACAGCTGCTCTACTCTGAACTTCTCTTCACTTAGTTTGTGTTCGTAGACAGACCAATGGCGCAACCAGGAAAAGGTGTCGGCCGGAAATCAGCTGATTGTTACTTTTTTAATACGATTTGACGTTTCAACTTCCGGGGCAATAAGATTTCGACATTAGTCCATCGATTTACAAAAACAAAGTACATAGAATTTATATAGATATTTGTCAAATATCGGTTTTGATAGTTTTGCATGAAATTTCAATGTGTTTACAAGACCCTTGAAAAATATACATACATACATGTACGTATATATATATATATATTCTGCACGTTTGTTTTTAAAATTTATTGATACGTGATATTATGAATGAAATTTTCCTAGAAATTTTCGCGAAATTCAATATGAAGTAGACGGCAAATGATTTACCTTATCGAGCTTATAAAAGTAATGTAATCATAATTTGACTCATACACATATTTAGAAAAATGCATTTACCTTTAAGTGAATATGAGGATATGATCAAGGGTGGGTCGATTTATATGGACGAAAGTTAACCGATATCGCGCCATCGATTTTTCGATAGGATTTGGGCTCAGGGAAAAAAAGTTCACCTACGCATACCCAAAAAAATAATTTTCGAGCCTGCGAAATTTCATTTTTTTGACTTTTTTTTCGGCTTTGATTTTTAAGGTTTTTTCAGGACCTACCAATTTTCATATGTATACTCTGTCCGACCCAAAAATGTCCGCTAAACACGTTGCCGATAACAGTTTTTTGAAAAAAAAAAAAAATTTTTTTTATACATGAAAATTTAAAATCAAATGAAAATTGTTTTAATAGTCATGAAAAAACCTTAAAAATCAAAGTCGAAAAAAAGTCAAAAAAATTAAATTTCGCATGCTCGAAAATAATTTTTTTGGGTATGCGTAGTTGAACTTTTTTTCCCTGAGCCAAAATCCTATCGAAAAATCGATGGCGCGATATCGGTTAATTAATCGACCCAGTCTAATATACACATATGAACATCAATTCATACATGTGTATGTATAACCGTAAAAAAAGTGTATATCTTGACACTTGACCATTAAGCATATAATTTATTGCTAATAAATTCACGAAAGAGTCAAATAATAATGAAATCAATTGACCACTCTTTTTTTGGTGAAAGCGAATCAATTAAACGAAATGGTCAACGCAACCGATCAATTGCTTTTCGGACTTATCAACAAATAACGTTTCGAGTTTTTTTCTGTTCAAATTTCTATATGTACATATGTATGTATATAACTTGCTATTTTAGTGCTAACTAAATAAGAGCATGCCAGGGATAAATTATTATATGCCATTTTCATCACAATATCAATGAATCTGTTGGCAGTGATTTGTTTTAATTCATGAAGTAATTTAAATAGCCAATAAATGTGACTGCATGATTTTGAGGAAAACAGCTGCAAAAAGTTTTTTAAAAAACAATAGACGAAGTCTCACGTTATTTGAAGTGGTTCATATTGTAACGAATTTTGGGAGATTTGTCTGATCGGGACGATCAAACTTAGCGGGAGGGAAATGTGGCGAATATTAGCGGCTTTATACATCACTATGCTGCTACTAAATAAATGCACCACAACAATAAAGCAAGCAGCCACACTGATGTACATGAGCATATCAAAGCAAGCAGCCACACGTACACATAACCAGCAGCTTGAAGCAAAGAGATAATTTCGCATACACATCACGTTATCATCAGCTGAGTGCAGAGTCTAAATAAAGTAGTCTAAATAAAGATCAGTTTGCAATACTGAATATTGGAGTTATTTATTCGCCAGTTCAGCGATTCGAACGTGAAGGTGCATAATTATCAGGAGCTCCCAAAATTCGTTACAATATAATTTCTTTATTTTGCAAAGATACGTTTTTAAAAGGTGAGAAAAAAGTTAAAAGGTGGCTATGGCGCGCTCCTGTCTCGAGCATGTACGAATTGATTACAACAGTAAATAATATTTTTAAACAAGATTATAGAGGATCAAACATTCTAATCGTTGCCAGATTCGAGTTTAAAGATATCACACTGTTTGAAGAACAACTTGATTAGTAACTGTGTCTTCTAAGTCACAGCGACTTTTTATCACTATATCGCTGTGACTTGACAGTGATTATACATAACTGCAAAGAATAAACCTTGGCAGCCTTCTTCGAGATTGGGGGTGCCTTCAACAACTTTCGAACGGAGGCCATCTACAGGGCACTTATGCGACATGAAACTCAAGAGTCTGTAGTTGTATGGATCAATTCTGTACTCAGGAGTAGGGTCGCGAACGGCGATTTAGGAGCTGGCCCAGTATGTAAAATGGCTACCAGAGGCACCTCTCAGGAAGGCGTGCTATTGTTGTTGTTGCTGTAGCGATAAGGACACTCCCCGAAGGGTTTGCTATCGTGATATTGTCTTTTCTGATAGATAATAAAATTCTAGAAACCTTCACGGCAGCAGGAGCGAGCTCATGGAAACGACACTTTGCGGTATTTCGCGATAGGCAGGCCATACGCGCTGGAGATTCATTTAAAAAGCAAAAAAGGAACTTTATTACTTAAAATTAACAAGGCTAAACGGAGCAACGATAAATCTTTCTTCTGAAACCAAATATCATGCACAATTCTAGACTCCAATGGAAAATGAAGGTTGAGGTGAGATCGAATAAAGCGTTAGCAACATAGTACACCTGCAAAAAGGCTTTCGGGAGGAAGTGGAAGAGCATGGCAAGGGGACGGGACCATAACTGAGCTAACGTCCGATACCAAAGGTGCAGAACATACGGTGATATCATTCAAGGGAAGAATGGGAGGAAGCACTAGACAATGATTGAGCCATTACAAACTACTTGGAAGGTTCGGAAATGGAAAAAGGGAACTGCAGATGGAAAGTAATCAAAGAATCTGCAGGTAAATAAATCCTGGCTCATTCAGTTTCTTCCAGGCGGAGGTATATGCCATAGAGAGAGCAACCAGACTCCTCCAGGATAATACGGTACCAGACATTAATGTAACGATCTTAAGTGCATTCGAGTCCAAAGTGACAAATTTAGATACCCTGAGAAAGTGCTGAGCCTCGTTGGCGTGCAGAAGGCATCTCTATTTCTCCATTTGCTGGGTCCCTGGACACAGCCATATTGGAGGGAATTAATTTGCAGATGAGATGGCCTGGAAATATTCTGAAATGAACATAAGCGAGGTGGCAAGCTCCGCGCGTCCACCACTGGATTATCTTCTGAGGGAAATCGAGGGATATAAGATTAGAGAAACTGACTTGCTGTGGACCAATTGGAATGATTAAAAGGTACCAATGGCATTATGGTCATGTTTGGATAGGATAGGAACTAGCTTCTTTCTCAAGCTAAACAAATCTGTAGTGAGAGTACCTACGGTTGTCAGAGGGGAAAATTCATCACTTTCTCAGCCGATGTACAGGATTGGAAAATACTCAGATTTATGGGCGCAGGGTTTTTCGACGGTGTGGCCGATCTTAGGTAGGTGAATTTTTCGCTGTTATTAAAGTTCATCAGAGAAAATATGTGGTTCGTTTAGGACTACAAGAAAGAAATCTAGTTGGACGAATGTGCCGCCACCCGGCACATACTCAACGCACTCACAGTGAATAAAAATTACTTCGAGTCGAAGTGTGGGAAAGTCCCTTGTACGCGCGCTTAACCTAACTTAATGCTTTGTATTGTAACGAATTTCGCGAAATTCTGCTTATTTGCAACCTTCTGCTAACGTTCGAATTGGTAAACTGTTGAATAAATCATTCCAGTATTCTGTATTGCAAAATGGTCTTTATTAGACTACGTTGGGAATCTCCTTCTAGAATCTACTACTTGGTTACCAGTTATATGCATGTGTATTTGCAGTTTATAGCCTCTCGCATAGCCATATGCGTGTGTATATGCGAGTACTACTTCGGCTGATGTGTTTATGAGTATCTCTCCGTTGCCTTGTATGAATGTGTGTAGATGATAATTGATTTGGTTACGTACATACGAGTGGCTGCTTAGTATAGGCTTAGTGATGGTAGTATCGCTTAGTGATTCGTCACAATATATTTTCATAGTCGAATATATAGTAGCTTATATCGTGCAGTCACAGTTTACTGCAAGCTATATTGTTAGCAGCACAAATCACTGGCTAATTGATTAATACTATCAAAGCTGCTTGCGCCAGTGACTAGAGCGTTATTGGGTCTTTGATTGTCGTTATTGATAAGCATGCTTATGAACGAGACGTTACGGTGATTTGCTTGAAACTGTCGCTTCAGTTTACCCTGATCTTCTTCGCTGTAAGGTACAAAGGTACATGTATATTTTTCCCCCCAAATCTATGCCAATTTTATTGTTCGTTTTATTCCCAAAAATTACTCATACCATAGGTGTAACAATTTTTAAGTTTTTGAAAGTAAAAGTCACAGTTTATCCATTACTTATTTATGACTTAAGTATAACTGTTATTACAAGATATATAAAATGAAAAGCAAAAATAATTGTTACTTCTGGACTTTTTAAAATAAAACTCAGAAGTTACTGTTATTTTGTAAGTTTTGCAAAAACACTTTCGAAATCACCGCCTCAATTTATTCTTGCTTTGAAAGCCCAAAAATTTTATATATTTCATTCGATTATAGAATAATCCTTTACTGCTTTTATTAGTCACACTTTCCGTCAAAAACTGTTATTTACGTTCCCTGTTTGGAATACCAAAAAAAAAATGGCAATGATATAACTTCTGCAGTTGATTGACTTCAACTTCGACACAGTTGATTGCATTTTTATATTTCTAAAAATAGAAGTTTTTATAAGAGCCAACACAAAGTGAAGGGAAGTATTTTTGGCATTACAAGTGCATCTTGTTTATGCTTCACCGAGCACTGAATATGCATAAAAAGTTCACGAAAATAACTTCTTTATGTTAAAAAACAAATGCATATAATTTAAATATAGCAACAACAAGTTCGTGGTGGAGCTTAAATGCAATTTATTTCTATGTATGCTTTATCGGTCAAAAGTTTCACTAACAGCAATAATTGCAGCTACCACATCGAATGTAAGAAGTGGTAGCCAAATGCACGAAAAAAAACTTAAAAAGAAATAATTTACAGAAAAAACGTTAAAACCGAACTAAATTTAAACAAGTAAGAAAATCTAAGTTCGGGTGAAACCGAACATTATATACCCAGCTGTGGACTTGAAAAGTTGTTGTTTGCTTTGTGTGGTTAATAGCGCAGTACTACATATGTACATGGTTCTATTCTGAACTCATTTTCGCTCAAAAGAAGCAAAAAGGACACAGAGGCTACCACTAATTATAGTATTTTGGAAGGAGTATCAATGAAATAGGCGGGTCACGCCTATTTACTTCCATTATATTAGGTCGGTTGAATGTTTGTCCGCTTTTCATACAAATCTTGCAATCGATTTTTAAGTAACTTCTCATTGAGCTACAAACGTGAAACTTTACACATAGGTTAGAATACCGTGACAATGCAACAAAGGAACAAAATTCCGTTAGGTGGCGCACGGATCGAAATAATTAGATAAGAATTTGAAAATTTTCAAACCAGCTTTTTAGTAACTTCTCGATGAGCTAGAGACTTGAAATTTCAAACTTAATTCAGAGGTCGATGACAGCCGACGATAGGATACAAAAAGATTCGCTAGGGGGCGCACGGGATGAGATATTTAGAAAAATCGTACGAAACGGAGGGAATTTCGGGATTGATTTTTATGTAAGTTCTCATTAAGCTACAAACGTAAAACTTAACAGATAGGATAAGACCGAGAAAATTTAAGAAAAGGAGAAAATAAAAATAAAATACAAAATTTTAAGCAATTCCTTTATATAAATGGACAAAAATCAGCGAAAAAAGTCTCCATATATAAAGACATATTCTTGCTAAACTTTAGTTTTTAAATTTTGACATAGAAATTGCAAAAATATTTATGAGAAGCAAAAATATAAAGGTGGAGCGCAATTGATTGACTAATAACATCTCTTTTCCTACCAACTTTCCAATCCAAGTAATGTGCGCTCCACTTTTTATACTCAGCGTGCTTTGCACACAGAGTATATTAACTTTGATTGGATAACGGTTGGTTGTACAGGTATAAAAGAATCGAGGTAGATATAGACTTCCATATATCAAAATCATCAGTGTCAAAAAAAATTGAACTGAGCCATGTCCGTCCGTCCGTCTGTCCGTTAACACGATAACTTGAATACATATTGAGATATCTTCACCAAATTTGGTACACGAGCTTATCTGGACCCAGAATAGATTGGTATTGGAAATGAGTGAAATCGGATGATAACCACGCCCACTTTTTATATATATAACATTTTGTAAAACACACAAAACCTGAGGCCCACTCCCTTTTAAAATACTCTTTAATACCTTCCATTTGATACCCATGTCATACAAACACATTCCAGGGTTGCCCTAGGCTCATTTTCCTACATGGTGATTTTCCCTTATTTTGTCTCCAAAGTACCCAACTGAGTATGAAATGTTCGGTTACACCCGAACTTAACCTTCCTTACTTGTATAGTTTTTTGAAATTGTGTAAGTCGGAATTATGTTGTACACCATCAAAATTTGTCCCTCATTCACCGATGATGAAAGAAGATTAAAAACCGCAAAAAAAAGACAGTAGTTTGTTTACAAATTTAATCAATTGATTATAAATATTCAATAATTACTTCATTGTAGTTATATTTACAGCATTGCTTGAGTTGTTTTTGCATATTCCATTGGTCTTGCTGTTAATTTTTTTCCTGCTGCCACCACAACTTTCCGAAGCTGCGGAAGTGGCATATTGTGAAGCTTTGTATCTTACGAAAATCTTTTTGCATCCGTTGCGGTTGGCGATAAAAAAAATTAATTGATATTTGCGCCAATAATTTTCTATGCAATTTTGCTTACAAACAAACATATAACAATTCGTTTTTTATCTATGTACATATGTACTTACTGTAATGTCCATTGAACTGGGTCGATTTATTAACCGATATCGCGCCATCGATTTTTGGATAGGATTTGGGCTCAGGAAAAAAAGTTCCACTACGCATACCCAAATAAATAATTTTCGAGCCTGCGAAATTTAATTTTTTTGACTTTTTTCTCGACTTTTTTTCATGACCTACTAAAAAAAATTTCATTTGATTGTAAAATTTTCATGTATACCCTCCAAAAATGTCCGCTAAAAACGTTGGCGATAACACTTTTTGAAAAAAAAAAAAAAAATCTGAAAATGTTTTTAGTAGGTCATGAAAAAAACCTTAAAAATCAAAGTCGAAAAAAGTCAAAAAAATTAAATTTCGCCGGCTCGAAAATAATTTTTTTGGGTATGCGTAGTGGAACTTGTTTTCCTGAGCCCAAATCCTATCGAAAAATCGATGGCGCGATATCGGTTAACTTTCGTCCATACAAATCGACCCACCTTAATGTCATTGAAGGTCCGTCTGACTTGCATATCTACCTTCCTATCCTCGTGCCTACCATTCGTCATATTGCATATAACTATTGCAATAATTCTCAAGTACATTTAATTACAATCGCATTAATTTTTTCACGCAAATGGCAATTAAAAGTATCTCACGCGCGACTGACAGTCGGAAGTAATTTGAAAGTGTGAAAAATGTTTTAATTGTTTTGATCGGCACTAAAGAATGTCCGTCCATACATATAAACAAATAGATGTTTATTTAATTAAAAAATTATTGATATTAAGCGCTGGCGTTAAAAACTAATACAGCATCAATGATGAGGCCAGTGTTGTAGTGCGGAAGATTATTTGTGTGCACAGTCATTTATTTATTTAACTAAAGCTGATTGCTGATTTATTTAATTATTTTCTTCTTTCCTTTTTTTTTTGCTTTCGTAATTGTAAACAACTTATTGCGGAGGGAGCATTTCTGTGCATTAAGTTGCTTTCCACCTGGCTCTTCTAGCGGAGAGAGGACCGCCCCGTCCTCCCTCTGCTGCCGCAGGCGGGTTTCGAAAAAAATAGCAGGAGCTATATCTTTCATTCGCATAATATGTGACCCGGTATATGAAAAGGTAGCTTATGACTGAAAAAAGAAATTGCGAGAAACATCTGTTAAAGATAAACAATGCATTTCTTCAGTTTCTTAGTACTTTTTCTTTTGCATTATGAACAGTCATGCCCAAAAGGCAAAGCACAAACCAGTTTCTGACCGATATTTTGGCTCCATTGCCATCGAAAAAAATGCTATCAAAGAAAAATGAGGATGCTTCACCAGCCACCAAAGTGGCATCGAAGGAACCAAAGGCTTCATCGTCTTTCATTTGTGCCCTTCTTTCCCTACATTTTTAGTACACTTCTAAGGAAGGTAGGACTTTCTAGTCTCAAAAACCACCATAAGCCACCTTTTCATAGACCGGGTCACGGCGTAGTCGCCGTGTTTTAGTTCGCTGGACTATGTTGATGTCAGCAAAAAGCTCGTACTCGGTTCAGCTCATCATTAAATCTTTTGCGGTAATCTCCGTCGCTAACGCGTAAATTTGTCGAAGAACTGTTCTCTTCTCAGTGCCGCCTCATCTGATGTCGTCATGGTCCATGTTTCTGCACCACAGAGCAGGATGGGTACGGTAAGTGACTTGTTGGGCATGATTTTCGCATGCCTACGTAGAGAACTTTACTTTTAAGTTGCCTACCGTGTTCAAAGTAGCATTTTATCGACAAGAGTAATTCTTCGCTGGATTTTAAAGTTAATGTTCTTGTTGCTGTTAATGTTGGTTCTCAAATAGACGAAGTCTTCTAATATTTCGAAATTATGGCTGCCAACAGTAGCGTGGTTACCAAGGCGCAAATTCGCTGAATATTTGCTTGATGACAGCAGGTACTTCGTTTTGCCCTCAAACCCATCTTTTTCCAGTTTGGAGTAGGCAGAATTTACCATGTTGGTGTTAAGGCCAATGAGGTCAATGTCGTCAGCATACACCAGTAATTGCGCGGTCTTAGAAAATATTGTTCCCAGAGCGGTTAATTTCTGCAGTCTATATTACTTTCTTCAGCATCAAATTGAAGAAATCGCACATATTGGGTCAACCTCTCTGAAACCTCGTTTAGTTATGAACAGCTGGAAGCGATCCTTCCCATTATGACTGAACTGGTGGTGTTGCTCAACGTCATGTTGCACAGCCGTATAAGTTTTGCGGGGAAACAAAGTTCAGGCAGCCCCTTTTCGTACTGCTGAAGGCGGCTTTAAAATCGATGAAGAGGTGATGTGTGTAAAGTATTTGTTCGCGGGTTTGAGGCATATTGAAAATCTGGTCGTTGGTAGATTTATCAGGTCTGAAACCGCACTGATAAGGTTCAATCAGCCGATTCACGATTGCCTTTAATCTTTGGCACAATACGCTTGGCAGGACCTTATATACGATATTAAAAAGGCTGCTAGAAGGCCGCCATAGGTGGCGCAGTTTTCAGGATACCCCTTCTTATGGACTGTTCGAAGAACACTTATATTCTAAACGCCGAGCATACATTCGCTCGAAATTCAATTATTATAAGCCGGTGTTAAGCTCATGAATTCTTAAATATAAGTATAAACTGAACACACCATTAAACAAACATACATAAATAGGTATATTTTCGTACAACGAATTGGAGGAAATGAAGAAGCATTCGTGCTGCAACAGTATTCCTCTCAATCTTCTCATTTCATCCACGAAAAAAATGAGCAACTGTTTTTCATAATTTTTCGTGGTATTTTGTTAGTTACTTTGCCGATATTTTGACGCCTGTTACTGATGCCTGCTATAACTCCGTAATGGGGTGCACTCGTAGTATTGCATAGGATATAAACAATCCTTGCACCTTGCAAGATAACGCGAATACCCCTATTGTACTCACTCAATTAACTACGCAAATATTTCACTACTCTATGAAATCCTTATGTACTTCCGTTATTTTTTAATATCTACTTATTTATTTGTTAATATATAACTAAGTAAATAATAAATATGGTAAGATAAAGAAATCAATTAAAAGATAATAAAAAGTATGATTTGTGTTATGTGTAATTGAGTTACAAATAGCCCCTTACTAAGTGTTGTCTAGATTTTAATTGGTTTAATTTATCAGTAAGGGCTCTTAATATGAATTGAGTATTTAGAAATTTTCAAAAGCAGATAACCAATATATGGATTGTTATGGTTATAAGTGTGATTAGTTATTAGTCATTATTCATAGAAATCGGCAAGGAGCTGGTGAGGCGCATGCATCGACTTTGATGTAAAATATGGTCGAACGAATGCATGCTCGAAGATTGAAATCTAAGTGTTCTTTGCTCAGTCCACAAGAAGATATATCTTGCAAACTGCGTGATCGGCTAATTGTACCTTATCAGTACTTCTTTCGACCTGGTAAGTCTACCATCGACAAGATTTTTAACTTGGGTCAAATCTTGGAAAAAAACCATAAAAAAGAATTGACACACATCCCCTATTCATCAATTTTAAAGCCGCCTCACAGTAGCATTTTTGCATGATGTGGACACGAAAAATTAATAACTCACTGAAAAATTAATATATTTCATTCAAACCAAGTGTACATGTTTTTATGCCTTACCCTCCTTCAGGGAGGATAGCCCCCCCCCCCTCCACAAATTTTCAATTTACCCCCAACAAAAACTTTATTATAGCCTTATCTTGTTCTGTTGTTCACAATTGAATATACTTATATTTAAATTTCTCATCTTCTTCAAACCATGAAGCAAACTTTCCAAGAAAATTAACTTTGGTGTAATTCACTTGATTCCATCTCATGCAAAGTTTGATAAAAAAATTCCAACTTTACTGCAGCATTCATCATACAATCCCCCGACTCTAGTTACTCCCTCCCTAAAACAGTACACACGTGGTCTAAAACGGCTTTATCCCTTTATTTTTGGCCACGTTTTGCAACCTACACCTCATTGAATTCCCTCTTTGTGATCGTCATTATATCAAAACGGTGACCAAAGGGGATGAAGAATCATTAGAGTTATATGCCATAATATTGAGTTGTTGTAGAAATTCAAAAATTATTGTGGTACAGCGTGATTCAAACTTTTGGCAGGCTTTTCTTTTCAAGGTTTCATATATTTTCAGCACAAAAATAAAATAAAAAAAAAAAAAAATAAATGTAAGGCGCGATAACCTCCGAAGAGATCTAAGGCCGAGCTTCTCTTCCAATTTGCGTCGTGCTCCTCTTGATTTTCCCTACAAATTGGCCGGACGGGACCTACATGTTTTATGCCGACTCCGAACGGCATCTGCAAAGCAGATGAGTTTTCACTGAGAGCTTTTCATGGCAGAAATACACCCGGAGTGCTTGCCAAACACTGCCGAGGGGCGACCCCGCTTAGAAAAATTTTCTTCTAATTGAAAAATCTTATTTCTAAAATTTTGATGTTGCTTTGTCCGGGAGTTGAACCCAGGGCATACGGTGTGATAGGCGGAGCACGCTACCATCACACCACGGTGGCCGCCCAGCACAAAAATAATACACATTAATAAAGTCACAATTTCGTAAAAAATACTCAACCAAAAAACTTTTGAACACTTGCAAAATAATATGATTACGTGTAGATTTTAAATTACCAAAAAATATTTTAGCTTTTGTTCCACCACAAAGTTTTATTTAATTTTAAACCAAGTGTTATTTCACTCCTGTAATTGTACTACTTACCGCGTCATCAAAAACTCACAGTTTGACAGCAGATTATTCAATGAAGAACTGTAATTATAAGAAATGATAATTGCCGTTATATGCTGTAGAAATTTTAAAAACAAACTGCATTCAAATTTCAAAAAAAAAAAAATTACTTGAAAATTTTTACTTTTTCGCGTTTAAACCAAGCAAAAATGCCACTGTGCGCCTGCGACAGTACGAAAAGGGCTTCGTATATGCCGTTATGTTTGAATTTTCTTCCCCAGCAAAACTTATATGGCTGTGCAGAATGACGCTGAGCAACACTACCAGCTCAGTCAAAATTGGGAAGGACTTCACCGAACTCTTCATAACTAAGCGAGGTTTCACACAAGTTGATCCAACATCGTATGATTTATTTAATTTGATACTGGAGGATATAATGTAGGCTGCAGAACTTAACCGCTCTAGATCAATATTCTATGAAATTAACCACATCGGCCTTAACACCCGCGCCGTAAATTTAGCTTACTCAAAACTGGGAATAAACATGAAAAATATGAGTTTGATGGTGAATGAGGACAAAACGAAGTACCTGCTGTCATCAAGCAAAGAGTCAGCACTTTGCGTTTTGGCAACCGCGGCACTGTTAGGAGTCATGATTTCGAAATGGTATAGAGCTGCATTTATTTGGGAAAAAGCATTAACACAAACAACAACGTCAGCCCAGAAAGCAAGAGAAGAATCACTCTTTCCAACAAATGCTACTTTGGACTGAGTAATTAATTTAAAAGTGCTTAAAATCGTGTTCTACAAGTCACGTTAGTGTACCCATCGTGCTTTATAGTGCAGAAGCGTGGGCAATGACAACATCAAATGAGGCGGATCTGGGACGGTTCAAGAGCAAACGTCTTCGAACGATTTATGTGCCTCTATGCGTCGGCAACGGCGAGTACCGAGGAAATTTTAATGATGTGCTATACCAGCTTTATGCTGACACCAATATAGTTAACGATTTATACTCCCTTGGTGTGACCAATTGGCGCCGGTTGGCGAAGCGAAGGAGCGACTGGCGCGCCTTGTTGGACGGCCATAACCGTTTAGACGGTTAAGCACAATTAAGTAAGTAAGTAAGTAACATAGTTCTGCGAATTAAAACAGAGCGGCTATGCTGGTAAGGTCATGTTATGCGGATGAAAGATGATGCCCCGGACAAAAAAGTATTTTTATTGGGACCCGTCTATGGAAGCAGAGGATGATAAAAAATAAAATAATTAAAAAAAAAAATTGTAAGTTAAGCGGTTTTATTGCAGACAATACTTACATGAAGTAATAATAATACTAAAAGCTAGAAAATAATTAGGTAGATCCTAGGTACCAGTCATCACACCCCTTATAAATCTAGGGCGTTGATCAGGCAATTAAATAAAAGCGTTGGGCGCGTAAAATTTCTAAAAATGTGAAGCGTAGCATAACCTAATTAAGGTTCAGTTGATTGTACTTATGCATAAATGAAAATACCATTTATAAGGATGTAAGCGGTTGATTATCAATAGAAATTTGACGCGGCCCACTCTTTTATTTATTTTTCTGATCAACGCCCTAGATTGATGAGGAGTACCTAGGATCTACCTAATTATCTAATTATTTACTGGGTTTTAGTATTATTATTACTTCATGTAAGTGTTGTTTTCAATAAAACCGTTTTTAGTCTTTATTTAATTGCCTATTATTTCTCATTCTATATAGTTCATTTAGTTACTCATTATTACAAGGGCTCTTTCCTGACTATTTGTTATAATCTAAGTCCTCAAAACATAATCCTTCCAAAGACTTTACTCGACTCTGCCCCACGTATGCTTGTCCCTCCTCCAACTCCAAAATATTTTGATGTCACTTCTACCGGACTGTATGTATTTATTATGTTTTCCAAATATGGACCACAAATACGATTTTTGTGAATATCTCGATCCTTGCGCCACCTAGCGTCGATTTTTTTTCTTATTATATCATTGTCATCGGGTTCTGAACTATATTCCAAGTTTCAAGCTTGTAGCTTATCGGGAAGTTACTTAAATTTCAATTACAAAATTCGTGCCGGTCGTCCACCCTGTCAAGTCAAGCTAAATAAACCGTTTAAAAACATGTGCCTAATTAGAACCCTTTTCAGTGTTATAGCGAAAATTCAAAACATATCCTGTTTTCTACTCTTAAGGCTTGGTTTCCTGGAAGTGGTGCCGCTGTATAGCGGCTGTAAATGTTTCAATGGAAAAGTATTTATGTGGAAACTAAGGAGACGGCGAAGTTCGCCGTAACGTAATATAGCGGCAATGAATATTACGGCCGTCATGACGGCACTAACTCGTTCATCACTGTTTTTTCCCATCGCTATGTTCAAAGCGGTCAAATACTTCAAATTTACCATAACAATGAACAATATTTTTGATTTTAAATTTTCTTTAGCATGTTTTTTTGTATGTGCCTCATAAAAATTACAAAAAAACCAGGCAAATTACAGAATTTATTTTCGCGGATCGTGGTTCGAGGTTTACAACAAAGCGGTGCCCCTCAGAAATTGTGAATATAACGACCGTTCTTTAGCGGTCGTGATAAAGCAACACCGCTTTCCGAGGAAACCAAGCCTTTATTTAAAAAAAAAAACTGTTTAGGAAAAAAAAATTCATACAAAAAATTTCATACAAATATTTTTTATTTACTAAAAAACCTTTAGAAACAAAATAGTTTATAAGTAAATAAAACAAAATATTTTCCCATCCTGTACTCGCATCCATGTGCCCAATCAGCACCCTTTTTAAAGTTTAAAGCCCTGACCTATTAGGTAGACTTATTTAAAAGCTTTATTTCTTTCTCTAACAAAATTACTCTTAAGAGATGAGAGAAATAAATGCAAGGCGCTATACCCTCCGCAGAGATTTTAGGCCAAGCTTCTCATCTCTTCCAATTTGCGTCGTGCTCCTTTTAATTTTTCCTACATTTTTTATGCCGACGCCAAACGGCAAATGCAAGGCAGATGAATTTTCACTGAGTCCAAAATAGAGATTTCTTCTATTGAGAATTTAAATTGTCTTGAGTTTTTTGCAGTACTGGTTTACATAAACTGCTCCCTTACAGTTCCATTTCTGCCCACATATTTTGTAACAACAACAGTTAATTTTTTTGTATGTTTCCATAATAAGCCCCCATTTATTATATTGTCACGAATATTAGCAAAACTAAGGAGTGCTGCCGTCTCTAAGCCGATGCTAAGCAGTGACGTGAATGCACATCAATAATTCAATCATTATGTATCTACATAAGCGAAACAATAACTGCGTCTACATATATGTACCATGTACGTATACGAGCAGCGGAGAGTCAATGCACTAACACATGCATATATCTGAGATACTCCTATAAGTATGCAATGAGAAAAACTATAAAATTGTGCAATTGTAGTTATAGCTGAGAAGTTTGAGAGCTACTGCACTAGTAGATTCTGGGAGCGCCTAGAAGATGTATAAAATTGTGCAATTTTAGTTATAGCTGAGAAGTTTGAGAGCTCATGGACAATGCTAGTAGATTCTAGAAAATGCGAACGAGGAAACCAAAGAGTATAAAAGGCGACAGATGTAGAGGCGCTGAAATTCAGTTTGATTTGAGTTGTCAAGCAGTTACGACTAAGACGATATCTAGCGAGCAATAGCAGAATTATTTTGAATAGTGGAGTTTCATTTGAGCTATCAGTTTCGTTACTAAGCTATTCGTTGCACAGTTTGAAGTATTTTAATAAAGGCCATTTTTCCGTTATTCAATATTGGAGTTATTTATTCAACAGTTTAGCGATACTAACCTAGCAAAAGGGCAAATAAGAGGATTTGCAGCAAATTCGTTACAATTGGTGTCAGAAGAGGAATTAATGAATAAATTCCAGAGGACAACAAGGACATGGCAAAGTTAAGTGAATTGAAGATCCCGCAACTGAAGAAGGAGTTGGAGAACCGTGGATTGAATACAACCGGCATTAAACTCGAACTTCAGGCACGACTACGAGAGGCAATGGAATTAGAAGGAATTGATGTGGAACAGTATGTCTTTCATCTTGATGGCGAGGAGACAACAAAAATTGAAGAAAAAAACGAAACATCGCAGACAATTACCAGCACAGACTTGAACATGATATTGACTGCAATAACTGCTCAAACATCGAGAGTAACATTCAAAATGGAAGCGCAAGAGGCACGTATAACAGAAATGTCATCACAAATATCCACAAATATGGCATCCCAACTGGAATCGCAAGAGACATTTTTAATATCCAAGATGGAAACACAGCTCGATGAACAGAAGACATATATGGCATCCCAACTGGAATCACAGGAGGCACGTATTTCAGAAATGACGTCGCAAGTGTCATCTCAACTGGAAGATCAAAAGACATATATGGCTTCTCAATTGGAAGCGCAAGAGGCACGTATATCTGAAATGTCGGCAGAAATTTTGGAACAGGTATCATCAAAACTGGAAGCGCAGGATGCAAAAATGGCTCAATTTCAGGCAGAAGTAGATGATTTAAAAGGTCGTATGGAGCAGTTACAACTAAATCGGCCAGCTGTTTCAGCAAGCAATCCAAAGGTAAAAACACCATCCTTTGACGGGTCTGTTCCTTTCCAGGTGTTTAAGCTACAGTTTGAGAAGACCGCAGCAGTGAACAACTGGAATGCGGAAGATAAAGTTGCTGCACTGTTCGTGGCATTGAAGTGGCCAGCAGCGGAAATCCTACAGACGATTCCCGAAGGAGAGCGGAACAATTATGAAGCATTGATGGCTGCTGTAGAACGACGTTATGGAAGCGAGCATAGAAAACAGATATTCCAAATTCAGTTGCAAAACCGCTACCAAAAAGCAAATGAGACATTGCAGGAGTTTGCTTCAGATATTGAAAAATTGGCTCATCTTGCAAATGCGGACGCACCCGTGGAATACACTGAAAGGGTAAAAATCCAGAGCTTCATAAATGGCATACGAGATGTGGAAACGAAGCGGGCTACATATGCGAATCCAAAACTAACGTTTTAACTGAAACGGTATCGCATGCACTGACTCAGGAAACAGCCTCACTTTTGAGTAAGCCAGCGTACAAAGCTCATCGCGTGGAAGTGGAAAAGCCAGACTGGGTAGACGCAATTTTGGAAGCATTGAAGGGTACGCAGCAGAAGAATAATGATGCAGTCAAATGCTTTAAGTGTGGAAAGCCAGGGCATATTGCGCGTTATTGCAACACCAACCCTAACAGTTCCAACAATGTGGGTGGTCGTAAACGCAGAGCAGAAGGAGATGAGCAAATCTCCAAGACAAATCAATCGTTAAACTAAAGCGAGTCAGCAGCAAGGGGCGACAGCTGACTCCCTCAATTGAATGCCCCATAATCTCTATCTCACAAATTGGAAGAAGGTCGAGCAATCTTACTGTCGGAGGACATGTGGATGGAAAGGAACGTTTACTGACTGTAGATACGGGTGCATCTCATTCCATCGTTCGATCGTATTTAGTCAACAAGAAGATAAGACCATTGCATGGAGCAATATTGCGTACAGCCACTGGAGAAGACACCCAGGTAATTGGAGCAGTAGAATGTGAAGTAGCAATTGGGAACGTCACGGTACTACACAATTTTATAGTGGCAGGTATTGTTGATGAAATCATAATTGGAGTGGACTTCTTAATCAACCAAGGCATCAAAATCGATATGCAAAGCAAGACGATGCGATATAAGAACATGGATGTGCCACTTAATTTCGGCTACGAGAGAGGCTACAGCAGTAAACGAGTGCTAGTGGAAGAGAGTCAGCAAATACCACCAAAATCAGAAGCAGTCATCTGGGCAAAGGTTGATGAAGATTGTGGGACAAACAAATTGTGGGTTGTCGAAGCAGCAAATAAATCAGCACTGAACATACTTGTAGGAAAAACCCTGGCTATGACAAAACAAGATGGACGTATTCCGGTAAGAGTACTCAATGAGTTCAAGTCACCATTCAATTTGACCAAAGGAGCTATTTTGGGAAGATGCCAAGAGGCCGAAGTAGTTATTAACTGTGAACAGCTCCAGGAACACGTTTCATCTAGTAATACTGATCTTTCAAATGATATCACGGCATGGACGCATGGGCTATGGGAAGCCTATCAGAGTAAGGCAAAACAACTGCTCATAAAATACGCGAACATATTTGACCAGGATGGTTCCAAACCAGGCCGCACCAATGTTGTGAAACATCAAATTGACACTGGAGATGCGAGGCCGATCCGTCAAGCTCCACGTAGTGTTCCACTGGCGAAGCGGGAAGTTGTGAGTCAAATCATACAAGAAATGAGTGACAGCGGCGTCATCGAACCATCAGCTAGTCCATGGAGCTCACCGGTAGTACTTGTAAAGAAGAAGGATGGAAAAATGAGGTTTTGCGTGGACTACCGGAAGTTGAATGACGTTACGAAAAAGGATAGCTACCCGTTGCCAAGAATTGACGACACTCTGGACTCGCTATCTGGTACGAAATGGTTTTCCACACTGGACTTGAAAAGCGGCTACTGGCAAGTTGAGGTGAAAGAGGAAGATAAAGAGAAAACAGCCTTCAGTGTCGGTGATGGTCTTTGGCAATTTACAGTGATGCCTTTTGGACTTTGTAATGCACCAGCTACTTTTGAAAGACTCATGGACCAGGTACTGAAAGGACTACATTGGAAAACATGCTTGGTGTACCTGGACGACATCATCGTATTGGGCAACAGTTTTGATGAACATCTTAAGAACTTGGAGGAAGTTTTCCAGAGAATAGCTGGCGCTGGTCTGAAGTTAAGTCCCAAAAAGTGTACGCTGTTTAAAAAGGAAGTAAATTATTTGGGCCACAAGGTAACGACAGAAGGTGTCTGTACAGCGAATGAAAAGATAGAGGCAGTAAAGGATTGGCCAAGACCACAGAATCTGCATGAGGCCAAGACCACAGAATCTGCATGAATTGAGAAGTTTCCTTGGGCTGTGCACATATTACCGCCGATTTGTACCAAACTTTGCCAGCGTAGCCCATAGTCTCCACGAGCTAACAAGAAAAAATAAAGCTTTTGAATGGA
Source organism: Eurosta solidaginis (assembly GCF_040869045.1). NCBI lineage: Eukaryota > Metazoa > Arthropoda > Insecta > Diptera > Tephritidae > Eurosta > Eurosta solidaginis. The sequence continues at coordinate 218,290,280 of NC_090322.1, read as the reverse complement.
AGAAGGAGCAAGAAGTAGCTTTCCAAACATTGAAAGAGCGGTTGTGCACTGCCCCAATGTTGGCATACCCGATTCCAGGAGCAACGTTTATTCTAGATACAGATGCGAGCGGATACCCTATAGGAGACGTTTTATCACAACTGGTCGATGTACAAGAGAAGGTAGTTGCATATTACAGCCGTTCAATTGGAAAACCAGAGAGGAACTATTGCGTTACACGGAGAGAACTGTTGGCATTGGTAGAGTGCATTAAACATTTTCACAAATACCTCTACGGCCAGCGATTCCATGTCAGGACAGATCACGCAGCGTTGAAATGGCTTCTGCAGTTCCGTAATCCGGAAGGACAATTGGCACGGTGGATCGAGCGACTACAAAGCTATGACTTTTCCATTGAGCATCGAAAAGGTAGTACCCATGGAAATGTTAATGCAATGTCACGAAGACCATGTAGTCTGGAATGCAAGCACTGTTCAAAGGCCAAGGCTAAAGAAGACATTATAGATGTCCGGCTAATGACTATAACGTGTACGGATGAATGGGACAAGGAACAACTAAGAAAGTGTCATCTAGAAGATACAGATCTGTCACATGTTATGCAAGGGCTCGAACGAAACGAAAGACCAAGCAGAGAGGAGATGTCAGCAGAGAGTCCCATTGCGAAGTCATATTGGGCACAGTGGAACAGTTTAGAATTGATATCCGGTTGCTTGCATCGAGTATGGGATAGTGAGGTTGGTCAATGCAAGAAGAAACTGATAGTTGTTCCCAGGAAGAGGATTCCTGACGTGCTCAGAGAGCTGCACAATGGTCCAAGTGGAGGTCATCTTGGAATCACGAAGACACTCGAGAAATTTAAGCAGAGATTCTATTGGGTTGGTTGCCGTCAGTCGGTCACCGAGTGGATTGCCAACTGCGAGGTATGCAACAGAGCGAAAGGGCCCAAAACCCGAAGTCATGGCCAGATGAAGCAGTATATTTCGGGTGCACCATTTGAAAGGATCGCCATGGATGTCGCAGGTCCATTTCCTACTAGCAACCGCGGAAACAAATACGTACTGATGGTTATGGATTATTTCAATAAATGGCCAGAGGTATACCCAATCCCAAACCAAGAAGCAGAAACAGTAGCAGAAGTGGTTAAAAACGAATGGGTTGCAAGGTATGGTGTACCAATGGAGTTACATTCTGACCAAGGCCGTGTTCCAAGAAATGTGCAGAAGTTAGGCATTCGAAAAACACGGACAACTGCATTGAGTTCTCAGTCCGATGGTATGGTGGAACGCTTCAATAGAACATTGGAGGAGCATTTAAGGAAAGTAGTAGACAAGTACCATAAGGACTGGGATACACACATATCATTATTCTTGATGGCCTACCGATCGGCAGTACATGACACAACGGGCCAAACTCCCGCAAAGGTAATTTTTGGCAATGACCTTCGACTGCCAGCTGATTTGAAGTATGAGATAGATGCCGATGCGGAGAGGAATGTCAAGAAATCCACTGGTGTCTTGGAAGAAGAGCTGAGAGAGATACACGATTTGGTAAGGCAACGAGCAAAGATTATGAGTGACAAGATGAAAGCGAGGTACGATAAAGCAATTAATTCAGAAGGGTTTCAGGAAGGAGATTTGGTGCTGCTATACAACCCACAACGAAAAAAAGGTTTGTCCCCGAAATTGCAGTGTAACTGGGAAGGCCCATACAAAGTTGTAAAACGGATCAACGATGTAGTGTACCGCATACAAACCATTGGCAAACCACGAACCAAATGAAAGTGGTTCATTTGGAGAGGCTAGCAGCGGTTAAATCGAGGGATTTGTCTAATCGGGACGATCAGACTTAGGTGGAGGGAAGTGTCACGAATATTAGCAAAACTAAGGAGTGCTGCCGTCTCTAAGCCGATGCTAAGCAGTGACGTGAATGCACATCAATAATTCAATCATTATGTATCTACATAAGCGAAACAATAACTGCGTCTACATATATGTACCATGTACGTATACGAGCAGCGGAGAGTCAATGCACTAACACATGCATATATCTGAGATACTCCTATAAGTATGCAATGAGAAAAACTATAAAATTGTGCAATTGTAGTTATAGCTGAGAAGTTTGAGAGCTACTGGACTAGTAGATTCTGGGAGCGCCTAGAAGATGTATAAAATTGTGCAATTTTAGTTATAGCTGAGAAGTTTGAGAGCTCATGGACAATGCTAGTAGATTCTAGAAAATGCGAACGAGGAAACCAAAGAGTATAAAAGGCGACAGATGTAGAGGCGCTGAAATTCAGTTTGATTTGAGTTGTCAAGCAGTTACGACTAAGACGATATCTAGCGAGCAATAGCAGTATTATTTTGAATATTGGAGTTTCATTTGAGCTATCAGTTTGGTTATTAAGCTATTCGTTGCACAGTTTGAGTGTTATTGTGAAGTATTTTAATAAAGGCCATTTTTCCATTATTCAATATTGGCGTTATTTATTCAACAGTTTAGCGATACGAACCTAGCAAAAGGGCAAATAAGAGGATTTGCAGCAAATTCGTTACAATATTTTTAAACGGTTTTATTTAGCACGGCTGCATGGCCGTTGTGAACGAATCTTGTAATTGTGATTGTAATTTAAGTAACTTCCCGATAAGCTACAAGCATGAAACTTGGAATATAGTTCAGAACCCGATGACAATGCAATAATAAGAAAAAAATCGCCGCTAGATGGCGCATGGATCGAGATATTCGCAAAAATCGTATTTGTGGACCGATTTGGTTCATATTTGGAACACTTAATACATTCAAGAATAGAAATCGACCTGTGAAAAAAATCGCCGCTAGGTGGCGTATGGATCGAGATATTCACAAAAATCGTATTTGTGGCCCAATTTTGCTCATATTTGGACCACATAATACATACAAGAATAGAAAGCGACCTATGAAAAAAATCGCCGCTAGGTGGCGCATGGATCGAGATATTCGCAAAAATCGTATTTGTGGACCGATTTGGCTCATATTTGGAACACTTAATACATATAAGAATAGAAACCGACCTGTGAAAGAAAATCGCCGCTAGGTGGCGCATGGATCGAGATTTTCACAAAAATCGTATTTGTGGCCCGATTTGGCTCATATTTGGAACACTTAATACATACATGAATTGAAAGCCACCTATCAAAAAAATCGCCGCTAGGTGGCGGAAGGATCGAGATATTCACAAAAATCATATTTGTGGTCCGATTTTGCCCATATTTGGAACACATAATACATAGATACATGAATAGAAAGCGACCTATGATGCCCGATTTGGCTCATATTTGGAACAAATATTGCATACAGTCCGGTAGAAGTGACATCAAAATATTTTGGAGTTGGAGGAGGGACAAGCATACGTGGCGCAGAGTCGAGTAAAGTCTTTGGAAGGATTATTTATTGAGGGCTTAGGTTGTAACAAATTGTCAGGAAAGAGTCCTTGTAATAATGAGTCACTAAATGAACTAAATAGAATGAGAAATATTGGGCAATTTAATAAAGACTAAAAACTTGAAAATAAAATAATTAAAAAAATTTTTTTAAGTTAAACGGTTTTATTGAAAACAATACTTACATGAAGTAATAATAATACGAAAAGCTAGAAAATAATTAGGTAGGTCCTAGGTACTAGTCATCACACTCCTTATCAATCTATGGCGTTGATCAGACAATTAAATAAAAGCGTTGGACGCGTCATATTTCTACTGATAGTCATAAGTAAAACTAACTGAACCTTAATCAGTCACATTTTTAGACATTTCACGCGCCCAACGCTTTTATTTAATTGTCTGATCAAGGCCATAGATTGATAAGGAGTGTGATGACCAGTACCTAGGACCTATCTAATTATTTTCTAGCCTTTCGTATTATTATTACTTCATGTAAGTATTGTTTTCAATAAAACCGTTTAACTTAAAAAAATTTTTTTAATTATTTTATTCATACATGATTCCGTTGTAAGAAATCGCGTTTCCCTTATACAGCTTTTCACGCAAATTCGTTAAATTACCAGTCACCATATGCAGTTACAATTAAATAATTACCAACTAAAAAAGCAAATGCTAGAACAAAACATTTGTTAATAACAAAGTACCTGGAAAAATAGGGAAAAATAAACAATAAATGTGAAAACAAAGCGCAGCGAGAGAATCGCTCGTCTGTAACTTCCTGAGGGCAGTACTAAATGGCGGGCGTTTACAACACTAACAAATTAATAAAAAAAAAACTTTCTACAAAAAAGTTAGTTTTGCATGTGTGAATTTTTTAACAATATTTATTTATGCATGTGTGAATTTTTTAACAACATTTATTTATTACACATGCATAAATAAATGTTGTTAAAAAATTCACACATGCATAACTAAATATTAATTAAATTACAAACATTTACATATTGTTACTAATGTACTATAACTATTAAACCATATTTTACTGATGCAATTTTATTGTTCTAACAACAATATATAACAAAAAAATTGGATTCGAACAAGCTGAAAGCAGTGTTTTTTGCGATCGTAAAACAAAGATCGTTTGTTTCATCATCACAAAATTATAATTAAAATAAAAAACATTTTACTATGCATACAAGTCTTTAGGTTGTATGCAATTTTTTTTTTTTTTAATAAACTCAAATTTTATAATTGTATGCGATTTTTGTTGACTAGTGTAACAGTATGAGTTATTCCAATAAACATTTTGGTTCGATCCAAATTTGAAATGAATTTGAGAATTAAACTTATTCTCAAATCATAACCGTTAGTTCCCAAATACCTCTCAAATTACCGTTGATAGGACTTTAAAACTTAATTCACAATATTAGTATGATAATATTAACCTCTCAAATTGAGAAATATCATTTTCTTTAACCCTCCTCAAACATTGTTGGAATGAAATGGAATTGAAAAAGAAAGGGCTTAATATGAGAACGCGTTAGTTTCTCAAATAAAAAATTTCTTTATCTCCGTTCAACTCATACAAGAAACTGAACAAATTTATGAATGTTGGAATGCCAGCATCCCTTGTTAAATTTTATTTTGAGAGAAATCGATGTGCCATCTTCAGTACCTATTTAAAAATGGCATACTGCTCTTCGGTTGTATTTATATTGTCTTTATTTTTACTCCATTTATATTATGTTACGTTGTGTTGTGTTATATTATGCCGATTTATCTTATGTCATGATATGTTCTGTTATGTTATGCTTTATTATGTTATTTAATAGGGTAATTTGCAAGAGCGTCGTATTCGTGTAAAATTTTAAAATTTTAGTTGTTTTCAGGGTTTCCAATATAAAATTTGATTAAAGCATACTACTTACGCCGAATAGGAGACCTTATGAATTGCACAAATGGCATGTCTTGTTTTTTTCATGTTGTGTTAAGTGATATTATGTTATGGTATGTGTAAATATTCCGAGGAACTTTTATGTAAAGCACACCAAGGGCTATCCCATCTTCAATCGACACCGTCCATGATTCCGAGCCATACATCAGTACAGGTATTATGTTATGTTATGTCATGATACGTTATGCTATGTTGTTATGATATATTACTTTCACATTAAGTGGCAAAGCAAATGCTACGCCACAATATCTATTTCCCATTTAGCGCTCACCCCTAATATTATATGGCCCAACAACCATCGCGCAAGCATAAGCCAAGCCAGCGATGGTGAACGCACAATACTTGAGAGTTTTCATTCGTGGCGCGCTGTGCGCGACAAGGCGAGCATAATTCCCAGTGTGTTCATAGACACATATGAATAAAATGATTAGTCAGAATACACCAGGCACACTTCGCCTTAGGTGAGTGAAGTACGTGCCGGCTGCCATTGGCAGTCGACAAGGAGTGCCGTTTGGGTTAGGAGGGTGCGTTACAAGGTCGGTTCCACCGATGGCACGCCCCCCTACCTATCGGACGCCCTGCCGGTTTACCTCCATTTCCTGTGAGTAAGACGGGATTTACACCCCTTATTACTCACAAGAAAGGCAATGCACAGGTAGTCCTCTCGGGTAGGAAGGAAACCCGTACCAACGCCTGTGGCGGGATGGATGCCCGTCTACCCTGGCAGACTGCCCGAGCCAATATAAATACATACATTCTAGGGACTCCCTTTGGGTCGACCGGCGGTAAAGTTACAAGGTCGGTTCTGCCGATGGTACTTCCCCCCCGGCCTAATTGGCAGCCCTAACATTTGGTCATCATCTCCTCTGAGTAAGACGGGGCTCACCTCCCTATTGCTCAGAGGAAGGGTAATGCACGGATATACGGCTCAGGTAAGAGGAGAACACGACCCTGCAGCGGGACAAACTACCCTAGCCGAATACCCGAGCCAATATATTGTAGTTAGTCCAATTAGTCAGTAAACTCTCACTAATCAACACTTCGCCTTAGATACAACCATCATCGCCATCCCAATCCTCGGACATCCCATCCCGGAATCTAGCCACCACCGCCGTCATAGCTATTTGGTGATAACTACCGTCATTTAATATTCTCTCTTCGGGCGTGATCATCACTATCGCCGTCATCACTACCGCCGTTATCACCCCTTGGCGAGAGCCACCGTAATTCACCGCCGTCATCACCATCTGAGCCACCCTCAGCTAGTACTCTATCTCTCTCTGCGGAGACCCGCCGTCCTTGGATCGTAATATTCTCAGCGACACTACCTAGGAAACATCCCTCTCTCTATCTCTACTGGATTCAAGGTTGTGAATATTCTAGCCTGAGAGCCGCGTGTGTGTGTGTGTTCGAAATCAAAACACTAATTTACTGTGTATTTATATTGGTGGGGGAAGTGGGACCTACATCCGACTCTGCATTGACTTGAGCATACCTAAGCCTTTGATTAAACCCACCTCATAAGTTTATCAAATAAATAATAAAGAAATAAAAGGTGGATAGATTTAGTTGTTAAATATGTTGATCTGACAATCTGTCCTAGGATTCCTTTTCAGAATATGTTTCTTCAAATATTATTCTCACATTTGAAAAATAGTTGTCAAAAACTGTAAAGGGAGTGGAGGTAAAACCCCGCAGGAAAAGGGTTATATTACGTTATGTTATGTTATCTTATAGTATGTTATGTTATTTTATGTCTAATTGAATAACACACAGAAAATTAATGGGTACACTTATGCCGACAGTTTCATTATGATACCAATAGATGAAAGTTCATTAACATAAATGCTGCGAGCTGAAAGAGAGTATTTTGTTGGGTCTGTTGTATGGAACTATCGGGATTGACATTGAGGCCGCTTACACGTGATCAGTCCTCCACGATTTGTAATACGTTATATACAATTTTTTTGGCCGCCTTCCAACCCTAAAATACGTATTTGTATTTCCATTCATTTTAAGTTTTACTTCTATTTTTAAATTTTTACTATTCTTTGTTTATATGTTTTCTTTGTCATTTTTATTGATAAAGACGTTGCTCACCTGTCATTATTGATTAGTGGGTGGTATCGCGTACTCCAACGTTAACACTCGCTTGCAATTAATTATCGAATAGGCAATCAATTGTTTTTATAAATGTTTCTGGATGTGCACAGAAAAAAAAAAATCGTAGATGAAAAATCATTAGTTATAAGCATTTACATTAATTGACTCTATGTCGCTTTTCTTGAAATTATCTATAAAGCTTCCACGGAGATGTATACTTTTCCTAGTCTAGTAAACAGAAATAACTTAATGAGAATAACTGTTTATAATATATTCAAATCAAAATTTGTTTACTTGAATTTTACTCTTACAAAAAAAAATTTGTTCTGCAACGTTTGGTCGGGAACACTATCTGATCTACCGTGGGTCTACTCCTTCCATATTGTAAATCGGTTTCGCTTCCCAATGTCAAACCAAATCTACACAGATGGTAAATTCGCTGTAATTTCACTCTTTTGTATTTTAAATTAAACTGATTTCTATGCACTCAAAAAAATTCCTAAAATTTCCTGAACACGAATAAAAAAATTTCACAAAGTTTAAGACGATAATTTTATCTGAAATTAATGAAAATTTTTGTACAAAAACAAAAAAAAACCAAACTCGCCAAACTGAAAAAAAAACTTAATGGTGTAACTAACGATTTCGAGTCGCGGTCCTCAATTTTACCTTCACCAACTCTCCTACGACGTGTCGGCAGTTGCTCTTGTTGTAGCGATAAAGACACTCCCTGAGAGTTTTTGAGAGTGTTATCGATGTTGATGGCCTTTACCTCATATTTGGATTTATTTTAAAAGTCAATAAAAGAAAAACTTTTGAGCATATACGTAAAAACCGAATCCAAAAAACTTCAGTAAAAATAATACTCTCCATATAGCTTTCATATTGCGGCGAATTTTAGCATCACTAGGCTGTTTGTAAATAATCACCCAACAACAAAAACATTAAAGGTTGCATGAACACATCAATCATCATTTACATACATATATAGAAGGCAACGAAGAGATATTTCACGCACACACTAGTGATCATCAGCCGAAGTAGTTGCTCACACATATACATACCAGAGAACTGCAAAAATCACAATTTTCTTGATTTAATCAAACACTAAAACTTGCATTCACATTCACTCGTGCGAATAAACTCATAATTGAATAGACTCGTAATTGAATATACTCAGCATCTGTCTTTACAAGGCTTTGTTACATGATTGCGATCGAATAACCAAACAAGTTTTGTGTACGATTGTATTGATCAAACGAAGGCAAGCGGGGAATAAAATCAAAGCACGAGAATTAGTATCGTTTAGTTCGGCAAACAAACACAATCGTAAGCAATGTTTATATGTATGTTTATATGTAGCTTGTCGCCGTGACGTAAGGGCAGAAGAATCATGCAAATATTCAGACGCATGGAGTTTTCATATTTGCCTTTTCATTCCGATGAATGTAATTGCCGTTGAGGCAAACGAGCAAACGCCTGAATTGATTATATTCATGCATGCAATAAGTTGGTTGATTTTAAATCAATGTCGATGATGTTCCTTTAAGCAAGTTGGATCATTGAACACGATCATGTTGCCACAATGTAATCGAACGTTGTTGTGTTCGATTTTTGCAGTTCATTGATACATACACATATAACTATGAGAAACGCATAAACTACAAATATACATGTATATCGCTGGTAACCAAGTAGGAGATTATAGAAAGTGAAACGCCTAGACCTTTGGAGAAATATGCTGACGAGGCGACAGAGAGTACAAAAGCAGCGCAAGCTGAGGAATGACTAATCAATTTGATTTAAACATACTGTTGCGAAGTACGTGATATTGAAGTATAATTGTACTACTCCCAAGTAGACTAAATAAAGGCCATATTGCAATACTGAATATTGGAGTGATTTATTCAACATTTTAGCGATTCGAAAGTTAGCAGAAGGTTTGGAATAAGCGGATTTTCCCAAAATTCGTTACAATATTAAGTTTAAATGAGCTGCTCCATTTTTACTGAACTTTTTTTTTTTGTAAAATGGGTTTATTTCTATATTTACTCCTCCTTTTACTTTTCTTTTAAATATCCTTTTACTACTCGTTATATTCTTCAGTACAAAATACCATCCAAATATCCTTTTATATCTTTCAAAATCATTGTATTGCTTATCCCTCTCCTTCTTCCGATTTCCCTTCATTTCCCCCAATGGCCAGTACTGCGACTTGAAGTCCTTTCTGCCCTACTATTACTCGTACTCCCAATTTTACGCTCCACTTTCCTTAAACTAATGTCTCTACTTCACCTTTTATCCTTTTCTTCATCTTCATTCTTCTTTGTTCCTCTTTTTCCTCCTTACCACTACTTTTGTCTGTTCCTCCTTCAACTTTCCCTTCCACTTTGCCTTTCCCTGCGCTTTTGTCAAAAGCTGATTGCGTGATCCTGGCGATGACCTCAACGTCGTCCGTAACCGCTGATGATTCTGGGAGATAACTTCCAATCCAGTTTTGTTGTCAAGACGTGTCAAATTAGCTCAAAAGCATCTATGACCAACATGTTTAAATTTTGGGTAACTTTCCTTGCGGAAATTGTCTACTTATCAGTAGTTCTTCAGGGTGACAAACAATAAAAATTACGAATCACTTAGACAAAGTAAAAGCATAAAAATTATTAAATTTAAAAAATGAAACGTGATAAGATAAGGACGTTATCAGAATAATAAACAAACGTTCCGCCTCTAATTAAAATACACAACATGTCACAATACTGAAAAGTTAAACGTTTTAAGTTATTTATTACGCTTGTCCAGTCAATAGCCCTTTTAATATCCCCCGTACATACACGCGCCTCTACAAATACGCTGCCGCATAAGAAAAGTGATACATAAACCGTTTACTTAAATGTTTTTTTAAGTTTTTATACTCAGTTGAGCAGAGCTCACAGAGTATAGATATAGACTTCATCGAGATAGATATAGACTTCCATATATCAAAATCATCAGGATCGAAAAAAAATTTAATTGAGCCATGTCCGTCCGTCCGTCCCTCCGTCCGTCCGTCCTTTAACACGATAACTTGAGTAAATTTTGAGGTATCTTGATGAAATTTGGTATGTGGATTCCTGAGTACTCATCCCAGATCGCTATTTAAAAGGAACGATATCGGACTATAACCACGCCCACTTTTTCGATATCGAAAATTTCGCAAAACCGAAAAAGTGCGATAATTCATTACCAAAGACAGATAAAGCGATGAAACTTGATAGGTGAGTTGAACTTATGACGCAAAATAGAAAATTAGTAAAATTTTGCACAATGGGCGTGGCACTGCCCACTTTTAAAAGAAGGTAATTTAAAACTTTTGCAAGCTGTAATTTGGCAGTCGGTGGCAGGAACGTTACTCCTATTAATATATGTACGCTTAATAAAAATTAGCAAAATCGGAGAAGGACCACGCCCACTTTTAAAAAAAAATTTTTTTAAAGTAAAATTTTAACAAAAAATTTAATATCTTTACAGTATATAAGTAAATTATGTCAATATTCAACTCCAGTAATTATATGGTGCAACAAAATACAAAAATAAAAGAAAATTTCAAAATGGGCGTGGCTCCGCCCTTTTTCATTTAATTTGTCTAGGATACTTATAATGCCATAAGTCGAACAAAAATTTACCAATCCTTGTGAAATTTTGTAGGAGCATAGACTCTATGACGATAAGTGTTTTCTGTGGAAATGGGCGAAATCGGTTGAAGCCACACACAGTCGACCGTCTGTCCTTCCGCTCTGGCCTTAACACGATAACTTGAGCAAAAATCGATATATCTTTACTAAACTCAGTTCACGTACTTATCTGAACCCACTTTGTATTGGTATAAAAAATTGCCGAAATACGACCATGACCACGCCCACTTTTTCGATATCGAAAATTACGAAAAATGAAAAAACTGCCATAATTCTATACCAAATACGAAAAAAGGGATGAAACATGGTAATTGGATTGGTTTATTGACGCGAAATATAACTTTAGAAAAAACTTTGTAAAATGGTTGTGACACCTACCATATTAAGTAGAAGAAAATGGAAAAGTTCTGCAGGGCGAAATAAAAAAACCTTGAAATCTTGGCAGGTATTACATGTATCCAACAGATGATGTTCTGGGTCACCCTGGTCCACATTTTGGTCGATATCTGGAAAACGCCTTCACATATACAACTACAACCACTCCCTTTTAAAACTCTCATTAATACCTTTAATTTAATACCAGTATCGTACAAACACATTCTAGAGTCACCCCTGGTCCACCTTTATGGCGATATCTCGAAAAGGCGTCCACCTATAGAACTAAACCCTTTTAAAATACTCATTAACACCTTTCATTTGATACCCATAGCGTACAAACATATTCTAGAGTCACCTCTGGTCCACCTTTATTGCGATATCTCGAAAAGGCGACCACCTATAGAACGAAGGTCAAATCCCTTTTAAAAATACTCATTAACACCTTTCATTTGATACCCATATCGTACAAACAAAGTCTAGAGTCACCCCTGGCCAACTTTTATTGCGATACCTCAAAACGGCGTCCACCTATAGACCTAAGGCCCACTCCATTTTAAAATACTCATTAACACCTTTCGTTTGATACCCATATTGTACAAACAAATTCTAGAGTCAACCCTATCCCTAAATGGCGTCCACCTATAGAACTATGGCCCACTCCTTCATAAAAAACTCTTTGATACCTTTCATTTGATAAACATGTCATACAACACATTCCAGGGTTTCCCTCGGTTCATTTTCCTACAGGGTTATTTTCCCTTATGTTGTCACCCTAGTTCTCAACTGAGTATGCAATGTACGGTTACACCCGAACTTAGCCTTCCTTACTTGTTTTTATTTTATTTTATTTTATTTTTTTAATTACTAGCACTCGATTGCCCACCTTGACGACGAATGAGTCATACATTTTTGAGAGACAAGAGAGTGAGATAAATTAATATATACATACATATTGTAACAAATTTTGGGAAATTCCGCTTATTTGAAACCTTCTGTTAACGTTCGAATTGCTGAAATGTCGAATAAATAACACCAATATTCTGTATTGCAAAATGGGCTTTATTAGACTACTTTGGGGGTAGTACAATTATACTTACCAATTATACTTCACTTCGCAACTAATAGCGTGTTTAAATCAAACTAATTACAGATTGTTCAGCTTGCGATGCTTTTATGCTCTCCGTTGCTTCTTGCGCATATTTCTTCAAAGGTCTAGACGTTTTACCTTCTAGAACTCTTGTATCTCCTGCTTGGTAATTAGTTATATGAGTACATGCATCTTTGTAGTTTATAGCCATATGCGTGTGTATGTATGAGTAACTACTTCGGCTGATGACCTCATCTGTGTGTGTGAGATAGCTCTCCGTCGCCTTCTATGTATGTGTATAACTGATGATGTATGTGTTCATGTAAACCAGTGTGGCTCGCTTTAATGTGTTTGTTGTTGCGTGATTATTTACTAAGAGCCTAGTGATGTCAACATGCGCCACAATATGTTTACTGTATATCTGAACATAAAAAAATAAACAATTGGCGCAATTTACCTCTTGAGATATTTAGGTCAAACTTCTCTTCCAACCAGCGTCTTGCTCCTCTTCAATTTTCACTACGCCTTGGCGGGATGAGACCAATATGATATATGCAAACTCCGAGCGGCAACTGCAAGGTAGATGAATTTTCACTGAGAATATTTTCATAACAGAAAAACACTCAAAGTGCGTGCATGACCACTGGTGAGGGGTGGCCGTTTAAGAAAAAGTTTTTCCAATTGAAAAAACTTTTTTCTTAGTTTTTGATGTTGCTTTGGGCGAGAATTGAGACCAGAACCTTCGATGTGGTGCACTCAAAAAAAATTTCTGAAAACGAAAAAAAAGGAATTGATTTTGCGCCATAGAAACTCTTCCCTTAATTTAGACAAGTAATTTTCTCAAAACCTAAAATGTTTTTTCCCGTGGTTATAGGAGAATTTTTTTTTTTTTTTTGAATGGAGAACATTGTATAAAAAATTAAAAAATTTAATTGTGTAACTGTCAGGGCCGTGAATTTCTAGTCGAGCTCCGCTACTATAAAGTACTCTTATTCACTGAGCTAGCTGGTACATATTGACTGCTGAGTGGAATATCACCCTATCTTGTTGCTTTTGTAGCGATACGGGCACTCGACGAAGGTTTTTGAGAGTATAATCGATGTCCATTGCGGGATATAGATCCGGTACGTTCCGGTCGCAAGCATCATTAAGGTACTAGCCCGACCATTTCGGGAACGATTTAGTATGACCACATGGAATGCTATAGGTCATTCCGCCCTCCCACCTCCTTTATCCATGAGAAACTTAGGGTCGCCAGAGCCTCGGCTGCTAAAGAAACAGGATTCGCCACGTGTGGGTGGGGTTGACAAATGGGTTGGAGAAGCTATAAATTGCGCTGGCAACCCCTTGAATCAGTTTGGTATTTTAGCCGCTTCTTACGACAGGCATACCTAAGCCCCTAACCCGCTGGGGGTATCACCCTATCTCGACTGCCATTTCGAAAACGACCTATCTCAGATTTTATTTCAAAAACACTCTTTCTGAGCTCAAATTCAATAGATTTTGACATTAGCTGGGGTGTTTATGAAAAAAATTCTGAGATAGGAAGTTCTTTAACCGAATACTAAAATAGGGCGTTTAGGAAACACATTCTGAAATAGGACGTTATTTGAACATTTGTCATTATTCTCCCTCAAATTAATGAAAATTTGTATAAAAAAACAGTAAATTCTTACTCGTTTAATTGAGATTTACAAAAAAAAATATATATATATTCTTGTGTAGCTGCTCCGGCAGTGGATTTCTAGTCGGGGTCCAAAACTTTACAGTCAATAATTCTTATTCACTGCGCAAACTCGTACACGTAAATACTGTGAGAAATATTCAATCAAGTATTTTTGATTAAAAAAGGAGAAAACTTTGTTCCTCAAATTCATGAAAAGTTTTACACAAAAATAAAAAGTTCTTACTCATATCATTGATGTTTTCCTCAATTTAAAGACATTTTTTTAGGAAAGGTTTTGTTGTTGTTCTTATTTTTGTTGATCCTTTGCCGGATTTAGATCTGGTACGTTCTGGTAACAAGCACCAATAAGGTACTAGCCCGACCGAATGATTTAATATGACCCCATTGAACTTTCTAGGCCATAACATTCCATGAGGAATTGGGGGTCGCCAGAGCCTCGCCAGCTAAATATGTGTACGATGCATTCATATTTGTAACAGGATTCACCTCGCGTACGTGTGGTTGATAGTTACGTTGTGGAAACTGTAAATTTTGCTTTACAATCCCCTGAGTCCCTACGAAAGGATTTCCTCATTTTAGACAAGTGTTTTTTTATGTAGTTGTTTTTTTTTTCTGAGGGTAGGCAGAGCACGCTACCACCACACTATAGGTACCTCAGCTGGTTAGGGGGTCAGAATATTCCCGCGGTAGGTATGCTGTGTAGAGCAACCCTTCAGGTTGCCAGCGCAATATATAGCTTCTCCAAACCCAATTGTCAACCTCACCTATCCGCGGCTCTGGCAACCCCAAGCTCCTCATGGAACTTGGGGGTGGGGAGGGAGGGGATGGCCTGAAGGTTTAATGTGGCCACATAAATCGTTCCAGAGATGGTCGGGCTAGCACCTTAATGGTGCTGTGGTACCGGAGCGTACCGGATCTGTATCCGGCAAAGGACCATTACATCGATAACACTCGGGGAGCAACCTCATCGCTACAACAACGACAACAACCACACTATAGGTATAGTCATTGTTATAAGCTTTTATTTACTTTCACTTGGCTGTTGTCTGTAATCAAATCTTGCAAGTTAAATTTAATACACTTCCCGGTGTCCGATTGAGCTGAAATTTTGCACACATGTATAACTCGCATGACAATGCAATACTACTTTGCGAGAATTCGATAAATTAATCGATAACAGAGTTATCGGTAAAGAATTGTATTCACAAGGAAATAAAAGCCTAAGTCCTCAAGAACGCAGGTAACTTCGCTTTGTTTGTGTATGCAACAAACGTAGAAATTAGGCTGTTACCCGCTAAATGTTTCATACTTTTTGTTGCATACTTTTCTGCGCACTTGATTTTGTTTTATAGATTTTTGGCGATGGAACAGAGCAGAGATCTGCAATAAGTAGTTGTAAATTGAACGCGACATAGGCAAAGTCACAATAAAAAATGATTTTAAGCTAGTTGACTAGTCGACTTCGAAAAAACCTTGTAATGTTGATGCATTAAAAGAAATTGATAGGATGAGAAACGTTACAAATAACTAAGTAAAGATTACATAACTAATTTAAACAATATTTTACCCTACTAAAAATAAAAAAAATCCAAATTTAAATTAAATTTAAGAAAAAAGCTTTTCTAAGAACAAGCTTCTATTACTTGTTTATAAAACGAACTAAAAAGTAAAAAAAAAATTAAAGAAAGAACTTTTTTAAAAATAAGCTTTTATTATTGCTTAATAAAATTAACTAAAAAGTAAAAAATAAATTGACTGTAAAGAAATATAACGTTTTATAAGTTCATTGTAACCTTTAACTATAATTAGGCTTCTTCGTCTGCGACAAAAAAATTCCATATTGTACATAATTACATATTTTTAACATTAAAACTTTACACCTAAATTATTAAATCTTACAGTTTATATCACAGTCCTAATTGTTCTAATAAAAAGCGTGTTCATATTAATTTCACTGTTGCTAACTCCTACTCTATGCTGGGCTTTGTACGCCGCAATAGCTCCGATTTTTCCGATCCCTACACTCTTAAGTCTCTTTATACGGCCTTTGTTAGATCCCTTCTTGAATAGAATAAAGAGAATTGAGCGTCTGCAAAAGATATTTATTAAGTCTGCACTAAGATTTTAAACCTGAGCGGCGTAGGTTCGCTCTGTAAGCCGCGTTGTTTGCTTTTAAACTTAGATCTACTAGTGGATAGGAAATTACTTTTATCTTGCTCTTTCATTCTGAACGTCCTTACCGGCGTGGTAGATTGTCCTGATATTCTTCGGAAAATACCGTTCAATATTCCTTTTGGAAATTTGAGGCGTTCTGATTTATTTTACTTGACCGCTGCAAGATCGAATTATGCTATCAATGCACCAATTGGGCGAGCCCTTAGGAAAATTAATCATATGACCCAAATCATTTATTTGGATCTTTCACTTCCGGGTTCAGCATTAAGAAATGTTGTCTTAAACTACATTCAACAATTTTCTGCTATTTAATTGTATAAGTATTTATTGTTACTTCCCAGCCGGCATTTTTTGAAAATTTTGATCAAAAAATATTCAAATATCATACCGCATGATGATTGAAAACGTTCAAATTTAAAAGTATTTTCTATTCGAAAATTAATGTATCGTCGGGAGAAAAGTATACACCTGCGACCACAACATCGAACATCAGCTATGATCGTCAACATCTTAAAATACGCTATGGTACGGGATGTTGAAGCCATATCCAGGTACATATGTCAAGAGAGTTTCACTCACCTGAGGTTCAAATAGTTCACATCCTTTGAATTGTCTAATGGTTGGATTTGTATTTTCTAGGAAGCCGATGGTGGAGAAATGGTTGGGGGCATCTTCGGTTAAGAGCAGTATTTACGTTATTTCTTGTATTGAAGGATATCTTTTGTATAAATAATAAAATTTTAATATATTTTTTCTAAACTTCATGATTGAAAAAATGTGTGTATATGAAAAAAGTAAGATCTTCAATGAAATGTAAAATTTAATAAGTATAAAATTCATTATTGATTCAACAAAGATAGTCAGAAAAAATTCAGAAAGCTGAATGAAAAATGATTAAAAATTGTTGGTCACCTAAAGAAACACATTTGATTCAAATATGATTCCAAAATATGATTGAAAAACTATATTCAGTTTCTAATCATCAAAGGCATTCATATTTGCTTATTTCTTTTGTTCAATTGTATGATAACTCATTATTTAGTCAGAAAGAGTAATCAAATTGTATTGCTATGTATTGGAATTCAAAATTTAATCACCTAAATGCTGAGTGGGTAGTAGATGCGTAATCAGTAAGAAACTTTTGTTCATTGACGAAATTAAATAAATAATAAGTTCATCATAAAATTAAAAAAATCTTTCTAAGGAACTATGCAGTTCACTACCTTTCGGGCATTTGTAAAGTGATTGATTCCTATTTCTGCTACTAATATTTTTCGAAAAATCGCAAAGACACAACAAAGTTAACGGATGACAATTCGATTTGGCAGCAAAATGGCTGCAATTGTCAAAAAATTTGTCAGCCAAGCAAACTTCTTGTGATCGAATCATGAAAACCTATCGATATGAAATGCTAAACAATGGACTATAACAATTAACAGTAGCAATATTTATAATATGTTCAAAGGTCTTTTAAATTAATAATTGATTTGCGGACTAAAAATTCATGAAATTCCCACAATAAAAGAAATTAGTAAAAGCTAATTTGAGAGTTTTATTGATTGAAACTCATATTGATTAACTACAGAAAGTCTAACATATGCCGCTATAAATACGGTCTAACTAATCTTTTGCAAATCTCATAAATTATCAAGTGTTTGGGATTTCTGTAGCATAATAAATATTTCTTCGAGCTGTCTGACGGTTATTGAAAAATAGAAAAAAAATTGAACTTTTCTCCTAAGTTGCAATTATGCACAAGGTTTCATTTTTGAATTCTTCATATGTATAATATTTTTAAAAATATAAGTAATTATAGGCATAGTCATATAGTCTTTACTTGAGGATCAAACGTGTCGAAGGATTTTAAGCCAAACTTACACACAAGTTAGATATATTTTTTTTTATTATTTCAGGAGAAGGGTGGATAGAAATAGTAAAAACAAATGCAAGGCGCGATAACTCCCAATGAAATTTTAGGCCAAGCTTCTCTTCCAATTCGCATTGTTCTCCTTTTTTCTACCCATTTGTGTTACGGGACGTACATGTTTATGCCGACTCCGGAGTGGCATCGGCAAAGCTGTTGAGTTTTCACTGAAAAACTTTTCATGGCAGAAATAACTCGGAGTGTTTGTCAAATCACTAACGCAGGGCTACCCCGCTTAGTAAAACTTGTTTTCAATTGTAAAAACTTGTTTCTACATTTTTGATGGCGCATTTCCCGGCGTTTGGACCCAGAATATTTGATGTGGTGAGCGGATCACGCTACCACAGCACCACGGATAGAAAGGGCTAAATACAAACCTTGTAGAAGAAGAAGAAAAATTGAGGATTGAATCATTAACTGGTATTAAAAAAAAGTAGTTAAAAAAATAGTTAACTTCCCGTTGAAAATCTCGAAATCGGGTTTTGGATACAAAATGTCTGAAGCGAAATTGTTCAGAATATTCCGCAAAGCACCTTTCGCTTATGCGATTATTTCGTGTTTTCCATAACTTGCAAGTCAACCCACATAAATGTATATACGTATTCGTGTGTATGTATATAACCTTATATGTTTGTATGTAAAACACTTGACTGCTACAATTCGAATAATCGGATAGTAAACTAAACAGTAGACAATATAACCGGCTTTAAGTTACTATGAAAAACTTCGCTGCAGTCAAACCTACTAGTCGTATAGTAAGTCTAGTTTGCCAAATATCTCAAAAAATACACTCAAAAAAATGTTCGTATAAATTCCTGAAAACGAAGAAAAAGAAAGAGAAATTTTTCCTCAAATTAACGAAAAGTTTTATTAAAAAAAAAAAAAATTTTTAAGGCCCAAACAACTTCGACTTTTGCGCCGTTTTGGCGCTGGTTGTTGTTGTTGTTGTTGTAGCGATAAGGAAACTCCCCGAAGGCCTTTGGTAGTGTTATCGATGTTGATGGTCCTTTGACGGATGCAGATCCGGTACGTTCCGGTACCAAGCCCGACCATCTCGGGAACGATTTGGTATGACCACATACGACCTTCTAGGTGTTTGGGGTCGCCAGAGCCTCGGCTGTTAATGAAACAGGAATCGCCACGGATAGGTGAGGTTGACAATTAGGTTGGAGAAGCTATATATTACCCCTTGAAAGGGTTGCGCTACACAACCCCTTGAATCTATTTGGTATTTCAATCGCCTCTTACGACAGTCATATCTACCGCGGGTATATTCTAACCTCTAACCCGCTAGGGGTTTCGGTTCTTGTGTCAATTTGAAGTAAGGCCCTTGAAAGTTTCCCCGCCACAACGCAAAAGAAGAAGTCACATTTTGATTTTTTGTCTGGATGAAAAATTAAAATAGTATTTTGTTAACAGCAATACAAAGTATTGTTTCAAATTATTGTGAATGACCTTGGAATTTAATTGATTCTTCCCGAAAAGCAAGAAATTTAAAGGAGTAATTGACAGCCCCAACAAAATATAAGTAGTTGAATTCATTTTGCATTACCTTGGCGTTGCTGTTGTGTTGCCTAGGGATTAGGAACATGGCAATGCAGACGTTTATGTTTATGTCAGCTGCTGAGGGAAAGTAAGTGCCAAAATGACGCAAAAGTCGAATGTGTTTGGGCTTTTACACATTACATTGAAATTTTCCTCAAAATTCTACTATTATACGAATTGATTACTTTTTTAATATCTTGATTCATATTTTCTTGTAATTTAATTTTTAAATTGCTCGACATAACATGCCTTCAAAATAATTTGCCGTAATCTAAAAATAAAATTCTAAAATTCCATAGGAAAAACCAAAATTTTCTTTTGTATGAAAAGTGGGGCAGTATAATGTATATACATATGCACATATATATCTACATTCGTTTCTTTGATATTTTATGTTACGTATACGACGCGCTGTCTCACAACATTGAACCAAAAGGCATTCTAGACAGGTAAATTGATTTTTATTGATTTAGTTTTTTCAAAATTCACAAACCACCGAACGTCTTAGTTTTAATTAATAAGCCCATAAAAAATGTGTAATATTTGCAAAAGTACACATTCATATTCAGATATGTGTGCATATATTATATAGTAATCCCAGTAGGAAATGTAGCAAATGAGATGAGTGGTTTTGTTCGAATTATTATTATTGTTATTAGGCCTCAATGCAATGCGACCTTTATTTGGATCTATAGTGATTGAACTTTCAGCATATTACTGTAAGAGCCTTTTAATGTATTTAATTAACTCTCCATGTTTTGTAGACAACAGAAATCACTTTACCAGAAACAAATTTTCGAGAAGAGCTTCATCGGCTTCTTATTGGCTACAACCCATATGTTTTTATAATCGTTTTAATAGCGATTAGGAAGAACTATCGTCGGCTTATCGTTCTGTAATCGTCTTGTTATTGCCGAGTGATCGGGATACAGATTTGTAATCAATTTTACATTAAAGTTTTATAGGTTTCTGTATCATAACTTTTAAAAAAAACTCCCATAAGATATTGGTAATAATTCGATAAAAAACCGATAACATATTTATAACATATCGCTAATTTTTCTATGATAAATCCAAATCGTTTCTTGAACACACAGATAACTTATCGATTAAAAATCAATTTAATCTTATTATATTTTGTTTTATTTTAGTTTATTCCATTTTATTTCATTTTATTCCAATCTAATTTATTTTAACTTGCTTTATTTTATTTTTTGTTGTTATGCCGGCCTACTGATTTTTAAGATCGCGGGTTCGAATCGAACTCAACGCCTAAAAATAATTATTTTATCATTATTATTGTTATGATAAATTTTATCTTGATTGAAAAAATTATTAAATTAGAATAGAAGAAAGAAAAAATTTTTAGACAACTGCCAAAGCTCGTTGTATAGATCCATTTCGGGAACTGCTAAATTCCTTCATTGGCAACGTTTAGGCGCCACTGCTATAACCATTCAGCCATCACAGCGGTTTTTTGTTCTTGCCAATTGATATTCACAACACTGCGACATCTGTTGCAGAATGAATGTGAAAATTGGACTTGTTTGATGGCAATGCTGCCATAGTGTCATATTTTATTGACTGGGATGTATTAACAATTTTTTGTTGTTATATCGGCCTACTGATTTCTTCTATTCTAATTTAAAAAAATTTTTCAATTAAGAAAAAAATTATCATAACAATAATAATGATAAAAAATTATTGTTAGGCCTTGAGCTCCATTCGAACCCGCGATCTTACAAACCAGTAGGCCGATATAACAACAAAAATGTATAGCTTATTTAATTTTGTTTTATTTATTTTATTTTTCTTTGTTTGCGCTTAATATAAATTTAAGCAAGCAATGTACACAAATTTTTCCCAAATTATTAAATAAAATGTACAGAGATGTTATAACCAAGAAAACAGTAAAAAGAAATTAAATTCAGCTTAAACCTTAATACTTTACTACGTGCTTTGTTTTTATAAAACCTTTTTTATGTCAGTAATAAAAATCACGCATTTGCTCATGTTAGCTTCAGCTCTTTATTTCAAACAAAACTGCAGTGTATACCTTTGTTGGAGCACTTGCAGGCACAAAAATTGTGTATGTATATGCTCAGAAGCTTTTATATATATGGACATAGCTGAAATCTTTGCCATGAGTTGCTGCGTGATTTCATTGATATCAACGTACCACATGACGCTACAGTATATTGACTGTTGACTGTGACTATACTTGCGCTCTCATTTTTATTACCCCAAACACTTTACCAATACCACACACTACGCGAACTTAACTTATACATTCTCAGGTACTTCATAGGGGACATATGCCAACATTCCACACTACGCCTGAATTTAAACTATACATATAGCATACCTCTTAGAAAACAAAAAACAAAAAAGGGCAGGTTTAGCCTGGTGTCATTGGACCACTTGAGGGCATCGCGCTGCCACAACGTCCAATTACAATTATAATTAAAAAAAAAAAATAATTGAACATAATCAAATAACCATCATGTAAGGGGCAAAATACACGAACCGAAAATGGTACTGAAATTGGTACAACACCGAAGCCGGATTATCTCCCAAATAAAGGACAGTTTGCACACAAAAATCAACATTCCACCCTGCCGGAATAGCAACGAAACAAACCAAATCAATAAAAATATTATTAATTAATATTATTATAGCCGAAAGCCCTGGCCGCTAGAGTCTCTCTTTCTTTTGTAGAATAGCAATTTTATTGTTATTTTTCATTTAATAAATAAATAAATAATAATATAACTAATTTTTTTTTTTTTTTTTTGTAATTACTTCATTATAAAGCAATAGACATAGAAAACCCTCAATTTCAATCAGTAAATTGAATTCTCAAAAGAGTACAATACATAAAGAAAAAAAAAAGTGTACAAGGGTACAATACATACTATAATGAATAATTAGTATAACTTTTTATCGCTAAGTATTATGTCTGGCTAAATGTGAATTCTTTTCAGAATTTCGTCAAAATAAAAGGAGGAGTGAACTTGTTTTTAAATTTGTATAACAAATTTTTATTTTTTTTTTTTTTGTCTATTGCAAAGAGTTAGTATGTAGGGGATATACATACTAACTCTTTGCAATCTCATTTTATTGCCAATTTTGTTATCAATTTGTTTACCTCCTCCAGACCGTATATCTTACGGAAATAAATATTCAACAATTTTAACCACAACAACAGTAGCACATACAAGAACAACAGTCTAAGGCATACAACAAGCTTTATCAATTGTGTTTTGATTTTTTTGAAGAGTTATTGTCGCAGTAACATTTTTCATTTAAAATTTGCCATAGATTGCTAATATTTGACATTTATCGTTTGACCATTAAAAGCGAAGCACCACATCAACTAACTGTGTTTAAGTTAAATCTACATACATATATATAAACAGATCGTATAACATTATTACTGTTTTATAACAAAAATAAAATCTGTCGTGCATAATAAATACACAAATATAACTATTTTAAATTGTGAAGAGCAGTTGATTATTAAACATTCAGCAAATGAATGTTGTTAAATAACAACTTTCTATTTTTTTTAATATGTATAAAGAAGGATTGTTAAACAATTGAAGTTAATGAAACTTAAACAAGAAGAATCTGTTATGTGATATTAGTGAAATTCAGTTACAAATAGAATAATTAGTTACTACTTTTTGTTGTGAAATCAAAACAAATGTAAAATATTCATTTAATGTGCTAAAAATTTCTTAGAACAGAAATCAAAAGAGTTTCGAAACAATAATTTGCCGAACAAATTCAACTATAATTTTAACTATACACATACATAAACGACGCACAAATAAAAATAGTAAGTGATTATTTAATTTTTATAGTTTGTTTAAAAAGTTTAACTGAGCCATTCATTTGTGGTATCTATTCACGTTACCTCATTAACAACTTCTCTGCTTACAAGTTATTTGTTTCCATTGTATTTTATTTTTATAAAAAATTTAACCGAATAAGCAACTTAGCTGACGATCAGGGTCGCGTAATTACCCCAATTGTGTTTATGCTAAGTATATTTGCTCAAGTTATAAAATATGTGGTGAAATAATAAGTGCGCCCCAATGAGCTATCAAGCTCTGAATCACGAACAAATTTCTCAGCAACGATCCAGAGCAGTTCTATGAAAGTTGGCAGCACTCAATTGTTGTCTGTGTACTGACTTCAATAAGCACTGCAAAAACATTGATACGTGTGACTCACTCCACGTAATACAAAAATATCTGCTGACTACCTTAAATACGCAATGATTTCGGTGGGTGGCTTGGAACCACGTCCTTTCCAACCTCCCACACATTGCAGCCCTACTTGTTATGTGTCAAATATACATCAGCTGCTCAAAATCACGTCTTATCACCACCTCCAGTAACTTTGGGCGGGTGGCTTTGAATCACGTCATTTCCAACCTCTCACACATCGCATCCCTACTTGTTACGTGTGAAATATACACCAGCTGCTCAAAATCACGTCTTATCACCAGCTCCAGTAACTTTGGGCGGGTGACTTGGAATCACGTCCTTTCCAACCTCCCACACATCGCAGCCCTTCTTGTTATGTGTCTAATATACATCAGCTGCTCAAAATCATGTCTTATCACTAGCTCCAGTAACTTTGGGCGGGTGGCTTGGAATCATGTCCTTTCCAACCTCCCACTTATCGCAGCCCTACTTGTTGTGTGCCAAATATACATTAGCTGCTCGAAATCACGTCCATTTCGACAGCACTAATAATCAACCCCCATTGCTCGGCATCACAGTCCATCCCGACAACTGATTTAATAATATATATACATATTTTATAATATAATTTTGTTCAATTTGTATGCTAGTGTAATTAATCTGTAATCCGTAACTATATTTAGTCTGTTTAATTGTTAAATTTGTAGACTAATAAATATATAAATGTGTGCCCGTTAATTACAAACTTTTTTTCCAGAATAGCCCTCTAAAATTTTCGTTGAAAATTCAAAAGAAATATCAAACTAAGAACTAGTATTATTAGTTCTTTAAACCATGACACACATGCGAAATATATTCCAAATAAAATTATATAGAATTTTCAAAGATTTTGGGAGAGATATCTAGGTCGTGTTTTAAACTTAATGAAAATCGTCGGAAAGCTGTTATTAAAAAGTTTACTTCCGCCAGAAGCTTTGTGCAAAAAGTAATTGCATATTCAGTTTTAGTTCTTGTATTTTTCTTATCTTGTTGTACATACGCATCCACACTTAAGCAGAAAAGTGTTCTGTGCGTAAAACTATAGATCGGGCGCCGGTATTGGATAGGCTTAGGTTTCTTTTCTGGTTTGTTGTGTACCTATATACTTTGAAAGAAATAAAATTTTTAATTTTCGCTATGCACTATTGATATCGAAGTCAAACGCGCCAGTTTTAACTTCATCAAAAATAAAGTGTGGCTATTCACATTTTATTAAATGACCTTTTGTGGAGTGTTTAATTTCTACTTATTATTAAGAACTCGTGAGCTTAACATCGGCTTATAATAATTGATTACTCAATTATTATGTTTTTCTAAGAGAAACTGAAAAGAAAGAAACATTTACTGGCATATTGCGATGGTACCATTTCGAAAACCGCCACGTAATCATCATCAGGTAATTTCGTAATGTTACCGAGATTCTAACCGCGAATCACACGGTGAGAGTGCAGTTGCCTTAACCACTAGGCTATCCTGCTTGCATTTGTTTCCTTGCTTAATTCAGTTTATCTCATTTCTACACTAACAACACAATAGAGACATTCTGACTTTATTAATTTTGCGTGTTATGTAGATTTGTTTTGGTAAAGTTTCTTTTTCGTTGCGAATGAGAAGCTTTGTAAACTCGGGCATACTTTTGATTGTTTGTTTTAATGGTGTATCCAATTTATACTTATTATTAAGAATTCATGAGCTTAATACTGTTTTCACACAGAAACTTAATGATCTCATTTCACCTTCTAATGAAATCGTACAATTTTTGCTTTCAAACAGAAGTAACTGCTCGATTAGTATGAAGGATGAAATGTCAAGCGAATAAAATGACAATGCTATATGACAGACAATCATGGCGAAACGATACAAGGTGGCAGCATGGTGACATACCTACAAACATAAAAAAATTCCATGTAAATTCGATGGACAAATGTCAAATGATGTATCAAATCAAATAAAAAAGGTTATAATCAGCTGTTCGATGCGGCCACCTTGTATCGTTCCGCCATGCAGACAATGACATTTACTTTGACAAATGACATTTTTAAGCACTGAACACACCAAAAACTAAGAAGCTGAACGCTGCCAACAGAGTTGCATTGTGCTTTTGACTTCATTAGGCATTCGATTAGCTACTAATGAAATAATTATAGATTCGAATTTTGTAGGGAAGATTGAGCTCAATAAGCGTCTTAATTTAGAAAACTGCCTTTATTATTCAATAAGCCGTCTGTGTGAAAATAGTATAACAGCGGGTTATACTAATACAACAATTATTATGTTTTTCTTAGAGAAACTGAAAAGAAAGAAAGATTTACTGGCATATTGCGATGGTACCATTTCGAAAACACCCACGTAATCATCATCAGGAAATTTTCAAAGAAACATTTATTAATTCCATATAGTTTGACGTACAGATGTTTTTCAGAATTTTGTGCAAATGGTCTAGCATCATTACTTTTGCAAACTTTAACAATAAAAAATAAACAAATGTAAGACGCGATAACCTCCGAAGAGATTTAAGGCCGAGCTTCTCTTCCAATTTGCGTCGTGTTCCTTTTTAATTCAACATCCATTGTTCAATTGAGCTGTCATAACCAACCCGCCCCATAAATGAACGAATTTAATTAATCGCGATAATAATCGATGATTATGCATAGCATATCGGTCAATGATATTTTGTTCGTTATTAATTTTGTAAAAATAGCGCTGAGTCAGTTAAAGAATTTTTAACTTATCTCTAAAATAAATACGACTCAAACTTAATTTGTAAGCATTTTTGCAATACATTTACACTAAAACTACCGAATGATCTATTAAACTGCACACATTTGATAGATTACAATTATCTTCGATTAAATAAAAATGTTTAATAGGTCCGCTTTATTCAACAAAATCATAAAAATCAATGAATCATTTCAGTCATATAAAATATTTGAAGCGAGTGCCAGGCACCAATTTAATAAGTCATACTAAACTACTATTTAATTTAACACTTAAAAAAGTTCAAATTGATTATTAACTTAAGGAATTTACTTAGCAAATCTTTAAGCATGCCCTGCAATAATTATACAAATTATAGGGCTAATTTATGTCACATTATAAATATAGTTTGCTTAACATTGATATTAAGTGTTATAAGTAATTATATGTACTACTTACTCAATGTTGCAGTGCTTACCTAAGGAATAATTCTAGCTAAAATTCAAGCTTATAAATATTTATAGGTAAAATCAAAAACAAAACAGCACCTGTCGATCAGAAAAAATCTACTATTACTAAGATTATTATATGATATAAGTTTATTTTCCCATTCCCATGCTACATTGAATGATTGCATTTTAAGTTCGGTTTAGTACTGTCGATCTTTTTTAATATCCCAATTTCATTGTCGGAGCTTGTGCGCTAATTTAAATACAATTTTTACTTTAAATGTCTGTAATAACCTGCTGTAATTGCCGAAAACTACCTTCGCAAGTATCTCACCGCTTGTCTCAAGTACTACTAATCGAAAGGCCAACAAGAATAAGTGTAACGAGCCGGACCCGTCCGCAACCAATATAAAAGTATGTTATCAAATATCAACAAAAATCAGCTTTTCTAATAACTTATAGGTTGCACTGCCATCTAGCGCATCTGCCTATAATGCAGCGCAAATATTCACAATAGTGCCATAGTACAAATAGATTTCTTTGTGTGCTCACAATCGTTTATTTTTAATAAAATATAGCTAAACAAAAGCACAAAAGCAAAAAAACAGACGCGGTAAAGATGGGTTTGATGGTGAATGAGGACAAAACGAAGTACCTGCTGTCATCGAGCAAAGAGTCAGCGCATACGCGCCTTGGCAACCACGCTACTGTTGGCAGCCATAATTTCGAAATAGTAAAACACTTCGTTTATTTGGGAACCAACATTAACACTAGCAACAACATCAGCACTGAAATCCAGCGAAGAATTGCTCTTGCCAATAATTGCTACTTTGGACTAGAAAGGCAATTGAAAAGTAAACTGATCTCTCGGCAAATGAAAATCATGCTCTACAAGTCATTTATCGTGGTGGTAAAGCATGAACCATGACAACACCAGAAGAGGCGGCTCTGGGAGAGTTCGAGAGAAAAGCTCTACCAAAGATTTACGGACCTCTACGGGTTAACGACGGCAAGTACCGCAGAAGATTTAATGATGAGCTGTGCGAGCTTTACGCAGACATCAACATAGTCCAGCGAATTAAAACGCAGCGGCTACGCTGGGCGGGCCATGTTATGCGAACGAAAGATGAAGCTCCGGCTAAGAAGCTATTTTTCTCGGAACCCGCCGCAGCAGGTGGTCCCTACTCCGCTAGAAGGACCAAATAGGGCCAGTTAATCCAATAACGAAGCGCCTTGTTGGACGGAAATATACGTTTAAATGGTTAAGCGCCAGTTGTGTAAGTTAATAAGTTATAAAAAGCAGTCTTTTATTCACAAGGACTCATTTTTGTATTTTTATTAATAATTTTGTATTAATAAATTTAAATAACGTATAAAATATTCGATTCCGTAGCTTTTAAACTATGTATTGTTTTGAACTCTTGATTGTGATTTACGTGCCGAGTATTTCAAATTGAAGTTAAAACGAAAGTCAATCTGTAGAGAGCACTTCTGCTAAACCATGATGCTAATGTCATGGACTGCACACCTTTTACAGTTAGGAGGTCACCATAGGCGAAGATATCTCACCACAGCACTAAGTATTCTATAATATTACACTGAGAGAAAAAGACAAGTAAAATCAACAGAATTTCGGGTCAATTCGACCAATGTTACCGTAAATTTTTATCCATCGCAAACGGTACCAGAATCAAACGAAGTAGTGAACGCCGTGAATGTATGTTTCTCTTCAAAAGTAGCACAAGCATTTGTGTGATATTGACAGTTGTTCGCTGTTGAAATTACCAATAAAATGATTTATTTTTACAGAGAAATCAGTTACATTGATTGAGAATGTTCCTAACTTGAGACTAGCAGTTTCTCTTCTGTTGAAATAGCTAAACAAACTTATTTTCTTCACAAAAACTCAACTCAATTAAACATAATGCGATCAATTTTACTGAATGTCTGTTAATTCAAGAGCAACAAACCTGATTTGTTGATTTTACTAGCTTCATTTCTTTTGGTGTAGACGTTAACTGAAACTTATTGATTTAAAAATAAAAACAAGTAAGGAAAGCTAAGTTCGGGTGTAACCGAACATTACATACTCAGCTGAGAGCTTTGTAGACAAAATAAGGGAAAATCACCATTTAGCAAAATGAACCTAGGGTAACCCTGGAATGTGTTTGTATGACATGTGTATCAAATGAAAGGTGTTAATGATTATTTAAAACGTAGTGGGCCTTAGTTCTATAGGTGGACTTCTTTTCGAGATATCGCAATACGGGTGGACCAGGGGTGACTCTAGAATGTGTTTATACGATATGGGTATCAAATTAAAAGTATTAATGAGGGTTTTAAAAGGTAGTAGCCCTTAGTTGTATATGTGAAGGCGTTTTCGAGATGTCGACCAAAATGTGGACCAGGATGACCCAGAACATCTTCTGTCGGGTACCGCTAATTTATTTATATATGTCATACCACGAACAGTATTCCTGCCAAGATTCCAAGGGCTTTTGATTTCGCCCTGCAGAAATTTTTCATTTTCTTCTACTTAACTTTTACAAAGTTTTTTCTAAAGTTATATTTTGCGTCAAAAAACCAATCCAATTACCATGGTTCATCCCTTTTTTCGTATTTGATATAGAATTATGGCATTTTTTTCATTTTTCGTAATTTTCGATATCGGAAAAGTGGGCGTGGTCATAGTCGGATTTCGGCCATATTTTATACCAAGATAAAATGACTTCAGATAAGTATGTGAACTAAGTTTAGTTAAGATATATCGTTTTTTGCGCAAGTTATGGTGTTAACGGCCGAGCGGAAGGACAGACAGTCGACTGTGTATAAAAACTGGGCGTGGCGAATGTTGACATAATTTACTTTATACTGTAAATATATTAAATTTTTTGTTAAAATTTGACTTAAAAAAAATTTTTTTTTAAGTGGGCGTGTTCTTCATCCGATTTCGCAAATTTTTATTTAGCACACATATAGTAATAGAAGTAACGTGCCTACCAAATTTCATCATGATATCCTCAGCGACTGCCAAATTATAGCTTGCAAATCTTTTAATTTACCTTCTTTTAAAAGTGGGCGGTGCCACGCTCATTGTCCAAATTTTTCTAATTTTCTATTTTGCGTCATAAGGTCAACGCACCTACCAAGTTTCATCGCTTTATCCGTCTTTGGTAATGAATTATCGCACTTTTTCGGTTTTTCGAAATTTTCGATATCGAAAAAGTGGGCGTGGTTGTAGTCCGATTTCGTTCATTTTAAATAGCGATCTGAGATGAGCGGGCAGGAACCTACATACCAAATGTCATCAAGATACCTCAAAATTTACTCAAATTATCGTGTTTACAGACGGACGGACGGACGGACGGACATGGCTAAATGAATTTCTTTTTTCACCCAGACCATTTTGATATAAGGAGTCTATGGGCCGACCGAATTTGGTACAGGTGACTTACTTGACTAGCTTATTATTTGCGATCGATCTATTTTAAAAAATCTAATTTATGGTGCGATTTACTAAAGGAGTACCTCTTGATCAAGCTTAATATTTGATAAGTAGCTTTTCTTTACCTGAAGTGAACCCGTGACCGAGCAATTCGGAAAACACATTTTTTTCTTCCAAGTCTACTTAAATTTGTGAAATTTTTTTGTTTCGGGAAATTTTATGTTTTAAGGAAAAACTTTTTTTTTTAGAAAACGCATTAAAATAAAAAAATCTGTTTTTTTCGAGAAAACAATTTGATATAGATACTTGTCTCTAGAAAATAAATATTTTTAACTCTTTTATTTTTGAAAACAGCGTATTATTGTTGTGAAATCAATTTTTGCATATAAAAGCTTTTTTTATAAGTAATTTTTTAGGTTCTCGTTTTTGGAAAACAATTTTTTGAAAGAATAATTTTCTGAACAAATAAATTTTCTGGTAAAATTCATTTTACTTTTTTGTACTACTTTTATTTGCATTAAGCCAAACTTGTTAAGCCAAATTTTTTTTCTTCCAAGTCTAAAATTTATGAAATTTTTTTTTGTTTTGAGAAATTTTATGTTTTAAGGAAAACTATTTTTTTTTTTAGAGCTCCAAAAATTTAATAATTTAAATATTGAAGGCCGAAAAACAACAAATAAAAAACATTAAAATAAAAAAATCTGTTTTTTTTTAGAAAACAATTTGATATAAAATAAATACTTGTTTCTAGAAAATATATTCTTTTAACTCTTAATTTTGAAAAAACTATTATTTTTGAAAACAGCGTATTATTGTATGAAAACAATTTTTTTATATAAAAGCTTTTTATATATTTTTTATATTTCTTTGATTTTTGTTGTTAAAGTATTTTTTTTTGATTGTTCGTTTTTGAAAAACAATTTTTTGAAAGAATTATTTTCTGGAAAAAAAGAATTTTTCTGGTAAATTTTTTTTTATTTTTTTGTACTACTCGTTTTGCCTTAAGACAAACTTGTCAAGCCAAATGTTTTTTCCAAGTCTACTTTAAAACTATTTTTGTTTTCAGAAAAAACATTAAAATAAAAAATCTGTTTTTTTTTTCGAGAAAACAATTTGATATTAATAATTGTTTCTGGAAAATATATTTTTTTAACCCTTTTATTTTTGAAAACACTATTATTATTGGAAAAAACGTATTATTGTTGTGAAAACAATTTTTTTATTAAAGCTTTTTAGAGATTTTTTGGTTTTTTATTTCTTTGAGATTTTGTTTTTTTTTTTTTGTTAAAGTATTTTTTTTAGTTTTTTGAATTTTATGAAAGAATTATTTTGTGGAAAAAAGAATTTTTCTGGTAAAATACTTTATATTTTTTGTACTATTCTTTTTTTTTGCATAAAGCCAAACTTGTTAAGTCTAATTAAATTTGGAAATTTTGGAAATTTCTTTGTTCCGAGAAATTTTATTTGTTTTGAGGAAATATAATTTATTATTATATTAATTTGTTGTCTTCAAGACCAAGTTTATTTTTTTACAAGTTATTTTATATTAAATCATTATACATAGAAAACGAGTAAATTAAAAAAAAAAACAAAAAAAATAATAAATAGTATAGCCGACTATACATATTACAAAAATAACAAACTTGGCCTTGAAGACAACAAATTATTACAGACCAGTAAAACAAAACATAACAGCAAATATAATTTTATAATTTTTTAGAAAAAAAATTAAAAAACTATTTTATTTTTGGGAAAACAATTCTTTGTAAATAATTGTTTCTTGAAAAAAAAAATCTTTTATTGTTTTATTTTTGAGAAAACTATTGTTTTTTAAGAGAATAGCTGTTAAGATTTTTTTAGTGTTATTTTTGAGAAAACTATTGTTTTTTAAGAGAACAGCTGTTAAGATTTTTTTATTTTTATTTGTTTGAGATTTTTGTTTTTTTTTTGCATTACGTTAAAATATTTTATATGCTTGTTTTTGTGCAACCAATTTTTTTAAACAGTTATTTCCTTTCGGAAACGTGCTGCAAGTTTTATAATAATTTTATTATTATTTTTTTTTTTAAATATGTAACTAACTTCCTTGAACAGAAATAGCCCGATATTATCTTTCTTTCAATTTTTGAGTTTTTTTTTTTTAACCAGGGAAAACTTAAGTGCATAACATTGACTTGAAACGATCACTGACGTTGACAAGCCATTTATTTGCCGTAATAATTGACTGATTTATCTGATAGCGTGCATCTATTTATTTGATTTCTTTTTAATTTCACAACATTCATATATGACTTAAAATTTACAGGCGGATACTATGAAGAAAAGTTTAGAGAGGGGAATGGAAAGCGATAAGATGAGTGCAATTTTTTTGCTAAAAAAAATAAAAATAAACATGTTTAAAAGTACTCACATTTGTTACTGAAAGTAATGAACATCTTTTATTTATTTTTCTTCTGTAACTTTCGATATGATAAATATTAACTGAAAAATTATATTAAAAAAAATTTTATTTGAAAATCGTTCATATTTATTTTTATTATACCCGTGAATAATTTAAAAAAATAATGCTATGAAAATTTTCAAGAATTATGTGCAAACTATATATAATTAGGCAGCTTCATAAGTTTTACTTGGCTTTGTATGATGTACATCAATATAAAGTCTATTCAACTTTTGAAACATGTAAATAAATATGTATATTGGTATACGATAATTACTTGAAAAACCACAGCAGTTAGCTTTTCGTGTGAAACTACAAATCATAACAAAGCGATAATTAATTGGTCAAGCATTAGCTACCGCTTCTTTTCTAAATATATATTTAAATAATTTTTGTTCTATTACTTTAATAACAGTATTCAATGTTACTTATCTTAACCTTCACTCCAGCATATGCTGTACTGTAATTGCACTGCAGTGAACCCCCAACTAGCCAGCAAACAATCAAAATACTTCGCTCAGTATCTAGTTAAGAAATTCAAAAATTGATATTTGGTATTAATTAATAGTTTTTACTTACTCTCAATTTATGTGCTGGCAAGACTGAGAAAAATCTTATCTAAGTGATATAAAAAAAGATGACGGGGAATGGTCACACAGTAGTGGGCGATAAAAACTTTCGCCAAGTTCAAGCCTTCGAGTCCAGATGGGGTACTCTCTGCTATGTTGCGAATGACAGATGGAACGATTATAAAATAGCTGAGAATAACCGTTGAATGTTGCGTAAAACCTGTGGTCACAAAGCTTAACAGCACAAGTCCATTTTTGGCAAAATTGAGTTATTATCATGATTGAATTTTCCTTATTCGATTTCATATCGTGTCAAAATTTTTGTGAAGATCACTCCAATAGTTAACGAGATATTAAGAAAAGGCAAATAGCGTTAAAATAGCATATCTAGCTTGTGCTTTTATTCCATAATAAGTATGTTGTTCGAAAACGTACATAAGTATAATTGTAATGTTTTATTCAATATATTTTCCTTCCAATGTGTATCATTACTTAACTTATGCCTTTGTTCTATGCTTTATTTCCTATTTTTTGTAAACATAATAAGAGATATGTTATTTTTCCAAGACGACTTATTTGTGTCAAATAAAATAACTTGACTTTCTTAGGTATAAATTACGTTTTTAAGCGTATTTGGAAAACTAATAGTACTTATGTAAGTTGCCTGCCAGCATAAGATGCATATAATATCATCTGAGATATTCCAAAAAAAGTTTGTTCGATTCCCTCGAAAACTTTTTTCAGATTATAATTTAAATCTTTAAAATGCTCTCCTGAAAAACGCAAAAACCGCACTTGTGCTGTTAAGCCTTGTGACCACAGAAACATGACCACGTCCCGCAATTTTGGAAAACGGCTCGAGTAGTCTTCAAAGCGAGAAGCAACTACACCCGAAAGACTATAGGCCTCTAAGTTTAAAATGGGAAATGAAAGAAGCATTTGTCTCTTTAGCACAACATGCTTACACCACAAGCAAGTCAGTCGATACCGCATTGCGATTGAAGTACATCCGCCCTTAACAAATTGGATCGGCTTCATGTTAAGATGCAGTATTATCACGTCGCAATGGGGTCAATGCGAGGTCACAATGTAGAGAAAAGCAGCAGGCTGGAGTTTTATCACCAATGCTGTGGACAATGGCTATCAACCAATTGCTTAGGCGGTTCAACGGAGGACCAGTCGTTTAAGTCATCATAAACGGCAGATGCCTAATAACAATCAGCTCTCTGATGGATCGGGCACTTTGGCATGTAGAGGCCTGGGCATCTGGAGTTGGGTTAATCGCCAGCGCGGAAAAACGGATCTAACACTATTAACAAGGAAATATAATATTGGACAACAAAAAAAGTACAGCACAAAATATCTAGGAATTATACTAGATAGTAAGTTGTCGTGGAAACTCTATGTGGAAGAGAGAGCGAAGAAAGCCTTGCAAGAAGATGCTAAGATGCACTCGGGGCCTATCGCCCAAACTCTCTCTTTAGTGTACAGCCACACAAAAAAAATACGTATACCAAAAAACTTGAGGCGGTATGCAGATTATCAATGATTGGCTTGACGGGAGCCCTGAAAACTACTCCGTTAGCACCATTGCCCACCAGTCTGCACATCCCACCTGCAGATCTTATAACCAAAAATATAGCGTTAGCAACTGCAACCAGGCTTAAGGGCTCGGGGCAGCTTGGGTGCAGGCCGTAGCAGTATAGCTCAATTAAATAAAGGGCAAACGGACTACATGGTCCCGTGCCTGAGCTTCGAATAGATCTCGGGGCTACAATAGAGCAGGAGGGGTTGGCACAAGGGTGCTGAAGTTGTATTACATATTATGCACGTGTATACCGATGATTCCAACTTAACGAAAGAGGTCGGGTATGCGGTTTACTGCATCCATCCAGAAATAAGTACATCCTACGGGCTGCCAGATCCCTGCAGCGCTTTTCAGGCGTAAATTGTTGCCGTAAAAAAAGCAGCAGAAATTCTGGAGGAAGCGTGCTTAAGCTGCAATCGCGGCAATATATATACTGACAGTCAGGCAGCGATCAAGCAATAATCTCAAACAGTGCATCATCAAGAAATGTCCTGAAATGAAAAGAAGCATTGGAGAGACCTCGCTCAGGACGGACAATACATCTGTATGAGGTTTCCGGTCATTAAGGGTAGCGAAAAGGCTGAAGACGCAGCACTCGATAAATCGACGGTAAACGTCCCAATCCGTTTGGGAGAAGTCAAAAGGATACAGGAGTTGCAGAAATGAACAGAAGCGCGTGGCTGCAAAATTTCTAAGATCGTGTGTAAATCCAACGATGTTAGACTCAGCAAGTTGCCCATATCTCTAAAGATACAAGGCTCACGATGAGCATATTAATTGGACACTGCCTTCTGGCGTCACATGCTAATAAGTTAAGATAGGCCTTGTCAGTAACAGCAGATGAAAGAGTGTGAGCTGCAAGAAGAAACGGTTGAGCACATTCTGTGTTTGTATTCTGTGTTCGAAACGTTACGGCTCCAGCTACTAGGGGTGGCATATTTGCCAGTTCTCGACACGGCAATTAAGCTAGATCCTAGAAAACTTCTAGTATTTTCCACAAGGACAGAGTTATTCTATAACATAAAATTGAAAATAATATAATAATAATAATAAAAAATAAATAATATTAAATTTTCTCCAATTTTTCATTATGAAGATGTAGGAACCTTGCGTCTGCCACAGTACGGTGGTACATAAATCGTACATACATATATATATTATACACATAAATACATATTTACTTTATTTTTACTACTCTTCCTATTGTTTCGTTACATCTTTGTTCTCACAGTCGCTGTGATTAAAATTCTGACGAGCTGCCATGCCAACTGGTTATTGACAACAAATATTCGTGAGCAGGCTAATTATTCATTAGCCTTTGGTTAATATAAAAACGCTTTGTCTGAGTTCCGTTGTTGTTCAAACTATGAATGATAATAATAAAAATACTTAAAGTAATAATATCAATAAAATAATTTAAAAAAATTTCAGTTAAACGGTTTTATTGAAAACAATACTTACATTCAGTAATAATAATACTAAAAGATAGAAAATAATTAGGTAGGTCTTAGGTATTAGTCATCACACTCCTCATCAATCTAGGGCGTTGATCAGAAAAATAAATAAAAGTGTTGGGCGCGTGAAATTTGTAAAAAACGTGAGGCGTAGCATAACCTACTTAAGGTTCAGTTGATCGTACGTATGCATATATGAAAATATCGTTTATAAGGATGTAAGCGCTTGACTATCAATAGAAATTTGACGCGGCTCACGTTTTTATTTTTTTTTTCTGATCAACGCCCTAGATTGATGAGGAGCGTGATGACTAGTATCTAGGACCTACCTAATTATTTTCAATCTTTTAGTATGATTATTATTATTATAAGCCGGTGTTAAGCTCATGAATTCCAAAAATTTTTTTTAATTAACAGACATTCAATAAAATTTATCGTATTATGGTTAATTCAACCGAGTGCTTTGTCATGAAAACAAATTTGTTTAGTAATTCCAACAGAAGAAAAACTGTTGGTAATAAACGAACAATACTCTGTAGAAATGACAGGTTC
The DNA here is from genome assembly GCF_040869045.1 of Eurosta solidaginis. Taxonomy (NCBI): domain Eukaryota; kingdom Metazoa; phylum Arthropoda; class Insecta; order Diptera; family Tephritidae; genus Eurosta; species Eurosta solidaginis. The sequence goes on along the minus strand of NC_090322.1, from coordinate 218,252,893 downwards.
TCAATCAGTCTAACTGATTTTTTTGTTAAAAGAACTGATTTTATTGGTCATTTCAAAAGCGAGCAACTGTCAACATTAAACAAACGCATCAGCTAATTTTAAAGAAAAACTTTTGCTCACGGCACTCACCACTTTGTTCTTGTGACTATCGTGCCACAGAAATCTCTGTCGTATCAAAAGCTACTATTATTCTAATGTTGACGAAAATCTGTTATTTTAACAGTTTTCATTGGTATTCTTAGACACGGCTTTTTAATACAAGTTCAACTCAGTTTATCAGTGGAACTACGCCTAATTTTATTTTTCAGTTTTCAGACTACTTTAACTGAAGTTTAAGCGGCCCATCTGGCAGGGTTAAACTCCAGTTATTATTAGTTTTATTATTAGTTTTTGCGTTCGTTCAAAATGGCGTCGAATAGACCCAACATGCTTTTGGTCTTGAGCACTATTAGAGCTCATGTTTATAAATTGCATACTTCTACAATCTCAAGAGTTGTTTCGAAACAGCGGCTTAACTTGACAGTCACGCCGTTCTCAGCAAAAAAAAGGAATTTTTTATAAAGCAAAAAATTCTATTCATTAATTTGAAAAGAAGATAGTTCTCAACTTGTATTTAAGTGTAGTTCTCTAATTGGACTCAAAGGTTAGATTCCAATACTACAGTATTTTCACGAAAATTAAATAAAACTTATATAAAGGGAGTTCACATTATTGTGCAAATGATTTAGCACCATTGCATTGTAAAATTTTGTGGCATATTTTTTACAATACGCTAACAAAATAAAAGGCTATGCATATGGTACGTCATGGCAAATACGCAACATCAATCAACAACTGTCAAAAGCAAACAAAACATGCAAGAAGGAAATTAAAACGAAAAAAGTTGTTAATGATCCGTAGCTTTCGTTGGCTATAGCAACGTTTCCAACATCAAATACACAAAATTCGAACTCCCTTATAATTTATTATTGATATTAGAGAAAAATTGCAAAGTTTACAAACGGCGATGGGTACTAGGACATGTTTCTGAATTTCACTTCTTCATACGCTAGTTTCTCGAGAGCTGAGTATTGAACTCACAGCGAGCAGCGGGGCATTCATATGGCTGAGTGGTTAGAGGCATCTGCCTTTACACTAGTATAAAATGTGAATGTTGGAGATGTCTACTTCAATACTCAGTTCCCGATATCATCATATGTATCTCTAATATCAATAGCAAAAAAATTTAGTGCAATATGAGCATGTCTCGCTAATTAAATACACATATATACTTTATTTTTAATTTATAACACTTCAATACTGCTACCAAACAGGTGTTTATTATTCACAATAAACAGCTGTTGACTTTGGTGGTACCACCTTTTCAACTCCACCTCATCTCGATATCCAATGTAGGATATCAACCGCATAAATGTGATGGATATGTATTTGAGAAATATACATTACTCAAAATCCATCAAAGTTTGGAGAACAATTTGATAATGATGTTGGACATCAACTCCAGAGCTAAGGCTGGAGAAATATTTTTTTCATGTTTGTTAGGTTAACAAAATAATAAAAAAGCAATGTTACCGTACAAAAACGTCGAGGAGCGCAAAAGCGGCCTAAAATTGTGACTAAAAACTGCTCTGTAGTTTAACTGAAGTTTAAATTTTACTAGAGTTAAAGGTCAACTTAACCAACTACTGAAAAACCGGGCCGTGGAGTTACATTAATAATTTTTAAGGGTGACATTAAATATTGTTGCAGAGATAGGCGGCCACCGTGGTATCCTGGGTTCAAGGCCTGGAAAAAAAAACATTAAAATCTCCAGAAAACAGTTTTTTCAATTAAAACAAAAATTTTTGAGCGGGTCGCCCCACAAATATTGTATTCTCCATTGTTTTTAACAAAGCTGTGACGTAAAATTAATGTTTTTTTTTTTTGTTGATTTAACTATTGAAACAGTTCATTCCGAATAAACTACTTGTGCGAAGTTCCCTCTATCACTGAAAAGAGAGGACTGTAGACTCATGACGGGTATTCTGACTGGACACTGCCTTCTAGCGCCACATCTCTTTAAATAAGAGAAGTAGGAAGTGCGCGTTGGAGGAGGAAATGATCGAGCACGTTTTGTGCTCGTGCACTGCGCTTGCCAGGCTAAGACTCCAGCTATTAGGAGTGATACAGCTGTCAGATCAATAAGCAGCAAGTGGCTTAAGTCCTAGAAAGCTTGTGGTATTTGAGGACGAGGTTATTTTATAAGATAGGTCCTGGTTTTTGATAGGGTTTAAAATTAACTTCTAACCTAACATGTGCGAAGTTGATTCAACAGAAATATGGTTTGAATTGACCCGTAATTCGGCTGATTTTACCAGCCTTTTTCTTTCAGTGCAAGAGTAGCAATAGAAGTAGTGGTCATCACCACCTTGCTTATACAATAATTAAGCCTACATAAAATAGAGCTGATTAACAGGTTGTAACATTTACAACAGTGCAAAGGTGTTAGGTGCGGATTGAAGATGGTCGAGGGTTTTCTCTCAAACAAGTGCGAGGAGAGGTAGAAATGGGCGCTGCGACTACTTACCAATTTTGCCATAGTACACTTTACCACTTTAAGTACTTTTAACCAAAATCATACAAAAACAAAAATAGAAATAATAACTATACCACCCACATTTGAGTCAACTTGATTTTCATTTATTGGTTAGTTGGTCGTTTCGCATGTCAGTCAGCAAATCACTCAAGCGCAAACTCGTTGACTTGTGAGCAATACGCCGCAAAATACAATATACATACATATAAGCATATAAAATTGTTATTATTGCTATTATTATTGGAAAATAGAAAAACTCACACGATCACACATGTCTACATATGGACATACACATACATACATTTAAGCATGCACGCATCTAAGTATGACTGACTCTACAAACTTACAAACATTTGTATGTATCGAATGTAGATACATTTGCTGAAGTTCAAGTTCATTTTATTACTTCCTTTATATTAGGTCGGTTGAATGTTTGTCCGCAATCGATTTTAAGTAACTTCTCATTGAACTACAAACGTGAAACTTTACACATAGGTTAGAACACCGTGACAATGTAACAAAAGAAAAAATATTCCGTTAGGTGGCGCACGGATCGAAATATTTAGATAAGAATTTGGAAATTTGGTGTTTTGAGATCGATTTTAAAGTAACTTCTCATTGAGCTACAAACATGAAACCTCAGACAGGTTAAAACACCTTGACAAAGGAACAAAAGGAGAAAAAAATTCCGTTAGGTAACGCACGGATCGACAAAATTAAGATAATAATTTGCAAATTTGAAACCGGGTTTTAAGTAACTTCTCGATGAGCTAGAGGCTAAAAATTTAGAGCTTAATTCAGAGGTCGATGACAGCCGATTACACAATACAAAAAGTTTCGCCAGGGGGCGCACGGACTGAGATATTTAGAAAAATCAAACGGAATGGAGGGAATTTTGGAATTGATTTTTATGTAAGTTCTCATTGAGCTACAAGCATAAAACTTAACAGATAGATTAAGACACCGAGAAAATGTAAGAAAAGGAGAAAATAAAAATAAAATAAAAAAAATTGTAAGCATTTCCTTTATATAAATGGACCAAAGTCAGCGAAAAATGTCTCCTTATATAAAGACATATTCTTGCTAAACTTTGATTTTTAAATTTTGACATAGAAATTGCAATAATATTTATGAGAAGTAAAAATATAAAGGTGGAGCGCAATTAATTGACTAATAATATCTCCTTTCCAGCCAATTTTCCAATCCAAATAATGTGCGCTCCACTTTTATATTTTTACTTCTCATAAATATTTTTGCAATTTCTATGTCAAAATTTAAAAATTAAAGTTTAGCAAGAATATGTATTTATATAGGGACACATTTTTCGCTGCTTTTTGCCCATTTATATAAAGGAAGTGCTTAAATTTTTTTTATTTTATTTTTATATACGTACATTTTTTCACACACAACAACATTTTAGTTCCTGTATTCTCATCATATTTATAATTATTTATTTAGTACTCATATACTTTTTTATCGAATTATTTCGTTTCGTTGATTATATCTTTTAATAATTTTTTATTGACTTTTTACAGCAATTACTTGCTAATAAAGCGCTGCTTTTGTTCTATTGTGTTTTGCCTTATTAAGTTTTTTTTGTTTCCACTTAACCAACTATTTACATATGTTTGTATGTACTCTAGACCGTTTTTGAAAAAAATAATTTTTTTACTCTCAACGTACTAAAAAAATGTATTTCCAGTTACAACTTTTGAAAATTTGTATCAGCATAAGACCGTTTGAAACATCGCTTCTATTTTCCTCCAAAATTTGTTTTTCACTAAACAGCATGAATCTAAAATATTGTTTCCCACTGAAGGAAGAAATATTTTTAAAAAATAAGCAAAATATTTCTTACTGTGAGATAAAGTTATTTTTGAGGAATAAAGGTTCCTCTTTGAGATTTATTAATGATAAATTCATTATTTTTAGCTTTTTCTTCTACTTTACTTTACTTAATAGAATACCAATTTTTTACCCGGCAAAAACTTAATTAAAAATCGATCGCAATATACGTAATTTTCTACAGTGACAGAAAAAACTGTTGAAATAAATCGAATTATGGGTCAATTGAGCCAATGTTTCTCTAAATTTTTATCCATCGCAAAAAGCTGTTGAATCAATTTCGCACAAATTGTTGATACTGAATTAAGCGTTTAACAGTCAAGTCAATAAAAAAAGTTAAGCGAATGTAAGCCACAGCTCTGTTAAAAAACAAAATAAATACAATCCGGGTTCAAATGCCACTACCGGTGGAAAAGGCTTTGAAGAAATTTAATAAAAGAAATACAAATGTCGCTGGGCGACCCCGATTTCTTATTGAAAAACGTTTTTCTAAAGATTTTCATGTTGCTTTTTCTAGTCCTTGAGGGCCGGAGTTCGGTGTGGTAGGCGTGTAACGCTACAATCACAACGCAGTGGCTAATGCCAATGAAAACTGTTAAAATAACAGTTTTCCGTCAACATTAGAATAACAGTGGCTGTTGATGTGACAGAGATTTCTTTGGCACGATAGTCATAAGAACAAAATAGTCAACGCAGTAAGAGTAAGTTTGTCTTTAAAATAAGCTTATGCATTTGCATAATATTGGCAGTTGTTCGCTGTTGACATTTTATATAAAGACAAAAAATTAACCGTCATTTATTTGGATTAAAATCGACACAGACACAATGCGGTCGACTACTAAGATATATAAAACATAAAATTAATGTTAGATTTAAAAATATTTAAATTCAACCATACATAGGAAAGAAAGTACAAAATATCAGGCCAGACGTGACAGTATTGAATTATGCAACTCGGAAAACGAACATTTAAAACTGATGCAGTTATACAAGTTGTTGTAGTGCGAACACCAACTTCGCAGTGGATTATTTTTGGCAAAATTTTGCCGGCAAAGTGGTAAATAAAAAGGCACAAAGTGCCTGGACGTTCTACCAGGAACAGCAAAATTTAGTCGACTAACAAGATCAGATGAGTCGATCTCGCCCATAATGAGCTTGTGAATGAACCATATAATGACCAATAAAATCAGTGCTTTTAACAAAAAAATCAGTTAAGATTGATTGAGAATCTGTAATCTATACAGAATACAAGCATTTTTATTCTGTTGAAATAACTATACAAATTTATTTTCTTGACGAAAATCTCAGTTGAGCTAACATTAATGATATAAGTTTTACTGAATTTCTGTTAACTCAGGAACAGGAAACCTGATTTGTTGATTTTACTAGCTTTATTTCTTTGGGTGTACTGTAATTGAAAAACAAGAAACATTCCAATATAAACGTAATAAAAACCTATACTGCTTTGAAAAGATAACTAAGGGCATTAACTCTTAAGTGAGTAATTTAGCTAATGACAGTCTCACCGTCTACAAACTTAAAGTTTTTATTGTTATTGAAATCACAACGTGACAGTAAATAAATAGCGCAAAAAAAGCAATGTCGATAATTTGTTCGCTAGATAAATTTTGAAGGAAAAATAAGACGACACAACACTAAAACTAAAATCAAAACAAATGAATAAAAAGGGAAAAAATAAAAATTTAACCAAAATGTTTCAGATGCGCCAGTTCTTACCAAATAACTTGTACCAAACGACTTCACTTGATATCAAATCATCAATTATTGGTTTCATGTACAATCAATAGCCATGGTTTAAATAGATTGGCACTAATAAGTCCATTATAATCATTGAGGTACTTCAACTAACAGACAACCAATCATATCATATCACATCAATCACATCTTATTATAATATATCATCTTGTGATGAATATGAGTGACACTAAGTGATACTCACATCCCTAGTCCGATGCTAAGTAAATAAGGTCACAACAACAATGAAGCAGGCAGTCACTTGTATCTACATAAACGAATCAATCATTATGTCTACACATATGTACGTATACGCAGCTGAGAAGCAATGCACAAACACATGCAGATGTCTTATCTGAGATGCTCCCAAAAATATGCAATTGTAATTGTGGAAGTGTCGTTCACAAATACACGCATATGAGAAGCTATATACGTGCATCTGTAGTTATAATTATATGGCGGTAACTAAGTAATTTCTGGAAGCGCCTAGAAGATGCCACGAGGAAATCACAGAGTATAAAAGCACCAGCGGTAGAGGCGCTATAATCAGTTTCAGTTAAGCACGCTATCTGTCGAGCAATAGATTAGTTTCATTTGAGCTATCAATCAGTTTGGTTATTAAGCAAGATATTCGTTGCAAAGTATAAGTGTTATTGTGAAGTACTTTAATAAAGGCCATTTTTCCATTATTCAATATTGGAGTTATTTATTCAACGGTTTAGTGATTCGAACCTTGGTAGAGGATTGCGAATAAAAGGAATTGCAAGTAAATTCGTTACAATATCATATCATAACATCACTTTATATCATATCACATTACATTATAACATATGTACCACATCATAGCGTAATATTATATCATATCATCTCATATTATTCCAAACCAATCATCATATCATAATTCGATCCGAATAATATTTCGAGCTACATAGGTGGGTAGTGCGAGACAAATTAGATAAAATCTAATAAAAGCAGTACAAAATAAGAACTTATGATAAATTGCTTCATCACATCATACTGCATACTTGTTGGTTAAATCATATTAAAAGACCTTATTTATATCACATCAAATGCACAATCTGATGAAATCGAATAAATCGTGTGATCAGATCGAATAAATCGTGTTATGTTACAGGCAAATTTAAATTAATCTTGAGCTGTTAGTTTATGTTTGTGTTCAGTTGTTCACCCCACCAACCATTTGTAGTCATAAAGATGTCTAAAGACAGTCAAAAATCAGAGCGTTTCTTATATATATATTTCCCTTCTTGCTCCGTGAATGTTTGAGGGGATTTAATTTTTGTATAGCAAGAAAACATTGAATTGAAATCTGAACTTAGCTTCATTGGCTGTGCCCAACTGCACTATTGATGATTTTCTCCTTTCAAAAAGATCTTGTATCAATTGAAGAAAAGATTTCTTTGGTTGCAAGTAATAACACCTCATCATGGTGTAGATAGTAAACCAGTACAGCATCCAAAAGAATTAATTCAAAGATATAAAAATTAACTCGAAAAAATTTACAACTAAAGCATAGGTATTTTCAAATACATACAAGAACATTTTACTTTTTATAAACTAAATTATCTGAATGTATTGTGTTAAATTATTTAATCATGCAATTATAATGTATAACAAAAGACCTTAGATAAATTTATAAATTATAGACACGCACATACATACACTCATAACAAAGCAAATCATTTTTCTAAGCTATTTACATATTGTTGCTTATAGTTAAATAATTTTCAATTAATTCATGAAATAATTTGAATTAGAATATAGTTTATTATAAATTTTTTGTATCGACATTGTGCATAATAAGCATGATTAATTGTATGGCGGCTGCTGTAAGGTACGTTGAACTTGTCAGAGCTGAAAACCTCCGAGAATATTGCAGAAATATTTGGTTCAGAAATTCTTGTGTGGGAGTTTGGCATAAAAGACTTTTTTCCTGCGAAATAAGCACTAAAGCTTTGTATTTGAAGTTTTCGTCGTCGTTTTAGAAAAATTTGGTGTTGGAGGCTCAAATGATGTAAGCCAGGTTCCGTATTACGTTTTACGATCACTGGCTGAAAACTATTTTCACTCAAATGATAACTATGCAATTGTAAAGCCCCCAGCGAGTCAGGGGATTAGAATATATCAGCGGCATGCCTGTCCGCGACTTAAATACCAAATCGATTCAAGGGCTTGTGTAGCGCTTCAGAGATGGTCAGGCTAGTACCTTAATGATGCTTGTTACCGGAACGTACTGGATCTGCATTCGGCAAAGGACCATCAACATCGATGGCAGTCCTCAAAACCTTCTAGGAGTGTCCTTATCGCTGCAACAACAACAACAAACTATTTATACAAATTATAACAAGTTATGGATCTAAGTAGTTTTATTTGTCACTAGCTCTCATGTGTTATGAGATTATGCTGATTTAACGGATCGTAAAACGTAATACGAGCCCTGCCTCTCCAGAACTTTGAGTTGAAATCTAAAAGTAAAATGTTTGTTATACCCAACTGAGCAGAGCTCACAGAGTATATTAATTTTGTTCGCATAACGATACGAGTACTCACGTTTGAAAAAAACAGTACGGTAAAGTTAAGAAATAAATGGTATGGCCAAGAATTGACAGAATTAAATAAACTAAAATACCGGTTGCACCCACAAGCTAGAGCAACGGGTGACTATACCGAATATAACATGGTCGCGAAGTACTACAAAAAACTTATCAAATTTAAAAAGATTAAATACATGGAGAATAATATTGATATCAATAGTTCAGAAAGCAAGCTAATGTGGAAGCATCTTAAGCATGCTGTAAACTTAACGGGTCCACAAGAAAAGATCTTGGCGGTGAACGTAAAAGGTGTGACATATGATACACCTCGCGATATTGCTGAAGCACTGAACTCCTTCTTCATAGATAGCATTGTTGATATAAACAGGGATATTGAAGTTGTTTAGAGTCAGAACGACTTCCAATATACAGCTAGGTCATGTTTAAAATTCGAAGAAATTACGTTTCAGGATGTTATACTTATAGCAAAAAGGTTCAAAAATAAAACTGAGGGGAGAAATTTACTTTCAGAAGGCGTTATTAAAGATTCGGTATCGTATATGGGTTTCTTCTATGCAACCGCTATAAACAAATCCATGACTACTGGAATAGTGCCAGACATGTGGAAAATTTCGACAATAGCACCAATTAGGAAAGTAAAAGATTCAATAATGGCAGAAGACTAAGGCCGATAAATACATTGCCGAACATAGAAAAAATGCTGGAAATTGTACTAAAAAATCAACTGGTTAATTACTTAGAAAATAATAAAATCCTTATAAAAGACAATCCGGTTTCCGAGAAAGACACTCTTGCGAGACGGCGTTAAATTACATCATATTTAGCTGGAAGGAAGAGCTGAGCCTAAAAAAACATATAGTAGCAGTTTTCATTGACCTAAAAAGAGCGTTCGAAACAATTGATAGGAATATAATGCTCGATAAACTACAAAAAATTGGTATTAGGGAAAATGAATTGCAGTGGTTTAGAAGCTTGTTATCAGACCGGAAACAAAGAACAACCATAGTCGGTAGTCTCATCCGAGGCGCAAGTGGACATAGGCTTACCACAAGGGTCGGTATTAGCACCAATACTGTTCAACATTTACATAAACGATATATCATCAGCACTGAAATATAGTAAAATCAGGTTATTTGCAGATGATGCGCTACTTGAAGTAAATGAAACGGACATTTCAATAGCAAGGAGCAAAATTCAAGAAGATTTGGACTCATTGTTAAGATGGCTTTGCATTAATAAACTCAAGCTTAACGATAACAAAACTAAGTTCATGGTTTTATCTAGGACGACCAATAAAGAATCACTTAATTTAGATCTAAAAATAATGAGCATTGAGGATGTAAAAATATTTAAGTACTTAGGGATCCTGATTGGCAAAAAACTGAGGTTTAGGGGTCATATTGATTATATTGTTGCCAAAATGGGCAAAACAATTGGATTTTGGAAGAGATCATATAAACTTATTAGTAAGAAATATAAGTTGAAAGTTTATAGATCCATTATAGAACCGCACTTCTTATATTGCCCTACAATATTCTTTATTGCCAATGAAACACAAGTAGACAGGTTACAAATTATGCAAAACAAAGCTATGAGATTTATATTGAAAATGAGGTACGATACTTCCATAAAGAGTATGATCGATGCACTAAACTGGTTGAGTGTGAAACAGTTGATATTTTACCGTAGTATGAAATTTGTATTTTATATCAAGCATGGTAACTTACTAGCCTACCTAAATGAAAAACTTGTTTATGTGAATGAAACCCACTCTTACATAATCAGGGAAAATAATAATTTTAGATTGCCTCTTTTCAAAACAGAAATGGGCAAGCAAAATATATTTTACAAAGGCCTGAAATGTTTTAATGAACTACCTAATCATGTTAAAAATTGTGAAAACTTAAACACCTTCAAAACAAGTTTATTAGAATATTACAAACCCCTTCCAATAAGATAAAATATTTTGTATCTGTATTTCATGGTACTGATCCTTGAGCGTACATGGCAATCCAAACAGACACAGAGGAACATTATACATCAGGTCAAATACATATATCGCTCGCAATCAAATTGGGAAAGACTTCCTGAAAATATCGTCCCAGACAAACAGTTGGAGTGTTCATGAGAATCACGTCTATTCCTACAAAAATAATAAAACAATAATATATTTAACTAATTATGTTTACATAAAAGCTGGTACAGGGAGGATTGGAAACACGCCTTTCCAACCGTCCGATAAGAGTGGCTCATTCTGCTGAGCTGCTAGCTTTTGGGTTGACCGGAATCAAATGCATTCCGACAGCATAAATAATAAAAATGTGTAATCATACGTCTTGGACAGGGCGGGGATTGAGAACACGTTCCTTCCAACCTCCCAATGAGATGACTCCAAGACTCGCCCGTTGGGACCACCAGTTCCCTTGCTGATCGGAATCTCATGCATTCCGACACCCCAAATTCTAGAAATCCTATTATTATTAAAATGTACTTATCATTTGTAATAATATAAGTTTTAGGCTTAAAACGCTGTAATAATAAATAAATAATAATAATACCCCGTAACGGCATAAACTAATCGAGATAGATATAGACTTCTATATATCAAAATGATCTGGGCGAAAAAAGAAATTCATCTGGCCATGTCCGTCCGTCCGTCTGTCCGCAAACACGATAACTTGAGTAAATTTTGAGGTGACTTGATGAAATTTGGTATGTAAGTTCCTGGGCACTCATCTCAGGTTGCTATTTGAAATGAATGAAATCAGACAATAACCACGCCCACTTTTTCGATATCGAAAATTTCTAAAAACCGAAAAAGTGCGATAATTCATTACCGAAGACGGATAAAGCGATGAAACTTGGTAGGTAGGTGGGGACTTTATGCCGCAGAATAGAAAATTAGTAAAATTTTGGACAATGGGATTGGCACTGCCCACTTTTAAAAGAAGGTAATTTAAAAGTTTTGCAAGCTGTAATTTGGCAGTTACACCTGAACTTAGCCTTCCTTACTTGTTTTTGATTTGTAAACATGTGGATGTGAGCGTAAGGTGTAAAGTGCAGGCGTAGCGACAGGTATCGGTATAGTGAGATGTATGGTATGGCGAAGCAGGAAATATAAGCGTAGTATGCAGTGTAAGAGATAAAAAAAAGTAACGGTTCGTTATCGGAAAGCTATCAATTTGTTTTAAAAAGGTTGGTAATCGGTATTTTATCGAATCAATAGGCCGATAAAAAAATAACAAAATTGAATATACGTTAATTTTGTAGACATAATTAATTCATGCAGTTAGAAAAAACGATGACAATTATTAAAAAAGTGGATTCATTTTCACTAAATAATTAAATTTTGCATCTAAGAACTGTACAACTCTTTAATAATATTTATATGTATTTCACTTTTAATCTAAGAAAAAAAATTCTCCCTCTAACAGATCTAATAAAAAATGTATTAATCAACAAATTTTTCTTTTCTTTACAGCTTTAATTTTAATTAGAATAAACAAAAATTCCATACAAGTAACTGATAACAACAAAAAGAGAGCTAAATATAGAGGGAGCGAAAAAGAGACTTAAATAACAAATAACAAATAAAATAAAAACCCAAAAAATAACAAAAATTCAAAGGCTTGTGATTTACTTGGCCCTGACAAGATGACAGGCTTCAGCAACGGTGGTTTCGAAAACGATGAGCCAGTGAAGGTAAGTTTGTGTTTAAAAACATATATATATATGTACATCTATTTATATGCATAGCCAAATGCCAAAAAGCTATTAAGCAAATAAAAGTAAAATTAAATAAATAAAATATAAGCTGAGCAATAAGTGAGTTGTTCGGCCAATAATAATAAATAAATCAGCGTTGAGTGCATTTAACGAAAACGAATTTGCTACTAAAAAAAACATATTGAAGTTAAGTATGTACATATCTACGCATGTACTAATAAGTGTACATACACTGAGAGAAAAAAGCTGATCAAATCAACAGAATTGCGGGTCGACTCAACTGATATTTCTGTCGATATTTATTCATCTCAATAATGAGATGGCGGATGAGCTTGCAAGAAAGGGTACCTTCCACTTTCGCCATTCTGGAAGAGGTTGGGCATGCCGCTCTCCACCTGCAAGCTCAAGATAAAGGAGGCTCTACTGATGGAAGCCGGAGCCAAGTGGAAGTATCATGATAGAAGCCAAACGGCAAAACTCACATGGCCGTAATGGAATGAGAAGAGATCGCGAGAGCTTCTCATCCTCCATAAGAGGGATCTCTCTTTAGTTGTAGGTGTTCTCACTGGTGACGTTTGTATTGGACCGCATGCGGAAAGGATTCTCCATTTAATGATTATTGTAGAAGCTGCGGCAACGAAGAAGAGCCTGAAACTATTAGGCATGCTTTGCGAATGTCCAGCGCTCGGTACGAAAAGGCAACGTTTCATGGGCAAGATGTTTCTTGTAGATCTGACTAACACGACGCTTAGTTAGCTTCACAAACTCAACGAATTGGTTTGATTAGGAGAGTAGGAACAAATCCGTGTGATTTCACAATGGGCCTATAAAGGTCTAAGTGTGCCGCTCCGATGTGGACGGCAGCCACTTGAACCTAACCTATCCATCTCAAATAGCTGTTGAATCAACTATGCAAAAATTGTTTATTCTTAATTGAGTGTTTTAACAGTCAGTCATAGATTTCCATCAACATTAGAAAAACAGGGGCTGTTTATATGACAGAGTATTCTGTTTACTCATAAGAACAATATGAACATGAGCGTTAGTTTTATTTATTTATTTATTATTTTTTTTTTTTTCAAATTATATACATACATCAGCTAATGATATTGGCAGTTGTTAACTGTTGAGTACCGAGTACCGAAGAAGATTTAACGATAAGCTGTACGAGCTTTACGCAGACCTCAACATAGTCGAGCGAATTTAAATGCAGCGGATGCGCTGGCTAGGCCATGTTATGCGAATGAAAGATGACGCTCCGGCTATGAAAGTGTTTCTATCGGAACCCGCCTATGGAAGGAGAGGAAGAGGGCGGCCACCACTCCGCTGGAAGGACCAGGTGGAAAACGATTTAAACTCTCTTGGTGTGTCCAATTGGCGCGCTTTGTTGGAGGGCCGTAACCCTTTAAACGGTTAAGCGCCAATTAAGTAAGTGTTCGCTGTGGATTTGACAAACAAAATCAGTTCTTTTAACAAAAAAATCAGTTCGATTGCTTGACATAATGTAATCTATGATGTATTTTTTACAGAACATTGTTATGTTCAGACCAACAGTTTTTCTTCCTTTGAAATAACTAAACAAACTTGTTTTCATGACAAAAAACTCGGTTCAATTAACCATCATGCGATCTCTTTTACTGAATGTCTGCTATTTCAAGAACAACAAACCTGATTTATTAAGTTTACTAGCCTCATTCGTTCGGTGTATAAAGTGAGTTATTTATAGTCAACGCAGCCAGTTAAGGAATGTGTTTATTTACAAACATACTACATTAACTCAATAAGTATTTTGTTTTACTTTTCAATGAAAAATAAATTTGTTTTTACTTTTGGTTAGCTTAAATTAATTGAAATGTTCCAATGAGTCTAGCGTGTTGTTTTTGTAGTTGGATGTTCAATATTTAGTAGTGACAAGCGCGACTTTGTCTCGCAGTCTACATACTAATCAGTTAAGTTTTATTTTTTGCTAAAACAAAACAATCGGTCGAATCACTTCCTTGTCGTCCGTCAGGCGCACTCAACTCTTATACATTTACGTACTCACTTGTTGTTTACAAGATGTGTAATATTTGTTTTGCTTTTTTGATTTTGTATATTTAACTGTCTTTGCTCACGATATGGTGGAGTCCACAATGTAAACCTAAGGTGTGAGCTTAAACATAATCAAAGGCGTAACCGCAGTCTTCAAAAGTGACAATCTAAATGGAGTATTTATATAGTACACACATATATCAATGCAAGCGTAGTGTGGGTTATTGTATGGAGTAATGGAGTAATGAAGAAAATAAACTGTAGCGTTATGTGAGAACGATATACCATGTAGAGTTGATATGACCGAAATCACACAATAACTCCAAGCAAATGCGTCGTCACCTATAAATGAAGTACACTTAGTATGCATGCAAGTGCACTAAGGACGTATACACTGGGCTCGGTCGATTTGTGTGGACGAAAGTTAACCGATATCGCGCCATCGATTTTTCGATAGGATTTGGGCTCAGGAAAAAAAGTTCCACTACGCATACCCAAAAAAATGATTTTCGAACATATGACATTTAATTTTTTTAATTTTTTTCGACTTTGATTTTTAAGGTTTTTTCATGACTTACTAAAAAAATGTTCATATGTATACCCTGTCCGACCCAAAACTGTTCGCTAAAAACGTTGTTGATAACAGTTTTTTGAAAAAAAAAAATATTTTTTACATGAAAATTTTACAATCAAATGAAAATTTGTTTAGTAGGTCATGAAAAAAAACCTTAAAAATTAAAGTAGAAAAAAAGTAAAAAAAATGAAATTTCGCAGGATCGAAAATTATTTTTTTCCTGAGCCCAAATCCTATCGAAAAATCGATGGCGCGATATCGGTTAATAAATTAATAAATTGACCCAGTGTAGTATAAACTCTATTACACGTGCTTAAGTACTCAGGTTCAAGTTGAAATTTGTTTCTCTTTGAGGTTTTGTTTGTTGTACGCTATTTGGTTAGATTTATATGAAATAACCAGATCTATTCGAAAAATGTCATTTGTGATAGAGTTTAATATATAACACTTTTTTCGGGGAAGTGGATCGATTGAGGGGAGAGAGTGGGGTAGTGTGAGAATTAAAAAAATCTTAAGATATTCATAAAATTCTGCAAGTTTGTTAGAATAACGTACGTGATTCTATTATTTATTCATGTTTTAATATATCGAATCAGCTAACAAATACAAAAGTGCTACAAATTTGACTCTGTATATATTGGTATTATTAATATACTTAATAACCTATTACAATCATACAATTACTAAGATTATAGTTTTATTACTAGATATATACGAAGATGAAATTACTCATATCTTAAGCATATATTTGGCTTACTAATATACGCAAATAAGTATTTTTATGATAAATTAATATGATACATTAATATGTTGATTTATAATAACCAAATCTAGTGTAATTAATCTATTTTTTATTTTCATACGCAGATATGTGCGTACAAATGTGTTCATTGCATAGTCGATTGCAGCTCAATTTAGATTTTAGAATATATATACTGTAACGAAATTGGAGAAATTCCGCTTATTTGATGCTTGGTTACCAGCTATATACATGTATATTTGCAGTTTGTAGCCACATGAATGTGTATGTGTGAGTAACTACTTCGGCTGATGACTACATATTTGTGTGTGTGAGATGAGATATCTCCTCGTCGCCTTCTACATTAGAGTGGCTGCTTTATTGTTGTTGTGCATTTATTTAGTAGCAGCTTAGTGATGCTAATATTCGTCACAATATAATATACATATCTATCAATACCTGATTGTTAGAGCAAATTAAATTGTGATAAAATCGAAATTTTACGCTAATTATGTCAAATTGTTTAAACATACGTATACACTACGGCGGGTCGATTTAAAAATCGCTCACTGCTCTGTGAAAATCGTATTCTAGGGATCGAAATAAGAAACTTTGCCGAAGGAACCATACCTCTAAAACGAATTCTGATGTCCCCCAATTTGGGTCGAACTTTAGGGTAGGGGCAAATTTTGAAAAATCCCACTTTGACCCATTTAGAGTGCTCCAATCGAGTCCAAATGTATGACCGACCCCCACTAACTTTGGAGGCCCGACCCACCAGCACACCCCCTGGAACCCCCTTGGGGGTTCACCATACAAAAATTTCAAAAAATTGCCGGTTTTGCACTTTACATGAAAAAATCAGCTAAATGGCTATGTTTTTTCTTTATTTTTATTATAATAATATTTATTATTTATTTATAATAATATCTGTTTTTTCTCTTAAGAAATTGATTTAGTCAGAACATATGTAAATGAAAAAATTAATTTAAGTGAGTTATAGAAAAGAAACTAAAAAAAAATTATTGTTTGAAGTCTTTTTTACTTTCAAGTCTGGGCAATTTCGCACGGCTCTATAATGTCGTCGCCATAGGAGCCTCTAAATTTTATGGTATAACCCGTTTGGAAACGCTAGCTAGCAATTGAACATGTCGTTCCGCTCCTTGTATGTGTGATGGAATTTTTGGATCATTAAACGGTGCATCATCTTGATTTAAATATTCTTTCAATGTATCGTACGGAATGCTTCGCGTGAATGGTGGTTCAAATACGATATTTATATCATTCAAATTGATCATTTCAGTATAACTTGTGCAATTAAAGTTTATATCTGGTTTTTTATAAACTCTAAGTTCCATTGGCTCGGCAACATCGGTTCGATAGCATAGAATTTTCTTGATGGCACATTCGCGGTTTTCTCTGCTATCATCAAACAACATTGATAACAAGATATTTTCCGAATGCGCATAATATGAATTATCTTTAATTACTTGATTGACAATTTTGCGTAAACGAGGTTCTAGAAATCGTGACCAACCAATGAACTTGAAAAATAATGCACTGCTGTACACGACAGAGCTGTAATACTTGATATTGAAGTACATTGGCACATAACATTTAATTATAAATTCAACCAGAATTCTTAAATTTGCATCTGGATTTTCCGTTGTCACATATAATCGCAATAATCTAGCGGTCTTGGTGAGCCACCGAGAATGTACAATTTTTCCTTGTTTGAGGTTAGCCAGATCCACCGGAACCACGCCGCTAGAAATTGCATGGGCCATGTCGTATAAGTACTTCGAATCGGTGGAAAATTCAATTTTTTCTGGAGCAGGGGGCATATTTTGCAACTCAATTTTCTGGAAGCCGTCCACCACCTGAAAATATATAATAATAAAATAATTAAAAATGGTTGACAATTATAATAAATGAGTGATAGCAATAACTTACCGGAAGAGTTTCACAAGTTTCGATTTGACGGCTCAGTTTTCCGGTTGCCGATCTTGGTCCAGTGCTGGTTGATTTATCCAAAGCTTCAAACAAATGCCGAACGGAAGTTCGTTGAAGTGTAGAAGGCAAACGAACCAATGCAATGGTCTTTTTAACAGCAATTCGAATCGTCGTATACTTCCACCGTGTGGGCCAGTGTTTGTTGGCTCACCGTCAGTGCATATTCCAATTAATGCATCCAGTGATATATTTTTATCGTTGAAAAAAACATTTAATTTGGTTGTTTTGTATTCAGCGGTTTCATGTTCCAGTCTTACGTAACCAATCAATTCAGAATTGGGTTCTCTCAAAATAACAAGATGAGGTTCTTTTACCATCCTAGTATGATACTTCTCATCAATTTTATCTATCGTTTCTTCTCTTAATTTGCTCTTGATACTTGTCAAGCAATTTATTCAATTTATTAAATACACTTTTTTTCAGCATTATTTCCATACCAAGTTTTTCCCAAATTCCAATCAACTTATCTTGTACTTAAATAGTGAATGATTTATGGGAAGACTTTTTTGTTCTGTTTTAGCACGTTCGCTTAAGTAAAAATAATATCATATGTATTTAATTAGCGAGCTTTGCTCATATTGCTTTATACAATGGTTTTTGTAATTGAACACTTAGAGACCAATTGTACAGCGAACAACGGGACATTCATATGGCTTAGCAGCTAAAGGCTTGCACTGACTGATATGAATGTTGGAGATTCGAGTTCAACGCTCAGCTCCCGAAAAGCTAGCTGATGAAGAAGTGAAATTCAGAAACATGTCCTGGTAACCATCGCCGTTTGTAAACTTACAATTTTTCTCTAATATCAAATACAAAAACCATTGTATAAAGCAATATGAGCAAAGCTCGCTAATTAAATACATATGATCATATTGATATAATAGTAACAGCGGAAGTATTAAAAACAAATACTGTAAAAATCCGAACAAATGTTACTAAGCTTTCAAAAGCGCGCCTAAAAATCATATCCACACCATTAGGAATAAACTACATACAGAGTGTATGTGCCAACATGGTGATCAAAAGGAATATAAACAACAAGTAAGGAAGGCTAAGTTCGGGTGTAACCGAACATAACATACTCAGTTGAGAGCTATGGAGACAAAATAAGGAAAATCAATCTGGGGTAACCCTGGAATGTGGTTATATAACATGTGTATCAAATGAAAGGTATTAAAGAGTATTTTAAGAGAGAGTAGGCCATAGTTCTATGGATGAACGCCATTTAGGGATATCGCCATAAAGGTAGACCAGGGCTGACTCTAGAATTTGTTTGTACGATATGGGTATCAAATGAAAGGTGTTACTGAGC
The DNA here is from genome assembly GCF_040869045.1 of Eurosta solidaginis. Classification (NCBI taxonomy): domain Eukaryota; kingdom Metazoa; phylum Arthropoda; class Insecta; order Diptera; family Tephritidae; genus Eurosta; species Eurosta solidaginis. The sequence goes on along the minus strand of NC_090322.1, from coordinate 218,233,747 downwards.
ATTTTAAGAGGGAGTGGGCCTTAGGTCTATCGGTGGACGCCTTTTCGATATGTCCCCATTAAGGTGGACCAGGGGTGATTCTATAATGTGTTTGTACGATATGGGTATCAAATGAAAGCTGTTAATGAGTATTTTGAAAAGGAGTGATCCTTAGTTCCATAGGTGGACGCCGTTTCGAGATATCGCCATAAAGGTGGACCAGGGGTGTCTCTAGAATGTGTTTGTACGATATGGGAATCAAATGAAAGGTGTTACTGAGCATTTTAAGAGGGAGTGGGCATTAGGTCTATAGGTGGACGCCTTTTCGAGATATCGCCATTAGGGTGGGCCAGGGGCGACTCTAGAATGTTTGTACGGTATGGGTATCAAACGAAAGGTGTTACTGAGCATTTTAAGAGGGAGTGGGCATGAGGTCTATAGGTGGACGCCTTTTCGAGATATCGTCATTAGGGTGGGCCAGGGGTGACTCTAGAATGTGTTTGTACGATATGTGCATCAAACGAAAGGTGTTACTGAGCATTTTAAGAGCGAGTGGGCATTAGGTCTATAGGTGGACGCCTTTTCGAGATATCGCCATTAGGGTGGGCCAGGGGTGACTCTAGAATGTGTTTGTACGATATGGGTATCAATTGAAAGGTGGTAAGGAGTATTTTAAAAGGGAGTAATCCTTAGTTCTATAGGTGGACGCCTTTTCGAGATATCGCCATAAAGGTGGACCAAGGGTGACTCTAGAATGTTTGTACGATATGGGTATCAAACGAAAGGTGTTACTGAGCATTTTAAGAGGGAGTGGGCATTAGGTCTATAGGTGGACGCCTTTTCGAGATATCGCCATTAGGGTGGGCCAGGGTGACTCTAGAATGTGTTTGTACGATATGGGTATCAAATGAAAGGTGGTAATGAGTATTTTAAAAGGGAGTAATCCTTAGTTCTATAGGTGGACGCCTTTTCGAGATATCGCCATAAAGCTGGACCAAGGGTGACTCTAGAATGTTTGTACGGTATGGGTATCAAACGACAGGTGTTACTGAGCATTTTAAGAGGGAGTGGGCATTAGGTCTATAGGTGGACGCCTTTTCGAGATATCGCCATTAGGGTGGGCCAGGGTGACTCTAGAATGTGTTTGTACGATATGGGTATCAAATGAAAGGTGGTAATGAGTATTTTAAAAGGGAGTAATCCTTAGTTCTATAGGTGGACGCCTTTTCGAGATATCGCCATTAGGGTGGGCCAGGTGTGACTCTAGAATGTTTGTACGATATGGGTATCAAACGAAAGGTGTTACTGAGCATTTTAAGAGGGAGTGGGCATTAGGTCTATAGGTGGACGCCTTTTCGAGATATCGCCATTAGGGTGGGACAGGGGTGACTCTAGAATGTTTGTACGATATGGGTATCAAACGAAAGGTGTTACTGAGCATTTTAAGAGGGAGTGGACATTAGGTCTATAGGTGGACGCCTTTTCGAGATATCGCCATTAGGGTGGGCCAGGGGTGACTCTAGAATGTTTGTACGATATGGGTATCAAACGAAAGGTGTTACTGAGCATTTTAAGAGGGAGTGGACATTAGGTCTATAGGTGGACGCCTTTTCGAGATATCGCCATTAGGGTGGGCCAGGGTGACTCTAGAATGTGTTTGTACGATATGGGTATTAAATGAAAGGTGGTAATGAGTATTTTAAAAGGGAGTAATCCTTAGTTCTATAGGTGGACGCCTTTTCGAAATATCGCCATTAGGGTGGGCCAGGTGTGACTATAGAATGTTTGTACGATATGGGTATCAAACGAAAGCTGTTACTGAGCATTTTAAGAGGGAGTGGGCATTAGGTCTATAGGTGGACGCCTTTTCGAGATATCGCCATTAGCGTGGGCCAGGGGTGACTCTAGAATGTTTGTACGATATGGGTATCAAACGAAAGGTGTTACTGAGCATTTGACACTAGGTCTATAGGTGGACGCCTTTTCGAGATATCGCCTTTAGGATGGGCCAGGGGTGACTCTAGAATGTTTGTACGATATGGGTATCAAACGAAAGGTGTTACTGAGCATTTTAAGAGGGAGGGGGCATTAGGTCTATAGGTGGACGCCTTTTCGAGATATCGCCATTAGGGTGGGACAAGGGTGACTCTGGTATGTTTTTGTACGATATGGATATCAAATTAAAGGTATTAATGAGGGTTTTAAAAGCGAGTGGCCCTTAGATGTATATGTGAAGGCGTTCTCGCGATATCGACCAAAATGTGGACCAGGTGATCCAGAAAATCATCTGTCGGGTACTGCTAATTTATTTATATATGCAATACCACTAACAGTATTCCTGCCAAGATTCCAAGGGCTGTTGATTTCGCCTTGTAGAACTTTTTCATTTTCTTCTACTTAATATGGTAGGTGTCACACCCATTTTACAAAGTTTTTTCCAAAGTTATATTTTGCGTCAATAAACCAATCCAGTTACCATGTTTCATCCCTTTTTTCGTATTTGGTATAGAATTATGGCATTTTTTTCATTTTTCGTAATTTTCGATATCGATAAAGTGGTCGTGGTTATGGTCAGATTTCTCCCATTTTTTATACCAAGAAAAAGTAAGCTCAGATAAGTACGTGGGCTAAGTTTAGTAAAGATATATCGGATTTTGCTCAAGTTATTGTGTTAATGGCCGAGCGGAAGGACAGACGGTGGACTGTGTATAAAAACTTGGCGTGGCTTCCACCGATTTCGCCCATTTTCACAGAGAACAGTTACCGTCATAAAATCTATGCTCCTACCAAATTTGAGAAGGATTGGTAAATTTTTGTTCGACTTATGGCAATAAAAGTATTCTAGACAAACTAAATGAAAATGGGCGGAGCCACGCCCATTTTGAAATTTTCTTTTATTTTTGTATTTTGTTGCATCATATCATTACTGGAGTTGAATTTTGACTTAATTTACTTATATACAGTAAAGATATTAAATTTTTTGTTAAAATTTAATTTTAAAAAATTTTTTTTTAAAAAGTGGGCGTGTTCTTCATCCAATTTTGCTAATTTTTATTTAGCACATAAAGAGTAATAGTAGTAACGTTCCTGCCAAATTTCATCATGATATCTTCAACGACTGCCAAATTACAGCTTGCAAAACTTTTAAATTACCTTCTTGTAAAAGTGGGCGGTGCCACGCCCATTGTCCAAAATCTTACTAATTTTCTATTCTGCGTCATAACGTCAACCCATCTACCAAGTTTCGTCGCTTTATCTGTCTTTTGTAATGAGTTATCGCACTTTTTCGGTTTTTCGAAATTTTCGATATCGAAAAAGTGGGCGTGGTTATAGTCCGATATCGTTCATTTTAAATAGCGATCTGAGATGAGTGCTCAGGAACCTACATACCAAATTTCATCAAGATACCTCAAAATTTACTCAAGTTATCGTGTTAACGGACGGACGGACGGACATGGCTCAATCAAATTTTTTTTCGATCCTGATTATTTTGATATATGGAAGTCTATATCTATCTCGATTCCTTTATATATGTACAACCAACCGTTATCCAATCAAACTTAATATACTCTGTGAGATCTGCTCAACTGAGTATAAAAAGGCAACTCTTAGAGAACAATTGTACAGCGAACAACGGGACATTCATATGGCTTAGCAGCTAAAGGCTTGCACTGACTGATATGAATGTTGGAGATTCGAGTTCAACGCTCAGCTCCCGAAAAGCTAGCTGATGAAGAAGTGAAATTCAGAAACATGTCCTAGTAACCATCGCCGTTTGTAAACTTACAATTTTTCTCTAATATCAATTACAAAAACCATTGTATAAAGCAATATGAGCAAAGCTCGCTAATTAAATACATATGATCATATTGATATAATAGTAACAGCGGAAGTATTAAAAACAAATACTGTAAAAATCCGAACAAATGTTACTAAGCTTTCAAAAGCGCGCCTAAAAATCATATCCACACCATTAGGAATAAACTACATACAGAGTGTATGTGCCTACATGGTGATCAAAAGGAATATAAACAAAAAGGCAACTCTTAGAGACCAATTGTACAGCGAACAACGGGACATTCATATGGCTTAGCAGCTAAAGGATTGCACTGACTGATATGAATGTTGGAGATTCGAGTTCAACGCTCAGCTCCCGAAAAGCTAGCTGATGAAGAAGTGAAATTCAGAAACATGTCCTAGTAACCATCGCCGTTTGTAAACTTACAATTTTTCTCTAATATCAATTATAAAAATAATATATCAAGATATCCAGATGGGTTGGTAAATTAAGATCAGTTAAATCAGTAGACACACCAAAAACAGTAACATCATGCTTGGGTATATGACTCATTGGGTTTTCGATAGTTGTTGGTGTAGTTGCTTCATCTTGCGGCGTTGAGGGTTGTGGATTCATTGTAAACTTTTTGATTTGGAATGGTCACTTCACTTATTATTTTTTTTGAAATATTTTTTTATCTGAAATTAGCACTTCACACTTTGAGTTCTTCACAACGACTTAATGCATTCACAATTGTTGCGTTATATATGGTCTACAAGACGAGGTAATAAGAATGAAATGGTAATTTCAATTCTACCTGCTGTGTCTTGTGGTGGCTTAAAAAACACAACACAAGCAATTTTACTATCTGCAATTGTGTCACAGTGATACCTTGGTTTTAAAAGGGGGTTGTAAAAACTCTAATTTCTAATAATTTTTTTTTTTTAATTTCTTTTCTATTACTAAGTTAAATTCATTTTTTCATTTACATATGTTCTTACTAAATAAATTTCTAAAGAGAAAAATAAACTCCAAAAAGAAAAAACATAGGCATTTCGCTGATTTTTTCATGTAAAGTGCAAAACCGGTGATTTTTCGAAATGTTTGTATGGTGAACCCCCAGGGGGGTTCCAGGGGGTGTGCCACTGGCGTCGGTGGGTCGTGCCTCCAAAGTTAGTGGGTGTCGGTCATACATTTGGACTCGATTGGAGCACTCTAAATGGGTCAAAGTGGAATTTTTCAAAATTTGCCCCTACCCAAAAGTTCGACCCAAATTCGGTTTAGAGGTATGGTTCCTTCGGCAAAGTTTCTTATTTTGATCCCTAGAATATGATTTTCACAGAGCAATGGGCTGTTTTTGCCTCCCCAAAAATCGACCCGGTCTAATATACACATATGTACACCTTTCAAGAATGCGCGTGTATGTCATTAATAAAAAATCTATTTATCACTGTAAATATTATGAAGACAATATAAATTAATTTCACATTGTAACTTGCTAAGTGATATATTCAAACTTCGAACGCCTTCACGCTAAAGAAAACAGCTTTTTTTTTTGTTGAAACAGCTCTAAGAACCCTAAGTTGTTAAAATGAAACACACGAAACTAAGTATATTGTTTTTTTTTTTTGTATAAAATGACATATTGTTACACACGCAATGTAATATCACATAATCGCGTGCAGTTTTTTGTTACTGCGCAATATATGTATGTTTTTGTTAAAGCTCGCGATCATTTTGCTAATTGGAACAGGAACGAAAAGTGTTTTTTTTTTTTTGTTGAAAAACTGTTCTGCTGCGTCCACGGTGCTGCTATTTCCAATATGTGCAATACTTTATTCTTGGTTATTATTCACAAAATATTTAATTGGCTACAATTGAAATGCGTTATTCACTAATTAATCGCAAAATGAAATCATGATAAAGAGGATCGAATAAAATAGAAAGCTGATTAAGTAAACAAAAATGCCGCAATGTTGAAGGCAAAGAAAAAAGAACTTACCATTTTTAAAATTCTATAAAAATAAATGTAGAATTAATTTAAACAGCTTAACGTGCACATACAGCAGCGAACAGAAAAATAGCAGTGGCAAATTGTATCGTTTTCATCAATTAAATTCTAAAAATATTGTAACGAATTTAGGGAAATTCCGCTTATTCCAAACCTACTGCTGACGTTCGAATCGCTAAACTGTTGAACTCCAATATTCAATGATGCAAAATGGTGTTTATTAGACTACTTTGAGAGTACTTATAATTCACAATTATACTTCGCAACTAATAGCGTGCTTAAATCAAACTGCTTAGTCTTGCCTCAGCTTGTGCTGCTTTTATACTCTTGGTTTCCTCGTTCATCCATTTCTCCTAAGGTCTAGTAATTTCGTGGTCTCTATGCTTGGTTACCAACCATATATGTACATGTGTATTTTGTATTTTGTAGCTATATGAGTGTGTATATGTGAGTACTACGTCGGCTGATGATGACATGCGTTTGTGAGTATCTCTCCGCTGCCTTGTATGTATGTGAGTAAATGATGATTGATTTGATGTACACCAGAGTGACAGCTTACTTTATTAGTGATTTGAGTATCACTTAGTGATGTGAGTATCACTTAGTAATGCTAATATTCGTCACAATATTTAAAATTTCGTACATTAATGTGTAAACATCTTTGCTCACGGTATGGGGGAATATTTGTATGTACATATGTACTATATATGGAGTACTAAAGAATGTGTAAGCGTAGACATAGTGTGTAGTATTGTTGTGTTGTAAGTAGTAATACGGAATATACATGGTAGAGTTGATTTGAAAGAACTTACACAGTATTGCATATAGATTAAAGTTTCTGAGCAAATACACAATATTTGTACATGCAAGTACTCAAACAGCTGTATACACTGCTGTTTTGTTGCAAATAAAAACTCAAAGCAGTTTTTTAGGGTTTTGTTGGTTGTAAAATCTTTCTACATTACTTGGTTAGATTTATGTGAAGTAATAAAGTGCAAAAAAAGAAAAAAAGAAAATAAATAAAATAAAATAAAATTTTAATAAGAAATCGAATAAAAATAATAATAAATAAATACATGACGCTATTTACCTCCGTAGAGATTTATTATTACCGTCGTGCTCCTTTTAAATTTTCCCTACAAATTGGCGGGACGCGACCTACATTTTTTATGCCGACTACGATAGGTACCTGCAAGGCAGATGAATTTTCACGGAGAAGCTTTTAATGGCAGAAAAACACTCGGAGTGTTTGCAAAACCACCCCCGAAAGGCGAAGCCGCCTAGAAAAGCTTTACTCTAATTGAAAAAAACATTTTTCTTAATTTTTGATGTTGCTTTGCCCGAGAGGTGAAACTAGGCCTTCGGTGCGGTAGGCATAAAATTATATAAAATAAAATGGAGAAATAAGATAACATAACACAGAATAAAATAGAATAAAGTCAAATACAGACAGCATAAAGTAAACTTATTATTAAAAGGATATAAATTTGGTTTAGAAAGCTTACATATTTGTTATCGGAGTGTTACCAATTTTTTATCCGCGAGGTATGGAAAAGTTATCGATTTTTGTTATCAAAAATGTGTCGATTTGTTATCAAAAATTTATCGAATTCGTATCGATAGCAAGCCGATTATAAAGCCATATGGGCTGTTACCATTAAGAAGCTGACGAAAAAACCCGGAATTTGTGTTGCGTGGAAAGAGGAAATGCTTTATGCACTGATCGGGAAATTTAATCCTCACTGCGAGACTCTCCGAGTGTAGGGCTACCCATTAAAACCCAACCTCCTACAGCCCGCGTAAATCCACGCACCTTGTTTAGCACCACGTACAGCGTTTAGCATTACTTAGGGCACGGGTGCGCGCTACGTGAACTCTTTGGCTTCTCTCACGCTAATGGGCTAGGCATCCGTCTTCTCGTTTACTGATAAGTATATGCCACACATATGTGCTGACCGTAATCCAACTGTCTCTTCAGCAGGTCATGTTATTGATGACACTGCCCGGGGATAGGTCGACAAGTACCTCTTCTACCCACCTTCGCTGATCGGAGAAGTGCCCGCATTCGAAGAAGGTGTGGCGTACATCGTCTATTTTCCACAGCACAGGCAGCTCAGGTTATCAACCTTGCCCATTCTGTGCAGGCATTTGTGGAAGTAACCGTGTCCGGTTAGAACCTGAACGAGGTAAAAGTCTACCACTCCGTGTGGTTGCTTCAACCGTAGATTCAGATCAGGGATTAGTTCCCTAGTTCACTTTCCTGCGATGCTGCTGCTACGAGTACTTAGTACTCACTTCTTTTCATACTCAGCTGAGCAGAGCTCACAGAGTATATTAATTTTGTTCGCATAACGGTAATCCGTAACGGCATAAACTAATCGAGATAGATATAGACTTCTATATATCAAAATGATCCGTGCGAAAAAATAAATTCATTTAGTCATGTCCGTCCGTCCGTCAGTCTGTCCGTAAACACGATAACTTGAGTAAATTTTGAGGTATCTTAATGAAAATGAACGAAATCGGACTATAACCACGCCCACTTTATCGATATCGAAAATTTCGAAAAACCGAAAAAGTGCGATAATTTATTACCAAAGACGGATAAAGCGATGAAACTTGGTAGGTGGCTTGACCTTATGACGCAGAATAGTATTAGTACAATTTTGGGCAATGGGCGTGGCACCGCCCACTTTAAAAGAAGGCAATTTAAAGGTTTTGCAAGCTGTAATTTGGCAGCTGAGTATGTAAAGTTCGGATACACCCGAACTTTGCCTTCCTTACTTGTTTTATTTGCAGTTCTCTGAATTTTTGGAGTATGCAGTTCCCTAACGCAAGCACATTATTGACTATTTTATTCCATATAAACAAATATTTAAAATTTGGATGGTGGAAAATCTAAAACATCTTTCGGAAAAATGTAATATAACTTGTACCTTGTCAGACCAAAATTAATTAGCTTAATTATTGGATGTGTACTTAAAAAAATAAAATAACTGGCGTGATTTACTTTCAAATCACTAAAATTAAAAATGCAATGAAATAAACTAGTATTATTGTTAATGGAAATTGAAGAGGTCTGGTATAAGGTAATATCAAAAGCGTGGAGGTTTTTTGCGATGGTTTTATAAAATCAAGCAAGGAATTAACATCTTTCTGTATGTGATTAGGATACTTATTTTGAAAAAAATATAAATTATTTGCATTATAATTATCAAGCGCAGTTTCCATACATTTTAACAAATAATCGAGCTAGCAATTTTGAAATTCGCTACTGCAATTTGTTTATGTTAGCATACAATTTTTTCAGTCCATTTCCGCCAATGCTGTTCAATTAGGTACTCACTCCTTACTATTACGAATGCAAATACAAATGCAAATCAATGACGTTAATTAACATTTACTAAACATTCACGAAGAATTGATTGAACGAAACAAAAAAATATAAATACAATATCCACAAGCATATCAATTTAAATGCATATAAAACAGGAATTGCATAAATGAATTAATAGTTTCCTTGTTGAAAACAATGAAATTCTAAATTCCAAGTAGTTTCTATATGACAAGTTGTGGAACAAGCATACAACCCAGTAGGAAAATTTATGAAATAATAGAGTATAACTCATAATTGGTCATGTTGCAATATTAATTTTTAAGGAACGGAGTCGAAACCATTCTCATAACCATAACATTTGCCGAAACGTGGGGGTGACATAAGGTAACCTCCATTTAATTTATGACATAAAGCCAAAGGCCATAACATCAGTTGACCTTATGACCACTTGAAATAGCCACCAAGTTAATTGATGTTATGACTATATGAAGTAATCACAACTTCAAATTTCAAATCGTTACAATGTCAACAATATTGACATTAATGATTATAATCTTTTTTTATCAAGTGGCCATAAGGTCAGTTATTTTGTTTCGTTACTCCGCGTGTTAAGAACTGTTGAGTAAGAATTACATTTTATTGCTAACGCTATATTTTTATTCAGTCGAATGAAAAAGGATATGGCCCATGAGGTTCCTTATAAGATAATAAGAACTAATTCATTTAAAAGCTAAAAAAAATATAAAGTCAGGCGATTTTTTATTCGGTGAGGTTTGAGATAAGAAGAACATTCAATAAACGCCTAATCCAGCCTGCGTAAATTTGTATACCCTGTACACAGGGTATTATAACTTTGATTGAATAACGGTTGGTTGTACAGGTACAGGTATAAAGGAATCGAGATAGATATCGAGTTCCATATATCAAAATCATCATTAACAAAATTTGATTGAGCCATGTCGGTCCGTCCGTCTGTCCGTTAACACGAGAACTTGAGTAAATATTGAGATATCTTCACCAAATTTGGTGCACGAGCTTATCTGGACCCAGAATAGTTTGGTATTGAAAATGAGCGAAAACGGATGATAACCACGCCCACTTTTTATATATATAACATTTTGAAAAACACAAAAAAAACTTGATAATTTAGTAAATAATACACCTAGAATGTTGAAATTTGACATGTGGACTAATATTGAGACTTTTGATAAAAATTTAGAACATTTTTTTAAAATGGGCGTGCACCGCCCACTTGTGATAAAATCAATTTTACAAATATTATTAATCATAAATCAAAAATCGTTAAACCTATCGTAACAAAATTCGGCAGGTTGCCTTTACTATAAGGAATGGTTTAAAGAAAAATTAACGAAATCGTTCAAGGACCACGCCCACTTTTATATAAAAGATTTTTAAAAGGGTCGTGGACGAATAAAATAAGTTATATCTTTGCAAAAAAGAGGTTTATATCAATGGTATTTAATTTTCCAAGTGGATTCGTAACAATAAATAGGAAAAACTTCAACATTAAAAAAAAGGGCGTGTCACCACCCCTTTTATTACTAAGCAATTTTCTATGTTTCGGGAGCCATAACTCGAAGAAAAATTAGTTCAGAATAGAACCATATTTATATGTATTATTGCGTAGCCTTGTAACACTATTAAGCACACAACGCAAACAACAACAGCATTTCAAGTGTACAGCTGGGTATCTAATGTTCGGTTTCACTCGAACTTAGACTTCCTTAACTGTTTGTTCTGTGCTGATTTCCAATTGCATAAGTATGTATAAGGGATATTAAGCAGCCTGATTGAGAAGAGCACACTTCTGTATAGTGATAGAACGATACGAGTACTGAGTGAGTAGTATCGATACTTTTCCAAAAAATGCTCGAGTATTTTGTACTCGATGCTTTTTCCAAGTACTGAGTAAAGTATCGATACTTTACCTCGATACTTTTCCCCGATACTTTACCGTGTCGACGGTCTAAAGGTTTAAGTTCAAGAAAGTGTAGTTCATTTACACGATAACTAGGAAAAAATTTAACTCAAGATATCGTGGGCGCTGCTAATCCACCTTTCATTCAAAATGACTTTTTAAAAAATGGTAGATTGGAGACGATTTCTGCACATGGTGGTGAAATAAAGATATATTTTTAGTTTCCATAAACACTAAAAAATGCTAAAAAAAAAATACTAGCTGCTACATACATAGCTCCATCAATTTTGAATACATTTTAAAATGTAGAAGGTTGAGTGACGTTATTGAAAAAAAGCATAAGGAAAACATTCAACTTTCGGCACCCTGTATAATTGCAATCCGTGCATATTTCGGTCACTTTTCCACAGGAAGGGTGCATTTTCTAACAACATTTGTGTACTATCCAGGTATGAAATCCCATAACTGACGCTGCACAGATGGGTATACAATGTTTGATTTCGCGCGAACCTAAGCTTCCTTACTTGCGGTGTCTCGTTTAAAAAAATACAGTTTCTTCGCTTTTGGTAGTAAGACCGAAGAACTCTATTGGATCGAGTGTACTCGACACCTTTTACTGAGTATGAGTACTAGATGAGTATCGATGGTCTGAGTATTTTTAAATGAGTATGGATATTTTTTTATAAAGTTCTATCACTACTTATGTATATTACAATCTGGGACATGCGCTCGCCAGACAATATTTGCAGGGCTGTATTAACCCTCAACGGGGTCCTAGGCAACCACCAATTTGGGGGCCCTTTTTTCATTTTCCCTTACCTTTTAGATTGAAAAATACAAACTTATATCTTTCATAAAAATTGTATTGCACAATGTAATAATATCTCTAAAATTACTATCTACATTTTAAACACGTCGTTTTCTACATTTTTTTCGTCAAATTCATCAATTATATCAATATCGATTTTGTTCAATAAATCTGAGTCAATGCAAAGTATACCTAACATCTCGAGTCGCTCTTGTTGCGTTGTAGCTCCTTCAGAAGTTTTGATTATTCTTAATTGCGAGAAGGATCGTTCGGCAGAACAATTTGTGATCATTATTGTTAAAAAAATCCGAAGAGCTATTTCTGTGTTAGGAAATATATCGGCTAATTGATCTTCCATTAGAATCTTATACAAATGACTACGAGTTTTTTGTGCATCAGTGTATCTGGAGTTCACGTAAATTTGGAATTGTTTCATTTCAATGAAAATTTCTTCCAAATCTCTAGAATAAAAACGAACTAAGTTATTTATAGCTTCGTGGAGGTCTCCATCACTTAGAGAAAAGTTGATGAGAAAGGCAAATCTCTCTGAAACTTCCATATACACTTTCGCACGTCGTTTGATTTCACTGTGGAGATTGTCGATGATTTCGAGGAAACCTTTTGCCCTAAAATCATCGCGAGGCGAAAATTCTACTTCTGGAGCATTTTCGTCATTAGGTTGTTGTTTTCTACGACGAGTACGTTGTACGATTTCTATATAACCTACACCAGGTAATAATTGTTTGTTTTTTCTTCGAAATCATTGAACTTTTCACGGAATGAAGCTAAACTCTCTTTGAACGATCCGTACAAAAAAGCACACATTTGAAAGCTGCTTTTTCACTTTGCAATGACTTACTCACTGAACGCATAGCAGTCAAAATAACCGAAAATTTTCAAAATAAAAGGAACCAGTGTACATTGTGAGATAGTTCTTTTTTATTATCCAATATACGCTCCTTTCACTTCGATTCAATTCTTTGCACGCTAATACAAATGAGTCGGAAATGTCCATTTTATGAACCTTGTCTAGTTCGTCGGTCGTCGCCTTTTGAATGCGGTCAATTGAATTTTATTTATTTGAGTAAAAATTATTTTCAGTTCTGATTATATTTTTCTTTCACTCTCTAGAATTTTATGTTTGTAAGAAAATTTTAGAAGTCTTTTTAATTTTTCGGGGAGCCCCTAAAATCGGGGCCCCAGGCAACTGCCTATTCTGCCTAGTTGTTAATCTGGCCCTGATTATTTGGTATAATATATATGTATGTAACATATATGCAAGTTTGTACATGCTCTTTACCAACTATGAGCCACACTCTTTGTGCCGATTTCATAGATTTTTGGCAAGAATATTTTAAAGCATACCGTCGTCCAATTGATTTTCTGTTAGAATCAGCCTACATCTTGCGTTTTTTCTTCAAACTACAAGAATATCTTTCCCGTAGACGTTACGATTACGGTTTCCTGTACCGTGCGTTGCTGCTCCTGTTCTCAGCTTGGCTTTGTAGGCAGGTACCCATCTTCGGAGGTGGGGCGAAATTCGTCTTCGTACCATTTTTTTTCATGCTCGCTGGCACCCTCTGATGCAAGCAGTTAGTGATAAATATGTTGCCACTGTTTGATTAAATCGTATGGTTGAAGATTGCTGTGTATGAATCTTTTTTAAAAGTCATCAACCTTAGGACGAAAAGAAATTTTTTAAAAAAGAAACTTAACCTTAATCTACAGCAAATTTTATATCAGGCATTCTTTTTGCTAAAAAACAAGAAACATTTCGCCAGAGCATAGCACGAGTAAATTAAAAATCAATAGGGGGACTCATGTAACCGTATAAATGCCTTATAAAGTGTGTAAACGTATAAATTTATCTAGTGCGTAAACGAACTGTCAAATTTTGTATGAAAAATCATTTACACAATTTGTATAAATTTACGCGCACATTTCATTGTGTAAACGCGGTAAACTCAAAGGAATGCAACCTTGCAGACATTGCAGCAGGCATTTTCATCAGAAATCTCCAACCTCAGCAAGTCATTTACAAGAATATCTTAGTAAAGACGTTTTAGTTTTGATTTTTCACTTAATCTTGGCATTTTTTAATTTGTATAACAATCAAAAAATTTTTGTTTGGCAATAATATAGCTGATAAACAATCAAGTTTATGAAGAGTATTTCTAGGTGCGTTCATATAACAGCGTGTGTAAATGGATGTAATTTTACACCTTATAAGTTTATATGCTTTCATGAGTCCCCCTAATATTTTAAACCAAACGTGACATTTAAAAATACATACATATGTAGATAGATGTAAAAGTAAGTAGGTCCAGTGAAAAAACCAGATATGTAATACTTGATAAATGACAACGAGCTATAGCAGATAATTTATATTCACTGTCAAATTGGTAGTGCTTAAAAAAAATCGCCCCACAGCCACAATCAAACCAAAATAAATAAGCAAACCCAAACAAAATGCAAATAATCCTGAGGCGATCAGTTGAAATGAGCCTCAGACAATTATTTTCTACATGTACATTAGACTGGGTCGATTTATTAACCGATATCGCGTCATCGATTTTTCGATAGGATTTGGGATCAGGAAAAAAAGTTCCACTACGCATACCCAAAAAAATAATTTTGGAGCCTGCGAAATTTCATTTTTTTTTTTACTTTTTTTCGACTTTGATTTTTAAGGTTTTCTTCATGACGTACTAAACAAATTTTCATTTGATTGTAAAATTTTCATGTATACCCTGTCCGACCCGAAAATATCCGCTAAAAACGTTGTCGATAACAGTTTATTTTTTAATATTTTTTTTTTTCAAAAAACTGTTATCGACAATATTTTTAGTTGACATTTTTGGGTCGGACAGGGTATACATGTGAAAATTTTTTAGCGGGTCATGAAAAAAACCTTAAAAATTAAAGTCGAAAAAAAGTCAAAAAAATGAAATTGCGCACGCTCGAAAATTATTTTTTGGGTATGCGTAGTGAAACTTTTTTTCCTGAGCACAAATCCTATCGAAAAATCGATGGCGCGTTATCGGTTAACTTTCGTCCATACAAATCGACACACCCTAATGTACATACTTAACTCCGGTGTCAAAGCAAATGATAAGTAAGTTTAATGATTACGAATGCAAACTAGTCTCACACTGTGCGTTAGCGATAAGCATTTATTGAAGCACTCTTCAAGATTTCTGCTTTCTTTATTTTAAAATATAAACATAAATATTACAACAAAAAAGTTCAAAACAGTACGAACACATCATAATCACGTGACACGGCAGAAATAATATTAAAAACAAGTAAGGAAGTCTAAGTTCGGGTGAAACGGAGCATAACATACCCAGCTGTACACTTGAAATGCTGTTGTTGTTTGTTTTGTGTGCTAAATAGTGTTACAATAATACATAAACATATGGTTCTATTCTGAACTAATTTTTCTTCGAGTTATGGCTCCCGAAACATAGAAAATTGCTTAGGCATAAAAGGGGCGGTGCCACGCCCATTTTTTAAATTTGAAGTTTTCCCTATTTGTTGTTATAAATCCACTTGGGAAATGAAATACCATTGATATAAAGCTCTTTTTTGTAAAGATATAGCTTATTTTATTCGCCCACGACCCTTTCAAAAATCTTTTACATAAAAGTGGGCGTGGTCCCCAACCGATTTCGTTAGTTTTTCTTCAAAGCGTTCCTTGTAGTAAAGGAAACCTCTCTGCCGAATTTTGTTACGATAGGTTTAACGATTTTTGATTTATCATTAATGATATTTGTAAAATTGATTTTATCACAGTGGGCAGTGCCACGTCCATTTTAAAAATTGTTTCAAACTCTTATCAAGAGTCTCATTATCAGTCCACACGTCTAATTTCAACATTCTAGGTGTATTATTTACTAAATAATCAGGTTCTTTGTGTTTTCCAAAATGTTATATATTTAAAAAGGGGTGTGGTTATCATTCGATTTCGCTCATTTTCAATACCGATCTATTCTGGGTCCAGATAAGCTCGTTTACCAAATTTGGTTATGATATCTCAATATTTACTCAAGTTATCGTGTTAACGGACAGACGGACGGAAATGACTCAATAAATTTTTTTTTCGATACTGATGATTTTGATATATGGAAGTATATATCTATCTCGATTCCTTTATACTTGTACAACCAACCGTTATCCAATCAATGTTATAATACCCTGTGTACAAGCACAGCTGGGTATAAACAAGTTAGAGTGTCTAAGTTCGGGTGTAGCCGAACATTAAAAAAACGCCTATCCTCGCTTAGATAATGCTTAGGAGACCCATCTAGCGGAAGTAGTTAAACAACTAGCTACAGAACAGGGTGTACCTAAAATCAGAGACACAAAGTTCTGATGGCCATAATGTATAACATATAGCTGAATCAGTTGCGATGAATAGTGGACGCACATAGAATACATAGAATTAGTGTAGAGGGTGAAACATAGACACATATTTCAATTACATATGGGTATAATGCGTATTGAAATTTAGTAGTACAAATTTTATGCGCAGCAGTTTCAGAGGTGTATTTAAAGTTTGACGCTTAGCAGTCCTTATAAAGTTTAAGCGTAAACGTCTATAGATGTAGAAAAAACGGTTATTACATAATCAGCGTGAGTTTCAATTGCACAGTTCATTTCAGATAAATTACTTTTTCTAATTTTATTACAAAGGATTTATTGTTTTTTAGGCTCTAGAAAGGTTCTGTAATGCTTCATCCAAATGGGGCGTAGCACCGGCCATTAAAAAAAATGTCTCCCAATTTTCTCTTACAATAAAACTTGGTAATTGAAATATCATCGATACAATACTATTTTTCGCTAAGATATAGCTTATTATTCTAATCTAAAGGTCTTAGACACCCTTTATATATAAAAGTGACCGTGGTCTTTAACCGATCCCGTCCATTTTTCTAGAAATATTTCCTGCTATAAGGAAAATATGTGCACCCAATCTTATTACGATCCGTTAATTTTTCTAAGAGCTATGGCTCCCGAAACAATCGAGTCCCGAAGGTCTTTTGCAATCGGGTAAAAAAAAGCTTACCCTCACTTTGATAATGTTTAGGAGACCCATATAGCGGTAGTGGTTAAATGACTAGCTACAGAACATATTTTACCGAAAAGCGGAGACACACACCTCTGGTGGCCATAGTGTATAACCTACATACATATAGCTGAATCGGTTGCGGTGAATAGTGGACACACACCATTTGTAGAGGTAATACATAGACATATTGTAGTTGCATCTGAGAATAATGCGTATTGAAATTTAGGAGAACCAATTTTCTGCGCAGCAATTTCAGAAGTGTAGATAAAGTTTAACGCTTAGCAGTACATATAAAGTTAAGTGTATATGTATATAGATGTAGAAAAAAACAAAGCTAATGTAACTATTTGAAATTTTACAAATTTGAGTAGGTTCTATGGGATATATACTATACATACGACCGATCTTCGATTTTTCAGAGAAAAATACATAGCATAACGTAAGCATTTGCTGAAATTTGAAGCTTCTAGCTCCTAAAATGAGGCAGAAATTACGAAAATCCTCTTTTCTGAACAATCGGTTGTATAGAATATACTCTATTTCTATGACCAATCTCTACGATTTTTCGTACAACAATATATGGCATAAACGAAAGCACCTGTCAAAATTTAAAGTTTTTATCTGAAGAATTGAGTAAGATATGACAAATAGGGTTTTTCTGAAAAATCTTTTGTATATATGCGATAGTGGTCCAATCCGGTCAGTTCCGACTAAAACATCGAGTCCCGGGAATCCCGATCCCGAATCCCAGGCCTCCATATATGAAACAAATTGGACCACAAAAACGATTTTTTTAAATATTTCGATCCATGCGCCACCTATCGGAGCTTTTTTTTCTTATTGTTGCATTGTCATGGGGTTCTGAACTATATTCCAAGTTTCAAGCTTGTAGCTTATCGGGAAATTACTTAAATTAGAATTGTCAAATTCGTGCCGGCCAGCCAGCCAGCCTGTCAAGTCAAGCTAATAAAACCATTTAATGTCAATGATATTTACATTGTGACCATCTCGCTTTTCTGAAATGGTCATAAAGTCAACCTTATTTTTTCTCATAAAGTAAATTACATATTTTGTTTCACACAGTTACTGTTGAAAATGAATAAATTCTCGCCAATGCCTGAAATCCATAAATAAATGACTTAAGATTAATTTAAATGACAGCGCAGTAAGGTTCATGCAGAAATGGCCAAAGAAAGGCTCAGAAGAGCAAATAACAAAAAACAGAAGAAAGCAAAGAATGTTACTGATAAGTTTACATTTCACATGTACATTCATATGTACAAGCAAAACTTCAAAGAAAAACACATAAAACAATACCAAAAGCAAATCTTAAGAAAAAAAAACTAGCGTATGACAGTCGATACAAAAAATGCCAGGCATTGGTCGTAAATTCAATTTAACCGAGTGTACAGCGCTAAACCTTCTTTACTTTTAAACTAAAAAGAAAAGTACAAAAAAGAAAAGTACAAAAAAATCAACGCATGCGAGGATATGAACATAAAGCAACGCGTATTGTATTGATTAGCTTGTGTACGATGATACTTTCAATGCGCATGCGCATGTAACAATCTGCAGACAATGCGAATGAGTACAGGCCAAGTACGTCCCACATAGGACTGACGCGCGCACAATTTAAGACACTGGTGTGTTTTTTAGCTCCTTTAACTTTTTTTTTTGGCGCACCCTTTCTCAGTGCATATGCTATTTATTACATACATATGTACATATATTTTAACAAGATACAAATGTATATATATAAATACATTAGAGTGGGTAAAAAAAAAATTGAAACTCAAAAAGATCCTTCTTAATGAGAAGCTCAGTACCAATTTCAAGCATAAAAAGATACACCAAGCTATTTGGCTGTCGCCTCATCGAAGAACACGAAACCAAATCGATCACGTAGTCGATAAGTGCTTTAACTCCACGGTGTCAAACACGGATCTAACTGCGTGATCAATGCCCCAACTATCGGCTCCATGTTGCCTTCCCTCAACAGTTCAGTGCACGAATCGTTTGGTACCAATTTGCTTGTAATCGGGCGATTCAATTACAAGTCCTTGGTAAGGTATGAGTTCTATCAAGCTCCAGCCATTTTATGGTTAATGGCATCCGGTTGTTGGACAACTCCACCCCGGATTATAATACGTCTTTGTCTGTAGACAAGTAATTCGCTGTAACATGTTCTGACTGTCGCAAAGGAATCAGATACATGATACAATCCCACAATTTTTATACAAGTATTAAAACACACAATACAAGTATTGGAACACAATTTAGGGATCAGAGAACAGCAAAAATCGAACACAACAACGTTCGATTACAGTCGGCAACATGATGGTGTTCAATGATCCAACTTGCTTAAACGAACATAATCAACATTGATTTAAAATCAACCAACTTATTGCATGCGTGAATATCATCAATTCAGGCGTTTGCTCGTTTGCCTCAACAGCAATTACATTCATCGGAATGAAAAGGCAAATATGAAAACTCCATGCGTCTGAATTTTTGCATGATTCTTCTGCCCTTACGTCACGGCGACAAGCTACATATAAACATTGCTTACGATTTTGTTTGTTTGCCGAACTAAACGATACTAATTCTCGTGCTTTGATTTATTCTCTGCTTGCCTTCGTTTGATCAATACAATCGTATGCAAAACCTGTTCGTTCATTCGATCGCAATCATGCTAACGGAGTCTAGTAAAGACAGATGCTGAGTTTATTCGCATGATTGAATGTGAATGCAAGTTTTAAGCTGCCGGGCAACGCACAAAATTTGCTTGATGGTTACCTAGCAACGTGTAGTTGTGTGCGTATCGGGCGATGTCGTGCTCACACGTATTTGTTGTCGGCTTCGCGTTGATGAAAATCAAAATATTTTGATTTTTTCGCTTGATAGCTGGTCTATTTGATCGTGGCCGACGTGGTTGACAAACATTAATGTGTTAGTTTTGTGAGAACGTGCAATGAGCAAGATCGCGGAAGAAAAAGATTTTACGTTGCGGTTTATTGAAACCTACGAATGCAAAGGTCGGATGGAAAAAAAAATTGCCAAAAATCAGGTAATTTTCTTAGTGGCTTAAGATGAGCATCTTATTATAATAAAATTGAATAAGCTACAAAACTACATACTCGTAAAAATTCTTAGAAGAAAGTTGAAAAATTTTTATAAAAATTCGAAAAATTTACAAGCAATAAAAAATCGTCATCCGATGACATGTGTACGTCTGCACGCTACGAATTTTCAATACAAACGGCGCTTGATGCTTTCTGTTTGTGTGGTGGCCGGGCAAGCGACAATCACCCGAAACGCACACAACTACACGTTGCTATGGTAACCATCAACCAAATTTTGTGCGTTGCCCGACAGCTATAGTGTTTGATTAAATCAAGAAAATTGTGATTTATGCAGTTCTCTGTTAGGGATGTGATATAACCTATGTAAGGCCTTATCATCAAAAACGCACTTACTCTATAAGCTAAATATCGATGTAATCTATCAATCCAAATGTCTTTCTTCATGAATAACTACTTAAATGTTCCTTAAAGTGAGAGCGTCATATAATTCCTTGTGAATAAAACTATCTGATATTTGGTATTATCAGACAGTGATTCTCGCAAGTACTTACGACACAAACACCCACAAGATACATCTTCATTAATCATGTTACTAAACCACTTGTACATCAAGATACATCTCATTAGTCACAGGCACTACGTTCACTCAGTTATACGCCCGTTCGCCGTAAGTGACTACCAATGTAATCTATAAGTCCAAATGCACTCAAGATACTCTCATCATTCACAGGTACTAGAGCGCAAACCTGATCATATGCTTGGTCCAACGAAGTTTCCAAAAATTTCAAAAAGAAACGTGGGCACTGACCCACCTTTACAATTATACATAATTTTCCACAACGAGGGACCATGTTGCAACTGAACTACCAGCTAAACGCTCATGGTTCAGTTTTATATGCAACATTCGACCTTTATTCTCATCATTATTTGCTACATTTATACAACTCTAATAAACTCGCATTGTATAATCTTCCTCTTTATTCATCAGAATATCCGCCGTTTTTCTTCCTTTTATATGCTTCCTTTTTAATCAACTTTGTACAATTCTGGGATGTAACCAACCATATCCTTGACCTTCCGCAGAAGCGTCTTTGAATTACTTTTACACAGACCCGTACGTATTCGGGCAGTTTACTCCAAGTAGGAAGAATGTCATGAGTAAACTTTTTGCTCCCTCCCACCGACGGTATTACTCCGAAGAGAATACTTTATTGTCAACTCCAACGAAGAAGCGACTGCATAACATCATTGAGCATGCTTCCACATAGGCAAACCTTCGCATTCGGGGTCACCCTTCCAGAATGAAACCACAACCCCCGTGATGCTCCCACAAGGGGGCCATCCCAAGACAGGAAGGTGAGACCTGAATATAACGCATATATTCAGATCACATCCGGCTTTTCCTGCTCTCGCGGTAGCACCTTTTATAAGAACCATGCCTTGGGTACCGCAGATGGTACACACCGTCCATAACTGCATAACTTTCGAGTAACGCCACTTAAGGATTGGTTAGCCTTATAGTCACTAAAAGATGACGTACATTTGTTACGGTTGTAGGGTGCACTGATAGGTTTGGAGTATGAAGATCCAAAGATCAACACAAACCAATTTAACCAACAGCACAATCCCGTTTCGTCACTAATACGATGTCGGCAATTTGTTATACAGGTGCACTGTTGGCTTGAAGTATGAAGATCCGAAGATCAACATAAACCAATTTAATTAGAAAACCAACAATACACCACTTAGTGTATTATAGTCGCCTTTTACGACTGGCATGACTGCCGTGGGCATATTCTACTACCCCTAACCCACTGGGGGTATCGATCGCGATAGCGAACAGAGTTCCAGTGTCCTGGATGTGCGCACTTTACGAGGTCCAAATATCAACTCGGACCACTACCTTTTGGCAGCCAAAATGCGTACACGCCTCTATGCAGCAAAGAATCGTTGCGCAGTTTGAAAGCAGAGGAAAGGGGACACCTCCACTGTCAGTTATTGCGAAACGGTATGAAATGGTCACAACTTCAAATTTCAAATGGTTACAATGTCAACGATATGTGGCATCTTGCTTTTCCAAAATAGTCATAAAGTCAACTCTTTTTTCTCAAGCGATCATAAGGTCAATTATTTTGTACGGAACCTCCATGAAATAAAATGATAACTGTTGAATTACACTCACCTTTTATTGTTTCCGCTATATCTTTGTTAGTTGGAATGAAAAGAGAGACATTTTTTTTTTATTTCAAATTTTCGGAAAGGGCGCTCCTTTTCCTTTACTTTCTCCCATTTTGGTGAAAACTGGGCCGATGAGATCACATCTGAGATATAAGAACTTGTTTAACTAAAAGTTTAGATAAAATTTCTTTTTTATTCGACGCTCTACTTTTTGTTTAAAATTTTCCCCTGCCTCTCTTCTTTTTCTATATTCCGCTCTCATTTTAGTGATAAAAAACTAGTCCAGCGTGGATTTATTTAAAATAGGAACATTTTTTTAAATGAAATAAGAATGACTTAGTTCACAAAAATTTTGAGAAAAAATTTGCTCCATTTTTTATTTCAAACTTTGGTTTTAGTGCAAATCCGGAATAAAAGGTGGACGGGTGAAGAACCCTTTGAAATAAGAAAATATGCAAAGAAGGTAATTGGGATAAGGTTTACAACAACTAATGCATGCCGTGGCTGAATGCGTTTGTAACACTTCAACCATCGTAGGAGTGCGGGTTCAAATCCCACTCCCGGGAGAAAAGGCTTTGAAGAGATTTACAAGGTATAGTCGAATCAGCTGTCGCCTTATCCGTCCGTCCTGATGTATGTTGTTTAAATTTTTCCCAAATTATTAAATAGAACAAATTCAATTAAGCATCTAACCTATCTTGCAGACTTTTTTTGCTTTTATGCTGATCTTGAATTGCTAAATATAGTCAAGGTCTTTTTCGCGAAACGATCATAAGGTTAAGCAAAAATTTCCCAAGTGGCCATTACGTCAAATTTGTAACGGTCGTAAGGTCGATTGACCTTACGGCCATAAGACCAGTTGACCTGATGACCATTTGAGGTGGTCATAAGTCGGGCTTCAATAGACTCAAATTAAACATTAAATTTAAGGGCAGGTCTTTTGCAACTTTTTTGTTTGGACCCAGTCTAATGTGCATATGCTTGAGTTTTCATTTACGTCTGAGCAGTGTGCGCTCGTCCAGTACTTGGCGGTATGAACCAAACCAGTCTAGCACAAGCCATAAAATTGTAAATTTTTTTTTTGTTCTTTTCGCTTTTCTGACCACCCGTTCGCAAATGACGACGTTCAAGAGCCTTAACTTCAATTAAAAATCTAGAAAGAGCATTTGTGTGTTTTTATAATCCTATAAGCGAGACTGTTTGTACAGATATGCAAGTGAGCTTGCTGAAAAATATATGGGTAAATCATGCGCGGGTCCAGGGGGACTTCTTTTTGTATTGAATGTAATGAAGTATATAATACTAATCTAAATAGTAGTTTCTTATCACACCACGGATTTTTACTAATTTTTAATTTTTCTTGCTTTTTTACGTTCTAGGGGGGGGGGGGGGGGGGGGAACTTTTTTTTAAATATATATAATAATAACGTAAAATAGCAAGAAAAATTAAAAATTAGTAAAAATCCGTGGTGTGATAAGAAACTACTATTTAGATTAGTATTATATACTTCATTACATTCAATACAAAAAAATTCCCCCCCCCCCCCCCTGGAACCGCACATGGGTAAATAAATAGCAAAGAAAAAGGATTAAAAAAATCTTTAAATTGTTAATGAAAAACATATAGTGGAAAATTTTGCATATACGCGTTATTGATTTAGGAATTTGTTAGACGTGCATATCTTTTTTCAAACTAGCTCTGCTTGCGATTATTTACTTATACACTTTCTGGTTGTTTTTTTTTTTTAGTTTAAAAGTAAACACTGAGGTGTTTGAGTATACACATTAGGGTGGGTCGATTTGTATGGAGGAAAGTTAACCGATATCGCGCCATCGAATTTTCGATAGGATTTGGGCTCAGGAAAAAAAGTTCCACTACGCATACCCAAAAAAATAATTTTCGAGCCTGCGAAATTTCATTTTTTTTTTACTTTTTTTCGACTTTGATTTTTAATGTTTTTTTCATGACCTACTAAAAAATTAATTTTTGTTTTTTTTTTTTTTGCAAAAACCTGTTATCGACAACGTTTTCAGCGGATATTTTTGACATTTTTTGGTCTATACATGAAAATTTTACAATCGAATGAAAATTTTTTTTGTTGGTAAAACCTTAAAAATCAAAGTCGAAAAAATGTCAAAAAAATTAAATTTCGCAGGCTCGTCAATTATTTTTTATTAGTGGAACTTTTTTTCCTGAGCCCTAAATCGACCCAGTCTAATACATATATTTATGAAAAAGTTCAACTTTTTAAATTTGTATCTGTGTGTATTTTTGTTTGTACTCGCTCTTTTAAAGTTGGCGTAACGCATCCTCGACCAACTGCGGACACCGAGAGCAAAATATAATCTTAACTTTTCACTACCAAAACGACCAAAACATACTTTCGGCATTGCGCTGCAACCTTATGGTCACTTCAAACGGCCATAAGTATCAATTGGCCTTATGACCACTCAAATAGTCAGAAGATCAAATGGATGGCTTTTCTTAAATGGATTTTATAGCTATTTAAGAAATTTCCGTTTAACCTTAGCACTATTTCGGGAAAAACATCTGAGCCGTATACAGCGATTTGCAATTTAAGAACAGCACAAAAGCAGAAGACTTCTGCAGTATTGGTCAGACGTTTACTTGAATATGTTCTTCTTATTTTAAGGGCATCCTCACCGGCCCAGCTTTTAAACCGATTTTGCACTTAAAGATATTATAAAAAGTAAAAGACACGCAAAGGCGAAAATTTTAAATAATACATCGCGGAATTTTGAACTCCAAATTTTCTCTAAACTAGTTAAAAAAGTTCGAATGAAAAAAATTTTATAATTAAAACAAGTAAGGTAGTCTAAGTTCGGGTGAAACCGAACATTACATACCCAGCTGTACACTTGAAATGCTGTTGTTTGTTTCGTGTGCTTAATAGTGTTCCAAGGCTGCGCAATAATACATACTAGTATCGCCTGTGGTCGAAATTAGACCATCGTGTATTTTTTTCAGCTCAGTCTATGCATCAAGTGTTGGAAATATAGCAAACTGGTCTAACTTACTTAACTTTTTCTTTAAAATTTTGAATTTGATCTAAGACTTTGTACTTTTTGATTGTATTTTCTTAAATTTTCTACAAACTTTTCACATGTAATTATAACGTTTTGGTATGGAGCGCCTTAAACAAAAATATAAAAATTATGTAAAATCATATGAAATTGACATAGAATTATGGTGAAATTACTTGAAATTGAATTGAAAAATAGGTTTTTCCACACCACCCGGAAGGTCCCCGTTGGTGCGCTACCGAAGTTAGTTTTGGGAGCTCGGTTCCCCAGTAGGCCTATATCACCCATATACACATATCGCCCATTTACGTCAATAGTATCATAATTCAAAAAGCACGAATTAAAAATTAAGAAATTTGCTAAAGGAATTTAGACTATTTCACGCCACCCGTTTAAGTTGGTATAAATACATATCTAATATGTAAGTGTGACACAAAACAAAAATTTCGAGTAAAATAGAGGATACCTTCATAAAAAATAAAATAAAAATATAAAAAAATTATGTAATGAGAAAGAAGGCAGAGTTCACTAAAAAAATGTTTAATTAAAGAAAAAAAAATAAAGTACTTAAATTGCGAAAAATTAAGTGAAGTGAACAAACAGTTCCATATAAAAACGCAATAAGTGCACTTAGACTTTTTTCCGGGTTTTAATGTGATCATTGTGGAAATATGAAGATTCTAATATTCAGATATTTAATGTTGGGATCCCATTGAGATCTATGTACGTAATTAATTTGTATTAAATTTGTAAACACTCCATTTCATGAATATATATGACCATATCTACCATAAAATATCGTCTGTGAACAATATAATACTAAGATATAACAGAGCAGAATAAATTAGGAAGAAAGGAAAAACAAACCAAAACATTGAAATTATTCACGCAATCATATTTACTAAAATAAAATTGATTTCATAACTTTAAACGACATAAACCAATTAGGGTTTTGGGATCTAAGCATCCGATTAATGGATATATAATCCAACAAAGTTAGCCTAATAATAAATATAGTGGGTAATATACTGCCTATGCAAGACGGCCGCTATGATGCCGGTTGCCGCTCTGACCTAAAATCAAAAAAAGTTTTTGGGACGTTTTTTTTGTTTCGTAATTAGCATAAAAGGCAACATAAACAAGTAAGGAAGGCTAAGTTCGGGTGTAGCCGAACATTACATACTCAGTTGAGAGCTATGGAGACAAAATAAGGGAAAATGACCATGTAGGAAAATGAACCTAGGGTAACCCTGGAATGTGGTTGTATGACATGTGTATCAAACATAAGGTACTAAAGAGAATTTTAAGAGAGAGTAGGCCATAGTTCTATGGATGGACGCCATTTAGGGATATCGCCATAAAGGTGGACCAGGGCTGACTCTAGAATTTGTTTGTACGATATGGGTATCAAATGAAAGGTGTTACTGGGCATTTTAAGAGGGAGTGGGCCTTAGGTCTATAGGTGGACGCCTTTTCGAGATATCGCCATTAAGGTAGGCCAGGAGTGACTCTAGAATGTGTTTGTACGATACGGGTATCAAATGAAAGGTGGTAATGAGTATTTTAAAAGGGAGTGATCCTTAGTTCTATAGGTGGACGCCTTTTCGAGATATCGCCATAAAGGTGGGCCAGGCGTGACTCTAGAATGTGCTTGTACGATATCGCTATCAAATGAAAGGTGTTAGTGAGTATTTTAAAAGAGAATGGGCCTTAGTTCTATACGTGAACGCCTTTTCGAGATATGGCCATAAAGGTGGAACAGGGGTGACTCTAGAATGTGTTTGTACGATATGGGCATCAAATGAAAGGTGTTAATGAGTATTTTAAAAGGAAAGGGGCTTTAGTTCTATAGATGAACGCCTTTTCGAGATATCGCCATAAAGGTGCACCAGGGGTGACTCTAGAATATGTTTTTACGATATGGGTATCAAATGAAAGGTGCTAATGAGTATTTTAAAAGGGAGAGATCCTTAGTTCCATAGGTGGACGCGGTTTCGAGATATCGCCATAAAGGTGGACCAGGGGTGACTCTAGAATATGTTTGTACGATATGGGTATCAAATGAAAGGTGTTAATGAGTACTTTAAAAGGGCGTGGGGCTTAGTTCTACAGGTGGACGCCTTTTCGAGATATCGCCATAAAGGTGGGCCAGGGGTGACTCTAGAATGTGCTTGTACGATATCGGTATCAAATGAAAGGTGTTAGTGAGTATTTTAAAAGAGAATGGGCCTTAGTTCTATAGGTGAACGCCTTTTCGAGATATGGCCATAAAGGTGGAACAGGGGTGACTCTAGAATGTGTTTGTACGATATGGGCATCAAATGAAAGGTGTTAATGAGTATTTTAAAAGGGAATGGTCTTTAGTTCTATAGGTGAACGCCTTTTCGAGATATCGCCATAAAGGTGGACCAGGGGTGACTCTAGAATATGTTTTTACGATATGAGTATCAAATGAAAGGTGCTAATGAGTATTTTAAAAAGAAGTGATCCTTAGTTCCATAGGTGGACGCCGTTTCGAGATATCGCCATAAAGGTGGAACAGGGGTGACTCTAGAATGTGTTTGTACGATACGGGTATCAAATGAAAAGTGGTAATAAGTATTTTAAAAGGGAGTAATCCTTAGTTCTATAGGTGGACGCCTTTTCGAGATATCGCCATAAAGGTGGGCCAGGGATGACTCTAGAATGTGTTTGTACGATATGGGCATCAAATGAAAGGTGTTAATGAGTATTTTAAAAGGGAATGGGCTTTAGTTCTATAGGTGAACGCCTTTTCGAGATATCGCCATAAGGGGTGACTCTAGAATATGTTTTTACGATATGGGTATCAAACGAAAGGTGTTACTGAGCATTTTAAGAGGGAGTGGGCCTTAGGTCTATAGGTGGACGCCTTTTCGAGATATCGCCATAAAGGTGGGCCAGGGATGACTCTAGAATGTGTTTGTACGATATGGGCATCAAATGAAAGGTGTTAATGAGTATTTTAAAAGGGAATGGGCTTTAGTTCTATAGGTGAACGCCTTTTCGAGATATCGCCATAAAGGTGGACCAGGGGTGACTCTAGAATATGTTTTTACGATATGGGTATCAAACGAAAGGTGTTACTGAGCATTTTAAGAGGGAGTGGGCCTTAGGTCTATAGGTGGACGCCTTTTCGAGATATCGCCATAAAGATGGACCAAGGGTGACTCTAGAATGTTTGTACGATATGGGTATCAAAAGAAAGGTGTTACTGAGCATTTTGAGAGGGAGTGGGACTTAGGTCTATAGGTGGACGCTTTTCGAGATATCGCCATAAAGGTGGGCCAGGGTGACTCTAGAATGTGGGTTTTAAAAGCGAGTGGCCCTTAGATGTATATGTGAAGGCGTTTTCGCGATATCGACCAAAATGTGGACCAGGGTGATTCAGAAAATCATCTGTCAGGTACCGCTAATTTATTTATATATGCAATACCACGAACAGTATTCCTGCAAGATTCCAAGGGCTGTTGATTTCGCCCTGTAGAACTATTTCATTTTCTTCTACTTAATATGGTAGGTGTCACACCCATTTTACAAAGTTTTTCCTAAAGTTATATCTTGCGTCAATAAAACAATCAAATTACCATGCTTCATCCCTTTTTTCGTATTTGGTATAGAATTATGGCAATTTTTTCATTTTTCGGAATTTTCGATATCGAAAAAGTGGGCGTGATTATAGTCGGATTTCGGCCATTTTTTATACCAAAATAAAGTGAGTTCAGATAAGTACGTGGACTAAGTTTAGTAAAGATATATCGGTTTTTGCTCAAGTTATCGTGTTAACGGCCGAGCGGAAGGACAGACGGTGGACGGTGTATAAAAAATGGGCGTGGCTTCAACCGATTTCGCCCATTTTCACAGAAAACAGTTACCGTCATAAAATATTTTCCCCTACCAAATTTAAGAAGGATTGGTAAATTTTTGTTCGACTTA
This sequence comes from Eurosta solidaginis, assembly GCF_040869045.1. NCBI lineage: Eukaryota > Metazoa > Arthropoda > Insecta > Diptera > Tephritidae > Eurosta > Eurosta solidaginis. The sequence continues at coordinate 218,204,564 of NC_090322.1, read as the reverse complement.
TGGCATTAAAAGTATTCTAGACAAACTAAATGAAAATGGGCGGAGCCACGCCCATTTTGAAATTTTCTTTTATGTTTGTATTTTGTTGCATCATATCATTACTGGAGTTGAATGCTGACTTAATTTACTTATATACAGCAAAGATATTAAATTTTTTGTTAAAATTTGACTTTTAAAAAATTTTTTTTTAAAAAGTGGGCGTGTTCTTAATCCGATTTTGCTAATTTTTATTTAGCACATATATAGTAATAGTAGTAACGTTCCTGCCAAATTTCATCATGATATCTTCAACGACTGCAAAATTACAGCTTGTAAAACTTTTAAACTACCTTCTTTTAAAAGTGGGCGGTGCCACGCCCATTGTCCAAAATCTTATCAATTTTCTATTCTGCGTCATAAGTTCAACCCATTTACCAAGTTTCATCGCTTTATCCGTCTTTGGAAATGAATTATCGCATTTTTTCTGTTTTTCGAAATTTTCGATATCGAAATAGTGGGCGTGGTTATAGTCCGATATCGTTCATTTTAAATAGCGATCTGAGATGAGTGCCCAGGAACCTACATACCAAATTTCATCAAGATACCTCAAAATTTAACTCATGTTATCGTGTTAACGGACAGACGGACGGGCGGACGGACGGACATGGATGATGATTTTGATATATGGAAGTCTATATCTATCTCGATTCCTTTATACCTGTACAACCAACCGTTATCCAATCAAAGTTAATATACTCTGTGAGCTCTGCTCAACTAAGTATAAACATGTAATGTTATATTTTTGTAACTTTTTCTTTTTTGTTCAGTAAAGACGTACTTTATCTAAAATGAGGATTAAATCTGCAAATGCAGCAACATTTTCGAGCAAATTTGCCATTAATTGTTATAAATAAATTAGTTAGTTTCAACAAAAGTTAACTCATTATTTGTGATTTCATGTTTTTTGAAAACAACTAAATAAAAACAAAGAATATGTTAAATAAAGACTTATGTATTTACGTGTAGGTAAAATTTGCCACAAAAAAAGGGGCCGGTCAAAATTTAATTCTATTTAAGATTTTTGGTACGCTATAAATTATTTTGGAACAATTTTTTAGGATTTTGGTAGAGGCTATTATAGGTAAGCGGCAACAATGGGAAACCATATTTTGTATGCAGGTGAGACATTTGTGCCTTCGAATTTAGCGGGGATACATAAAATTTGAAATTCACATTAAACACTTAGATAATTGTTCCCAAAGACGGCACGCTTGTGCATAAAGGTTTAGGTCTTTGAAATTCGCATTAGCAAACTTGGATAATTGTTCCCAAAGATGGCGCGCTTGTGCACGATAATGAATTACGATATATTTATGAATTGTTCGAATTAAAAAAAACTTTTTCCTTTAATTATAAACAAATAGAGTAATATTTGTTAACAAAAATAGGCCTATGCACTGCGGCTGATCAATACGAATCGATTCATATAACTTTTATATGATTTTTACGTATGCTAAGTATGCGAAACAGCCTGTCAATTGATTGTATGGAATATTTGTTAGCGTATTAATATATAGATAGTGGGTAATATACTGCCTATGCAAGACGGCCGCTATGCTGCCGGTTGCCGCTCTGACCTAAAATTAAAAAAGTTCTTGGGACGTTTTTTTGTTTCGTAATTAGCATAAAAGACAATATAAAAAATGTAATGTTATATTTTTGTAACTTTTTCTTTTTTGTTCAGTAAAGACGTACTTTACTAAAATGAGGATTAAATCTGCAAATGCAACAACATTTTCGAGCAAATTTGCCATTAATTGTTATAAATAAATTAGTTTCAACAAATTTAACTCATTATTTGTGATTTCATGTTTTTTTGAAAACAACTAAAATAAAAAACAAAGAATCTGTTAAATAAAGACTTATGTATTTACGTGTAGGTAAAATTTGTCACAAAAAATGGGCCGGTCAAAAATTAATTCTATTTAAGATTTTTGCTCTTTTTTGCAAAGATATAGCTTATTTTATTCGTCCACGATCCTTTTAAAAATCTTTTATATAAAAGTGGGCGTGGTACTTAACCGATTTCGTTAATTTATCTTCAAAGCATTCCTTATAGTAAAGGCAATCTCCCTGCCGAATTTTGTTACGATAGGTTTAACGATTTTTTATTTATGATTAATAATATTTGTAAAATTGATTTTATCACAATTGGGCGGTGCCACGCCCATTTTAAAAAAAATTTGTTTTCAAAATTTTTATCAAGAGTCTCAATATCAGTCCACGTGTCAAATTTCAACATTCTAGGTGTATTATTTACTAAATAATCAGGTTTTTTGTGTTTTCCAAAATGTGATATGTATATATAAAAAGTGGGCGTGGTTATCATCCGCGTTCGCTCATTTTCAATACCAATCTATTCTGGGTCCAGATAAGCTCGTGTACCAAATTTGGTGAAGATATCTCAATATTTACTCAAGTTATCGTGTTAACTGACGGACGGACATGGCTCAATTATTTTTTTTTTTCGATACTAATGATTTTGATATATGGAAGTCTATATCTATCTATTTCGATTCCTTTATACCTGTACAACCAACCGTTATCCAATCAAAGTTGTAATACCCTGTGTACAAGTACAGCTGGGTATAAAAAAGTTCCCGCTAATTCGACTGAAGAATGGTGCAGCGAAAGCAATAAAACGTAGCTGTATTCAACAGTTGTTAACAGTTTAAAACATGGAGCTGCGAACACGCAAAATTCACCTTATTGGTACTTGAAAAAAAGAGTTGTATTTAGGACCATTTCGGAAAAGCAGCATGTTCATAATGTTAATATCATAGCTTCAATTGAGTTTTTGGGTGTTGGAACTGATCATAAAGTCAATAGGCGTTATGGCTATTGGCCTTATGTCAGCGCTGCAAAACTATCGTTTGGTTTTTATTTTTGAAAAACGTCGCTTTTTTTAGGTCATAGTCTATAGTAATTTGAAGTTTTATTTCGTCATCTCTTTTCTCACATACACTCCTTTTATTTTTCTTATTTTCTTCTTGTCTTTTTTTCTACTCCGTGTGCATATTATTTGGCTTTTTTCTAATTCTCATTTTGTTGCTCATCTCTTTCCTGTTTATTCAAAGTTTTCCTTTATTTTCTACAAATTTTTATTTTTTTCTATATTCTTCTATTTCGATTATTCTTATTCACTTCTTCCTGTTTTATTTTTCCTTCTCGTCGTCTTTGTGGTAAGACTATTATTTTAATTAATAAATTAATTTAAGGCGCGATAACCTCAGAGAAGATTTTAGGCCGAGCTTCTCTTCCAATTTGTGTCATGCTTCTTTTAAAGTTTTCTACAAAATTGGCGGGACGGGACCTACTTGTTTTTAAGCCGACTCCGAACGACATCTGCAAGGCAGATGAATTTTCACTGAGAAGATTTTCATGGCAGAAATACACTCGTAGTGCTCTATAAACTCTGCCGAGGGGCGACCCCCTTAGAAAAATTTTCTTCTAATTGAAAAAACTTGTTTCTAAAATTTTGGTATTGCTTTGCCCGGGGCGTGAACCCGGGATCTTCGTTGTGGTAAGCGGAGCACGGTGCCATCACACCACGGTGGCCGTCAATTATTTTATCTTTTTTTATTTTCTTCTTCATGCTTAGTTGCATTACTCTCCTTTCTTTTGTATGCGTACCACAAAAATCCTCATACTCCATGTTGTTTTTCTTACCCTCTTCATAAAAAATTACTTTTCTTTTTTTCTAACTCTTTATCCTGCTCATGTCTTTTCTTCGCTTGCCTCAATTTTTCCTCTTCGCTTCATCTATTCTGTTTTATACATATGTTGTTGGTTCTTATTATTGAACTACTACTCTTTCCTTTTCTAACCCTTTATTATTATCACTAATCCGCTTCCTCGCATCTCTTTAACTTCGTACTCCGTCGTATATTCTTCTTCCGTTTCGTAAATCTTCGCAACTTTTCATGTTTGATTAGAACAACAACAACTAGCTTTGATAGTTGGTTGTTATATTTTATTTTTTTTTTTTATCTCTCGACTATTCCTTTTGATCTTACCTTCTTTCTCTCTTCTGCTCTCCTATCTTTCTCCTATTTTTTACTTCCATTCTAATTTGTAAATACTCTTTCGGGTTTTTTTATTTTAGCCATTTTCTTACCCTACCTTATTTTGTCTCTTCATATTTTAAGTCTTCTTTTTATCTTTTTGCAATTCCTATGGTTTTGCCCTTTTTGAAATGTTTTCGCTTACTATTATTGGACTTTTTTCATATATTTTTTTTTGGCTCTGTGTCTTCTTCTCTTTCTTCTCTATTTCAATTTTCTGCCCTATATTCATTCTATATTAATTTCCGCTTATCCTTCTGCGTATTTTTTTATGGCAGTTAAATCTTCAGACATGTTTATTTGTTCTCCCCCTGTATTTTCTTCTATTTTTCTTCTTCTTTTTCAATTCTTCTCCTTCTCGTTGTCGTTTTTGTGTTTTTTTTTTTTTTGTGAATGTTGTTTTGTGTTTGTTGTTCTTAATGCGTTCGGTTTATGTGCAATCACTGACTCTCTCTCTCTTAGTGCCGATTTATTCTCCACCATCAAAACTATGCTCCCGCAATTTTCCCAGTTAACTTTGCCGTTTGAGATTTGAAAATAGGACCAGTCGATTTTCTATCCTAAGCTACATAATTTTTAACCCAAAAAATACATCACAAATCCAGACCATTAATTTGTTTGATCAATCCCACAAAACACCTCGAATTTTCAATTGCATTTGAGAAACAGAAACATAAACTGCTGTAAACATTTTTATTTTCGACTTGTTTATGTAAGCCATTATATTGCAAAATATATGTGATTATGTTCTTGTGTCCATATCAATATGTGTGTATAGGCTCTTATCTATATGTCTACATATGCCCATAAATGTTTACAGTAAAGCCTCTCACAAACGGGCATTTTTGTATTGAATTATCTGGACGAATAAGGGCAGCCTTACAATTAACAATACCTGCCAACGTTAAAACAAGTAACGGTGTCTAAGTTCGGGTGTAACCGAACATTATATACTCAGCGTGAGCTTCAATTGTACATTTCATTTCAGATAAATTACTTTTCTACATAACACTTGGCACCGCCCGTTTAAAAAAAAAAAAGTTTCCCCATTTCGTTTTACAATAAAACTTGATAAGTGAAATATCATTGATTCAAAACTATTTTTTGCTAAGTTGTAGCTTATTATTCTAGTCTACGACCCTTTTAAACTTGTTTTATATCTAAGTTGCCGTGGTCTTTAACCGACCTCGTCCATTTTTACTAGAAATATTTTCTGCTATAAGGAAAATATGTGTGCCGAATTTGGTTACAATATGTAAATTTTTCTTCGAGTTATGGCACCCGAAACATAGAAAATTGCTTAGTCATAAAGTAGCGGTGCCACGCCCATTTTTAAAAATTTTAAGTATTTCCTATTTGTTGTTATAAATATATTTGGTAAATGAATTACCGTTGATATAAAGCTCATTTTTGCAATGATATTGCTTATTTTATTCGTCCACGACCCTTTTAAAAATCTTTTATATAAAAGTGGGCGTGGTCCTTAACCGATTTCGTTAATTTTTCTTCAAAGCATTCCCTATAGTAAAGGCAACCTCTCTGCCGAATTTTGTTAAGATAGGTTTAACGATTTTTGATTTATGATTAATAATATTTGGTGCCAGGCCCATTTAAAATTTTTTTTTCAAATTTGTATCAAGAGTCTCAATATCAGTCCACACGTCAAATTTCGACATTCTAGGTGTATTACTTACTAAATAATCATGTTTTTTGTGTTTTCCAAAATCTTATATATATAAAAAGTGGGCGTGGTTATCATCCGATTTCGCTTATTTTCAATATCAATATATTATCGGTCCAGATAAGCTCGTGTACCAAATTTGGTGAAGATATCTCAATATTTATTCAAGTTATCGTGTTAACGGGCAGACGGACGGACATGGCTCAATCAAATTTTTTTCGATACTGATGATTTTGATATATGGAAGTCTATATCTATCTCGATTCCTTTATACGTGTACAACCAACCCTTATGCAATCAAAGTTAATATACTCTGTGTACAAAGCACGCTGAGTATAAAAATCGATTAGATTGATTGTAAAAGACGAAAGGTGCCTTATCCGTAGATGCCCCCCGCCCCCGTGATATGCTCCTGCACAACGGATGCTCGAGTCAACTAAGCAAACAACCTTAACATCCTGGAAAGCCCCTCCTGCTGCAGCTGCATGTAGGATAATGCGGTGGAATTATCGAGTTACTTCATGCTTGACTATCCAGCTTTTACCAGGGCTAAAATCTGTTTTATTCGAAACTTTATCGCTGCTATACAAGGGTTCTTTATGTAGCTATAGCTTAGGGCGATGTAATCTTATCTCATATCACAAAAGACTCTCATGTTGTCCAAGTCAGCTAACCCCTGCCGAGGTGGCTACCATTCAACCTAACCTTACCTATCCATATACCAAACAACGAGCTGTATGTGGAATTCGACCGCAGTGTAAAAGTTGGTACGCTTACTCTTATTCTCTTGGCTAGGTTTTCGCTATTTAGAAGTGTCCGCTAGTTGTGGTTTCACTGCACCCACAATTTGTCTTATTGTAAACCACATGCAAAAGCTTTTAACAGAAGTGCAACAAATTTTCGGCTGCTGGTAAACTGTAATTGCACACCAACAGCGGCAACAACAACAACAACAAACATGCAATCAACTGACAACAACGATCATGTTGTCTCACACAACAACACCAAGAACCACAACAATGCAATAGCAGTGAAGACCATGGAAAAGAAAAACGAAAACCACATAAAAAAACCAACAACAACAATTTACAACAACTCACCAGCAGTGACGGCTGCATACAAAATCTAAAAATAAACATTGAAAATTATTTTGCAAAATCTCTGTCGTGCCGTAACCTAAAAAGTAGGTTTTTTGCCAAATCAACTGACAACTGTCCACCACAATATTGGAGAGTGTTTTGTTGTTGTCTTTTTGTTGGCCTGATGCTGTGATCGCCACAGCTGATTGTCCGATATTGTTATGCATACAATGTTGACTCCGTAAACCGCAAAATGATGTTGATATTGCGCTGTTACTGAATATGTAGCCAGGCTTAAGCTATACGTTAACATGAAGATATCTTACATACATATACATATCTACATATGTATAAGTGAGCATAAATTTAGTTAAGCCGGTTCTGAGGTGCAATGAAAAATGCAACAAAAAATAATGCACATACACTTCCATTTTCAAAAAAGCCAAAGGCCTTTATGCACTTACATAGAATTATATTAGGCCGTTTCTGATTTCAGTTTTTTGTTTTCATCCAGAGGCGCTCAACAATCACGTTTAGGCTTAAAAATATTGTTACGAATATTAGCAAAACTAAGGGGTGCTGCTATCCTAAGCCGATGCTAAACAGTGATATCATGCACATCCATAGATCAATCATTATGTATCTACATAAACAAAACAATAATTGCGTCTACACATATGTACCATGTACGTATACGAGCAGCGGAGAATCAATGCACAAACACATGCATATATCTGAGATACTCCTGAAAGTATGCAATGAGAGAAGCTATAAAATCGTGCAATTTGCAGTTACAGCTGAGAAGTTTGAGAGCTGATGGCATCTAGTAGATTCTGGAAACGGAAGCGCCTAGAAGATGCGAACGTTGAAATCAGAGAGTATAAAAGGCAGCAAATGTAGAGGCGCCGCAATTCAGTTTAATTTGAGCTATTAAGCAAGTTCGATTAAGACGCTATCTAGCGAGCCATAGCAGTATTTTTTTGAAAGTCAGTTTCATTTTAGCTATCAGTTTGGTTATTAAGCCAGCTAGTTGCAAAGTATTATTGTGAAGTACTTTATAAAGGCCATTTTTCCATTATTCAATATTGGAGTTATTTATTCAACAGTTTAGTGATACGAACTTAGCAAAAGGGCAAATAAGAGGATTTGCAAGTAAATTCGTTACAATATATTGTTTAATTATGAACACTTAGTATTAGAATTAATTCATTAGGAGATATAAATTGTAAGGCCTTTCCTATTGCGCAGTGTTTGTCACGTTATCTTACAGTAGCACTGACTCACAGTACGTAAGTAAATCACACTGGTCAAAATGATTTCAAATCAGTTCGACGCTCGCTTACCTACTCCGATGCCCATTTGTTTAAGCACAGACTGCAAGTGCTAATTGGAACTTCAAAGTTGTATTTCACTCAGTTGATTTAAATTTTGTAGGTTTGTGCTGAGCCACCGAATAAATATTGAAAATCCGAACTGTAAATGCGATCTCTTCGTGGAAGTTGCAGCAGAATTCTCATACAACACTGAGCTGTGGGTGGAACGCACTTCAACTGTGAGCAGGTTTAACAATCCACTCAATCCGAATGGCATCACTAGCTCACATTTTCTATTAATATTTTCTTTCACTACAACAACAACAAAATTTGGTACCTATGACATACATGTTCCCTTCAAGTATAATGCCGAGGTACTTAGCTCTATTAAACAGTAACCAAACCGAATATATTCTGGGCCCAGACCAGAGAACTTGTCCCTTTAAGAACCAGTTAGAACGAGAAATAAATAAACAAATACTCAGGAGAGCTGTTCACGAATAGTGTAGACACTGGCAGAAATAATGACGAAGCAACAGAGTGGTATAATAACGGTATAGACCAAGTGATGATTATACAGTTTGATTATAGCACGTTGGGAGTGAATCTCGCGAATACTTTTATTTGTCAAGGTCTATTTATTTATTTATTTATTACGGCTTAAAGCCTAGTTCAAGATACAATTAGCACTATCCTATCTTATAGGTAAAGTTTTAAAAAGTTTATATGATTTTGCCTTAAAAGCTAAGATTTCATTGCAGTTTTTAATAATTGGAGCTCGTTGTAGCCCTTTGTAAAAAATGTTTTTATACTCAGCGTGCTTTGCACACAGAGTATATTAACTTTGATTGGATAACGGTTGCTTGTACAGGTATAAAGGAATCGAGATAGATATAGACTTCCATATATCAAAATCATCAGTATCGAAAAAAAATTTGATTGAGCCATGTCCGTCCGTTCGTCCGTCTGTCCGTTAACACGATAACTTGAGTAAATATTGAGATATATTCAACAAATTTGGTACACGAACTTACCTGGACCCAGAATAGATTGGTATTGAAAATGAGCGAAATCGGATGATAACCACGCCCACTTTTTATATATATAACATTTTGGAAAACACAAAAAACCTGATTATTTAGTAAATAATACACCTAGAATGTTGAAATTTGCCGAGTGGACTGATATTGAGACTCTTGATAAAAATTTGGAATTTTTTTTTTAAATGGGCGTGGCACCACTTGTGATAAAATCAATTCCAATATACAATTCTAGAAATATTATTAATCATAAATCAAAAACCGTTAAACCTATCGTAACGAAATTCGGCAGAGTGGTTGCCTTTACTATAAGGAATGCTTTGAAGAAAAGTCAACGGTTAAGGACCACGCCCACTTTTATATAAAATATTTTTAAAAGGGTCGTGGGCGAATAAAATAAGCTATATCTTAGCGAAAAAGAGCTTTGTGTCCATAGAATTTTACTTTCTAAATTGAATTATAACATTAAATTGGAAAATACTAAAATTTTTAAAAATGGGTGTGGCGCCGCCCCTTTTATGACTAAGCAATTTTCTATGTTTCGGTAGCCATAACTCGAAGAAAAATTAACATATCGTAACGAAATTGTATACACATATTTTCCTTATAGCAGAAAATAGTTCTAGTAAAAATGGACGGCATCGGTTAAAGACCACGGAAACTTAGATATAAAACAACTCATCCTGAAGGAATACAGGAGCAGTGGGAGCATGTCTCCAAAGCAATTCATACTGCCGCCGAGGAAAAAATTGGGTACCGGCGGCCACAAAAAAAACAACTGGTACGATGAAGAATGCCGCGTTGCAACCGAAAGAAAAGACGCTGCCTACAGGGCTACGTTAAAAGCGAGCGCGACAAGAGGAGTGTGTGAACGCTATCGTGAGTTGAAAAGGGAAGCGAGACGCCTTTTCAGGAAGGAAAAAGCAGAAGCAGAAAGGCGTGAGTGCGAGGAGCTTGAGCTGCTAGCCACCAGGAATAACGCCCGAAAATTTTACCAAAAATACGGCGACAGACGGAAGGTTTTAAGACCGGGGCAAACTCCTGTAGGAACGAAAACGGCTACCTTGTAACTGATGTCCAGAGAGTGCTTAGATTATGGAGGGAACACTTCTCTGCTCTCCTAAGTGGAGGCAGCAATTCACCGCGCAGAGATGAAGAACCCGATCCCGCAATCGATGATGATGGAATATATGTCCCCCCGCCCGATTATGACGAAGTTAGAATAGCAATAACCAGATTGAAAAACAACAAGGCCGTGGGCGCTGATGGATTGCCTGCGGAGCTATTCAAGTACGGAGGCGAGGAGTTGGTAAGGCGCATGCAGCAGCTTCTTAGCAAAATATGGGCGGACGAGTGCATGCCCGACGGTTGGAATCTAAGTGTTCTTTGCCCAGTCCATAAGAAGGGGGATACTGCAAAATGCACCAACTATCGTGGAATCAGCCTTCTTAATATCGCATATAAGGTCCTTTCAAGTGTATTGTGCGAAAGATTAACGCCCACCGCGAACCGGCTGATTGGACCTTATCAGTGCGGCTTCAGACCAGGTAAATCTACCATCGACCAGATTTTCACAATGCGCCAAATCTTGGAAAAAACCCGTGAAAACAGAATCGACACACATCACCTCTTCGTCGACTTTAAGGCCGCCTTCGACAGCACGAAAAGGAGCTGCCTATATGCCGCTATGTCTGAATTTGGTTTCCCCGCAAAACTTATACGGCTGCGCAAAATGACGTTGAGCAACACCATCAGCTCAGTAAGAATTGGGAAGGACCTCTCCGAGCCGTTCGAAACTAAGCGAGGTTTCAGACAGGGTGACCCCCTATCGTGCGATTTCTTTAATTTGATGCTGGAGAAAATTATACTAGCTGCAGAACTTAACCGCACTGGAACAATATACTATAAAAGCGTGCAATTACTGGCATATGCCGATGACATTGATATTATCGGCCTAAACACCCGCGCTGTTAGTTCTGCTTACTCCATACTGGAAAAAGAAGCGGTAAAGATGGGTTTGATGGTGAATGAGGACAAAACGAAGTACCTGCTGTCATCGAGCAAAGAGTCAGCGCATACGCGCCTTGGCAACCACGCTACTGTTGGCAGCCATTATTTCGAAATAGTAAAAACTTCGTTTATTTGGGAACCAGCATCAACACTAGCAACAACATCAGCACTGAAATCCAGCGAAGAATCAATCTTGCCAATAAATGCTACTTTGGACTAGGTAGGCAATTGAAAAGTAAAGTCCTCTCTCGGCGAACGAAAATCACACTCTACAAGTCACTTATCGTACCCGTCCTGCTATATGGGGCAGAAGCATGGACCATGACAACAGCAGATGAAGCGGCTTTGGGAGTGTTCGAGAGAAAAGTTCTTCGAAAGCTTTATGGACCTCTACGCGTTAGCGATGGCGAGTACCGAAGAAGATTTAATGATGAGCTGTACAAGCCATACGCAGACATCAACATAGTCCAGCGAATTAAAACGCAGCGGCTGCGCTGGCTAGGCCATGTTATGCGAATGAAAGATGATGCTCCGGCCAAGAAAGTGTTTCTATCGGAACCCGCCTATGGAAGCAGAGGTAGAGGGCGGCCCCCACTCCGTTGGAAGGACCAGGTGGAAAACGATTTAAACTCCCTTGGTGTGACCAATTGGCGCCGGTTGGCGAAGCGAAGGAGCGACTGGGGCGCCTTGTTGGACGGCCGTAACCGTTTAGACGGTTAAGCGCCAATTAAGTAAGTAAGTAAGTAGACTAGAATAATAAGCTATAACTTAGCAAAAAATAGTTTTGGATCAATGATATTTCACTTATCAAGTTTTATTGTAAGAGGAAATGGGGAGACATTTTTTTTAAACGGGTGTTGCCACGTGTTATGTAGAAAAGTAATTTATCTGAAATGAAATGTGAAATTGAAGCTCACGCTGAGTATATAATGTTCGGTTACACCCGAACTTAGACACCTTTACTTGTTAATGCTTGTTTGCTGTTATTTATGACTTTTCTTTTGTTTAACTTTTGCGGTCAGCAGACCAACAGGCAAGCAACAAGCAACCAACAAAAATACAAAGCAACTAACAACAGTTTGCAACAAGCTTCAACAATTTTTTTTTTTTTTTTTCAATAATTAACAACAACAACCAACATAATAAATTTTGGTATCTATCAAAGTGCAGTACAAGTTATGTGGCTATCAACAATGTTTATAAACATTTGTTGCTGACAGCGATTGCCACAAAGCTTATGCGCAACTCGATAAGACAAAGTGTACGCTGAATGCACGTGAGGAAATATGTAACAATGTAGTATGTAATTTCTAATAGCAGTATGTTAAGATATCTATAGATTTGAAATTTAATCAGTATAAAATAAAACAAATTAATATAAACTTAAAAATTGTTCATAAATTGAACGTCGAGTTATCATATTTTGTTAAACTGGCCATTAATTTAATACAAAGTTTATTGTTTCTTTTGAAATACCCGCATTTGTGAGAGACTTCTTCAATACATAGGTAAACATTGCATACGGCTCCTAGCGGTAAGTTTTCATGGTGGCGTGACATAATTCCAAATATTTTACTTGATATTATTTCATCCCACTGCCTTCACCAGTACAACGGTACAAACTATATACGGTTCCTAGCCCCATTCCCCCAGCTTTTTACTAGGATTACGTCAATCCCACAGCAATTACTTAAACCACACTTTTTACTTGAGATGATGTGAAAGCCATGAGGTGTCCTAATACCAAATGGGATAATGTCTCTATTAAGCCTAGAAAGAAAAAATTTAGATAAACATCGCGAAGGCGGTCACTGCGATTTTGTGTGTAGCTTGCTTTTCTTGCCGAAGACAAGGATTCGAGACCCACTAGGATGTATTGATATCAAGTAGTTAAAGAAGGTTTTTCCATGAAACAGACACCTCGGGAAACCCATTATATATAGGCAAATTTTTGTACAAAAAATTAAGAGAAGTAAGCACAATTCTTTTTTTGGTTGAAGGCCAAGGGTTCAAGTTACGGAAGAGCAATTTTGAAAAAAAAAAAATGTTTTCAATTAGAAACAAGTTTTCTATGCGTGATCGACATTTGGCAGTCGTTTGGCAGACACTCCGAGTGTGTTTCTGCCATAAAAAGCTTCTCAGTGAAAATTCATCTTACCTCGAAAGAGGCATAAAACACGTAGGTCACGACCTACCAATTTGTAGGGAAAAATAAAAAGGACGATGCAAATTGGAAGAGAAGCTCCTCGAAGGTGAATGACGTCAAGTATTTTTTCTTTTTTAAGTCATAGAAAAAAATAGAAAAAATTATATAAAAACGGTATAAAATAATAATAAATAATAAAAAAAAATTATAAAACGAATCTAAGAGAAATGAAGTCAACTAAAGTCGATCAAATTAAAAAAAAAAAAATACAATAAAAAAATATAAAAAAAAATATATTTAAAAAAATTATTAAAATTAAAAAAACAAATTAAATAAAAAAGGAAATAAAAACTTTCACAACTATGATAAAAAAAAGTTAAAAATGTAATACCATTGATATAATAAGTATAAATAATAAAAAAAGAACTAAAATAATACTAAAAATATAAAAACAAAAAACATTAATAAAGTAAAACAAACACAAGCTAAAACGGTAAAAACACACAAAAAATACATAAAGAACAAAAATAAATAAGAAAAAGAAAGAATTATCATAATTAAATTATATTAAAATAAAAAAAATAAAAATAACAAAAAAAACTAATAAAACCAAAAAGGTAAATAACGTAATCCAAAATCAAAACATATATAATAAAAATTAAAAAAAAAAAACAAAATGAATTCAAATTTTTAAGTCATAGAAAAAAAAAAAATTAAAAAAAAAAATTTCAAATAAAAAATTTGAAAAAAATATATAAAAACGGTATAAAATAATATTAATAATAAAAAATATACATAAAATGTATATAAGAAAACGAATGAATTCAAATAAAGTCGATCAAATTAAAAAAAAAAATAAAGTAAAAAAATATAGAAAAAAAATATATTAAAAAAAATATTAAAATAAAAAAAAAAAACAAATTAAGTAAAAAAGAAATAAAAAATTTTACAACTGTGATAAAAAAAGGTAAAAATGTAATAACATTGAAATAATAAGTATAAATAATAAGCAAATAATTAAAATAATACTAAAAATATAAAAACAAAAAAAAATAATAATAAAGTAAAACAAATACAAGCTAAAACGGTAAAAACATACAAAGAGATACATAAAGAAAAAAATAAGAAAAAGAAAGAATTATCATAATTAAATTATATTAAAATAAATAAAAATATAAATAATAAAAAAAAAACAATAAAAAAACAATTAAAAAAAATAACTAATATAACAAAAATTAAAAATAAAAAAACATGTCATTAACATTTCACGTTTTCTGGTGAATTTTTATGTTGGCGGGCCTACAAACACTAAAGCATTTATTTTTTAAGGAAAAAATACAATCAGGGAGTCCAGAATTTCGTGTATTTGGTGTTGGAAACGTTGCTATAGCTATCGATCGTGAACAACTATTTTCGTTTTAAATTTAATATTTCTTTATACACATATTTTTTGGCCAATCATTATGTTCAATGTGCAAGTTAGCTGACGTCATAAGTTGATTTCATATATATTTAAAATTTTGCTAATGATCTCATTATAATAAAATTTGTAAGGTTTTATAAATATTAATTGAGCTCAGGACCGGATTTTAATAATTCATTTTTATTCAATTCTTAACGAGTATATTGTGACATTTAGCGAATTTATAAGAAAAATTATTAGCTAATAAAATGCGCCAAAGACAAAAGAAACCGTGAAAGTTTGAGACCATAAATTGAAATGATTTTGATATCAGCCAGTAAGTATTAGTCGATAAAACACGATTAAAAATAAACGTTTCAAACACCAAAGCTTTAAGAATTTTTTATTTTTTTTTTTTTTTGCTTCCTTGCTGTTTTCCTTTGATTTTAACTACAAACAGAAAGAGTTCACTGAAAGAAAAAGGTGCTAAAATTAACCGAATTACGGGTCAGTTCAACTGAAATTTATATATTTTTTTTCCAACGCAAATATCTGCTGAATCAGCTACGCATAAATTGTTGATTTTGAATTGAGTATTTCAACGATCAAATCAACAAAAAAAAGTGCATCAAACTTAACCCAACAAATGCAATATTTTGCGGTGCCGTGCAGAAGAATGTCAAGTCAAAAGAAAATGTTTATTGATTTCAATTACTTGACATTGTGTTGTACAACACGTAGTATGGAAAACAATCAAGAAGAATCAATCAGCTGATGGGATAACAAAATCCGTTACTGAATTCGCCTTGCATGTAGATACATAAAAAATATGCACACGGGTCGTAGGTCGTCGGTACGAATTGCAAACAAAATAATTTTATGTGTATCAAATGTAAACAAACACAAGGGTGTATGAAAAACCCGTTGGTTCAAACGCAGTTGTAATGTCACTGGCATTGTAAATTCATACAAGTGAAAAGTGTTTCTATTCCTCCATTGCCTTTCCTACCTATCAAATAATAGCTGGAAGAATAGCTGTCGCGAATGGTCTGAGAATGGAAGAAAGGTTTGTTTTTTGCTCGCCGTTATTAAATTAAAGTACCATGCATTGCCCATTGTTGTGTTTCAAATCAACTTTTCTTGTAAATGTGTATACAAAAAATTACACTGCAAATTAATATTCATTTCTAAATTCTAGTTAATAGATAAAATATGAACAGCCAGTTTTGCAAACATTGTTTAGTGCATGGCCACTTGTATGAATTCACAATGGTCACTGGCATTGTGAATTCCTACAAGTAGCAAAAGCTTGAAAAAATACGTGCGCAACAGTAAGCAACTAAGATCGCCTGTTAAATCACTGTTTGATGACTTCAATCCTTTGTCTCGATATTTTTATTCATACATTTTTCTAAGGACATGTTTATTGCATTACTTATAAATTTTAATACGATTGATTGACTGAGTGGTTATTTTTTTACTATTAACTAGTTTTTGTAAATGAATATTTATACTGTAACGAATTTAGGGAAATTCCGCTTATTCCAAACCTTCTGCTAACGTTCGAATCGCTAAACTGTTGAATAAATAACTCCAATATTCAATAATGCAAAATAGTCTTTATTAGACTACTTTGAAACTACTTCACAATAACACTTCCCTGCAAAAATCGTTGGATCATGTGGTCCACTGGAGTACTTACAATTATACTCCACTGTAATGCAGCAATGGACCAACTCATGTTTCTACACGATCATATTGTAAGCCTATCACCCCAAAAAAACGTTGGATCATGTGGACCACTGGAGTACTTAACATTATACTCCACTGTAATGCAGCTATGGAGCAACTCATGTTTCTACACGAACATATTGGAAGCCGATCATTGCTCGTTTTTAACGATTGTAATCACTACACGATGTTTATTGGACTGTGGGTACTCCCTTGATTACTCTGATGTAATGCGGAGCTGGAGTATATGGTTCAGTCCTAAGACATCGCAATGTTAATTGGACAATATTTTATGTATGAATTGTGGTTAATTTTGGAGCACTCGGTTGGTCCATAGCGAGTACTCCATACATGCGTGCATGGAGTACTCGCGATTTTTGCAGGTTTGTAAGTCGATCATTGCTCGTTTTTAACGATTTTATTCACTACACCATGTTTATTGGACTGTGGGTACTCCATGGATTACTGTGATGTAATGCGAAGCTGGAGTATATGGTCCAGGCCTAGGACATCGCAATGTTAATTGGACCATATTTTTTGTATGAATTGTGATTAATTTTGGAGCACTCGCTTGGTTCATAGCGAGTACTCCATACATCCATGCATGGAGTACTCGCGATTTTTGCAGGGGTATCTCTCTCTGCTGCCTTGTATGTACATGTGTAAATGATGATTGATTTGTTTACGTACATACAAGCAGCTGCTTAGTATCGCATTAGGGATGCTAGTATCACTTAGTGATGTGAATATTCGTCACAATATGTAGTCTGCGAAGTTGTTGGAAATACAAAGGTCAATTCAATTCTAGGCAACTCAATTCTACTGCGAGCAAAAAAAAACTTTATGTCACGATTCTTCAGTTATCTGGCGGTTCATCTCACTTGTTTTGACAGGGGGATAAGGACATGGAGGAATGCGAAAGACTCTTCACTAGTACAATGTTCAGACCCCCTGGATCCGTCGCTGTATATAAGAGTTTTTTTCAAAAACGCTATATCTGAGCTTTAATTCTATAAATTTTGACATTAACCGGAGTATTTATGAAACAAAATTTTGAGATAGAGTTGGAGCGTTTTTGAAACAAATTCTGAAAGCGGCTGTTTTTGAAAAACATTCTCAGATAAGGCACTTTCGAACCAGCATCCGTTGATATATACATACTTCATACTACTCAAAATTCTTGCACATTCACAATGACAATTTGTTTTCTTCTTTTTTGCCTTACATACGCATATATGGCCTTGTCATTTTGATGATGTAATATATTAATCTCAAGCACAAAAAAATATCGTAAATATGTACATGTTTAAATAGTTGCAGCTGAAACACCTGTAATATGCACAAATACATACATAGATATACATAAACATCAAAGATAGACATCAACTTGTTGTGTTGATATGTATGTATATTAGACTGGGTCGATTTATTAACCGATATCGCGCCATCGATTTTTCGATAGGATTTGGGCTCAGGAAGAAAAAGTTCCACTACGCATACCCAAAAAAATAATAGTCGAGCCTGCGAAATTTCATTTTTTCGACTTTGATTTTTAAAGTTTTTTTCATGACCTACTAAAAAAATATTTTTTTTCTTTTCAAAAAACTGTTATCGCCAACGTTTTTAGCGGACATTTTTGGGTCGGACAGGGTATACATATGAAAATTTTTTTAGTAGGTCATGAAAAAACCCTTAAAAATCAAAGTCGAAAAAAAGTTAAAAAAATAAAATTTCGCAGGCTCGAAAATTATATTTTTGGGTATGCGTAGTGGAACTTTTTCTTCCTGAGTCCATATCCTATCGAAAAATCGATGGCGCGATTATAAATCGACCCATTCTAATGTATATGCATTTTAAAAAATGTATTTGCATGACTTGACAGAAAATTCTTATCAGAATTAAGAAAAAATCGTAACGCTGTTGCAAGTATAACCAACTAATCCCATAATCATAAAAAATATCATAAAACGTTTGAAATGCAGAAAAAATACTAATAATAAGGTGGCAGGCATAATTATAGGTAACAGGAAGAATAGAAAAAAAATATATTGCAAATTACACAAAAAAGTATTAAACTGTGATAAACAGCTGCCTTCGGATTTTTTTTAATTCACTGCAAAAACATGAAAAACAAGTAAGGAAGTCTAATTTCGGGCAAAACCGAACATTTCATTCCCAGCTGTATACTTGAAATGCTGTCGTTGTTTGTTACACGGCTGCGCAATAATACATATATGGTTCTATTCTGAACTAATTTTTCTTCGAGTTATGCCTCCCAAAACATAGAAAATTGCTTAGTCATAAAAGGGGCGGTGCCATACCCATTTTTTAAAATTTGAAGGTTTTCCTATTTATCTTATATAAATAGACAAGATGAAAATAGTGGAACCGTTTTCTGCTAAACTATAATTCTAAGGTATACAAATAATATATGTATTGATAGGAAATTTTGAGCTGCACTGTTATCCATAAATAAAAAAAATTTGAAAAATCATTTTAATATAAAAAATTTAACATAAAAGTCACACAACTACACATGCACTTATTCATACTATAGACACGCGGTATGTGTGTGTACTTGCTTTTTGTGTACTATGCTGAATCGTGAGCATGGCCGAGGAGTTGCTTTGTACACAATAAAAATGAAACAAAAATACATAGCTGATCATGCATCAAGTCTATTTCTTTTCTTTCCTTTGCTTTTCCATTCTGTTCTTTTATTTTTCTTTCCTTTGTTTTCTTTTCTTTGCTTTCCCTTCCTTTCCTTTTCTTTCCTTCCTTTCTTTTCTTTTCCTTTCCTTACCATTCCTTTTCTTTCCTTTCCTTTTCATTCCTTTCCTGTCCTGTCCTTTCCTTTCCTTTTCTTTATTTATTTTTTTCCTTTCTTTTAATTTTCTTTTTATTTCCTTTCTTTTACTTTCATTTCTCTTCCATTCAGTCCTTCCTTTCCTTTCCTTGCTTTCCTTTCCTTTCCTTTTCTTTCCTTTCCTGTCCTTTGCTTTGCTTTCCTTTCCTTTCCATTTCTTTCTTTTTCTTTTCTTTCCTTTCCTGTCCTTTCCCAACAAACATTAAGTTAGAAAACGATTAGAAGACGAATCGAATTCTAATGTATTTCTCTAAGGTAGAAGGTTAGAGGACGATTTGCGAAACTGTCGCGAATCATAGCATTCTCGACAAAAAGGGGACTTCGTTCTCGATATCGAGAAAAGGGTTGGAATTCTAATCGAATTCTAACGTCAATTGCTAATGGGTTTCTAATGAGAATTTTTAAGGGATGCGCAATTAAGTTCAGTTATTTAAAATCAGCGAAATTTTCATTGTTTCATTATATCAGATACTTTTATTTGGTTATAAGCTTATAAATTATAATAAAATAAAAATAATTAAAAATCCTATCGTATGTTTCACAGTTTTCAGTGCTAGTTATTGTGTTGGAATTTTCGCTTCCACTTATTTCCTCAGGATTGAGCTCGGCATTGGTTTGAGGTACGGATGAGGAAGCGTTTTCTTCATGCCATTCAAATAGCCCTTTTTAACTTTCTTGGATTCATTTTTTTATTATTTTAAATAGAAAAACTTATTTCTCAGCTTATAATATTTCCACACAACTTTTCACTATTTTTATTTTTTTGTATAACACTGTGACTGATCATGTCGTGCAAATAATCGATAACTGTGACAATAATCATAACATCGCATTTCTAGTGTTATTCGAATCGTTTCACAGTCGAATTCTAATCGAGTGCTCTAACCTAGTTTTCGATTCGAAATGCATTAGAGAACTACATTAGAATTCTAATGTAAAACTACAATATTTCTCTAACGTTAGAAACTGTGTTTGCTGGGTTGCTTTGCTTTCTTTCCTTTCCTTTTCTTTATTTTCCTTTCCTTTCTTTTAATTTTCTTTTTATTTCCTTTCTTTTACTTTCATTTCTCTTCCATTCATATTCCTTCTTTTCCTTTCCTTCCTTTCTTTTTCTTGCCTTTCCTTTCCATTCCTCTACTTTTCTTTTCTTTCATTTCTTTCATTTTCATTTCCCTTCCATTGATTTTCCTTCCTTTCCTTTCCTTTCCTTTCCTTTCTTTTCCTTTCCTTTCCTTTCCTTTCCTTTCCTTTCCTTTCCTTTCCCTTCCATTGATTTTCCTTCCTTTCCTTTCCCTTCCTTTCTTTTCCTTTCCTTTCCTTTCCTTTCCCTTCCTTCCACAAATTACTTTTACTTCAGTATTGAAATTGTTAAATTTAGCAATATATTAATATTAATAAAAATGTTAACGTTTTTAAATAACTCTTTTTCTTACTAAGGTAAATATCGTTAAGTATGAACAATAAAAATTGTATATTGTCACGGATATTAGCATCACTAAGCTATACCATAACTAAAGCGATGCTAAGGCATGCTAAGCGATATTTACGTCAATAATCAAATCATGTATACACATATATAAGGCAGTCGAGAGATATCACACACAGATGCATTTACTTATACGCCTATGTGTGCGCGAGAGACCGTAAACTATAAACATTCACATCAATAATTGAATCATTATGTATCTACATAAACGAATAAATAATTGCGTCTACATATATGTACCATGTACGTATACGAGCAGCGGAGAGTCAATGCACTAACACATGCATATATCTGAGAAGTTTGAGAGCTACTGGACTAGTTGATTCTGGAGCGCCTAAAAGATGTATAAAATTGTGCAATTTTAGTTATAGCTGAGAAGTTTGAGAGCTCATGGACAATTCTAGTAGATTCTAGAAAAATGCGAACGAGGAAACCAAAGAGTATAAAAGGCGACAGATGTAGAGGCGCTGAAATTCAGTTTGATTTGAGTTGTCAAGCAGTTACGACTAAGACGATATCTAGCGAGCAATAGCAGCATTTTTTTGAAAGTCAGTTCATTTAAGCTATCAGTTTGGTTATTAAGCCAGCGAGTAGCAAAGTATAATTGTTATTGTGAAGTACTTTAATAAAGGCCATTTTTCCATTATTCAATATTGGAGTTATTTATTCAACAGTTTAGTGATTCGAACTTAGCAGAGGATTGCAAATAAGGGGATTTGCAAGTAAATTCGTTACAATATATTATTTTAACTGCTTATGTGGTTCAATTTTAACCACTAGGCGAACTCTAGTTGTTATAAATCCACTTGGGAAATGAAATACCATTGATATAATGCTTTTTTTGGAAAGATATTGCTTATTTTATTCGTCCACGACCCTTAACCGATTTATTATTTACTAAATAATCAGGTTTTTTTTGTTTTCCTAAATGTTAAAAAGTGGGCATGGTTATCATCCGATTTCGCTCATTTTTAATACCAATCTATTCTGGGTTCAGATAAGCTCGTGTACCAAATTTGGTGAAGATATCTCAATATTTACTCAAGTTATCGTGTTAACGGACGAACGGACAGACGGACGGACGGACATGGCTCAATCAAATTTTTTTCGATACTGATGATTTTGATATATGGAAGTCTATATCTATCTCGATTCGTTTATACCTGTTCAACCAACCGTTAACCAACCAAAGTTACAGCTGGGTATAAAAACGTTTTTTTATTTGCCGGAATGCAGTGCAGTTTGTTGTTGATTTTATTTGGTGCCTGGCACCGCGCGCTGTTGTTACGACTGTGCAATGGCAAACATTACGAAAAAGCAGGCACATGTAAAGAATGATGTTTATTAACCGAAAAAAGAAACTGAAAAAACCACCAGGAAATCAGTTGAAAATTAATAATGCATGCAATAAGATCAGGTGCGAAAGTTATTTCGAAGCTGAATTGAATTTTTAAAGGTTTTTGATGGTCATCATGACCAAGTTGACAAGTGTGAGGTTTTGATGGAATATAACTGCAATGAGAATACAGACAACTGTGTTTAGTTATTTAAACCGAAGAAAAACTGTTGGCCTCAAGTCAAATAAAAAATAATTTTAAAAAATTTTAATTTAAACGGTTTTATTGAAAACAATACTTACATTAAGTAATAATAATAATAAAAGCTATAAAATAATTAGGTAGGTCCTAGGTACTAGTAATCACACTCCCCATCAATCTAGGGCGTTGATAAGGCAATTTAATAAAAGCGCTGGACACGTCAAATTTCAATTGTCATAAGTAAGACCTACTAAACCTTAATCAGCTTATGCTACGCCTCACATTTTTAGAAATTTCAAGCGCCCAACGGTTTTATTTAATTGTCTGATCAACGCTTTAGATTGATGAGGAGTGTGTGACTAGTACCTAGGACCTACCTAATTATTTTTTAGCTTTTAGTATTGTAACGAATTTAGGGAAATTCCGCTTCTGCTAACGTTCGAAACGCTAAACTGTTGAATAACTAACTCCAACATTCAATAATGCAAAATGGTCTTTATTAGACTACTTTGAGAGTACTTCACAATAAAACTTATACTTCACAACCAATAGCGTGCTTAAATCAAAACTGCTTACTGACTACTTGCGCTGCTTTTATACTCTCCGTTGCTTCATTCGCATATTTCTACTAAAGTCTAGACATTTCGCTTTCTCGAACTGCAGTATCTCCTGCTTGGTAATTCAGCTACATATATATATGTATACCTATTTGTAGTTTATAATGTTTCTCTAATAGCCATATGCGTGTGTATGAGTGAGTAACACTTCGGCTGATGACAACATCTGTGTATCAGTTATCTCTTCTTTACCTTGTATGTGTGTGGGTAAATGATGATTGATTTGATGTACACAAGAGTGGCAGCTTGCTTTAGTGTTGTTATGCGTTCATTTAACAACCGCTAGTGATGTTAGTATCACTCAGTGATGCTAATATTCGTCACAGTATTATTATTACTGAATGTGAGTATTGTTTTCAATAAAACCGTTTAACCTAAACATTTTTTTTTTTTTTAATTTTTTTTTTTTTCAAGTTTTTAGTCTTTATTTAATTGCCTATTATTTCTCATTCTATTTGCTTCATTTAGTGACTCATTATTACAAGGACTCTTTCCTGACAATTTGCTGCAATCTAAGTCTTCAATACATAGTCGTTCCAAAGACTTTACTCGACTCTGCGCCACGTATGCTTGTCCCTCCTCGAACTCCAAAGTATTTTGATGTCACATCTACCGGACTGTATGTAATATTTGTTCCAAATAAGAGCCAAATCGGACCATAAATACGAGTATTTTTAATACCTCGATCCTTGCGCCACCTAGCGGCGATTTTTTCATAGATCGCTTTCTATTCATTTATGTATTATGTGTACGAAATATGAACAAAATCGGACCACAAATACGATTTCTTTAAATATTTCGATCCATGCGCCACCTATCGGAGGTTTTTTTCTTATTATTGCATTGTCATCGGGTTCTCAACTATATTCAAAGTTTCAAGCTTGCAGCTTATCGGGAAGTTACTTAAATTTTAATTACAAAATTCGTGTCGGCTGGCCGGACTGCCTGTCAAGTCAACCTAAATAAAACCGTTTAAAAATGAAAGATACTCAATCAATCGAACTGATTTTATTGATCATTTCAACAGTGAACAACTGTCAATATTATGCGAATTTTAGAAATGTCCGCTCATGGCGCTCACTACTTTGTTCTTGTAATTATCGTGCTACAAAAATCTGTCTCAGATCAACAGCCACCTTTATTCTAATGTTGACGGAAATCTGTTATTTTAACAGTTTTCATTGGAATTCTTAGGGTGGCATTGGGCGCTTTTAGTGAATACTATTTTTGTTGATACTTTACAAACATGTTTCAGTCAATTAAGTGACAGAAATTTGTTACACGAACGGCGAGTTGAGCCAACTGCCAAATAAAATAACTATCCTGAATTTTAAGGAAGAGATGAAAATTTGTATTCATAACCATTGTGAATTCATACAAGTGGCGAATGTTTGATAAAAACGTTCACACTAGTAAACAGCCTCGATCGTTCAATCGTTGTTCGATTACTTAACTCATTTGCTCAATATTATTTTTCAAACATTTTTGTAGACGACTGGTATATTGTATTATTTACATATTGTTACGAATATTAGCAAAACTAAGGGGTGCTGCCAACTCTAAGCCGATGCTAAACAGTGATATCATGCACATCCATAGATCAATAATTATGTATCTACTACATAAACGAAACAATAATCGCGTCTACACATATGTACCATGTACGTATACGAGCAGCGGAGAGTCAATGCACAAACACATGCATATATCTGAGATACTCCTGAAAGTATGCAATGAGAAAAACTATAAAATTATGCAATTGTAGTAACAGCTGAGAAGTTTGAGAGCTGCTGGACTAGTAGATTCTGGAAGCGCCTAGAAGATGCGAACGTTGAAATCCGAGAGTATAAAAGGCGGCAATTGTAGAGGCGCTGGAATTCAGTTTGATTTGAGATTTCGATTAAGACGCTATCTAGCGAGCAAGAGCAGTATTCTTTTGAATAGTAGAGTTTCATTTGAGTTATCAGTCAGTTTGGTTATTAAGCAAGCTATTCGTTGCGCAGTTTGAGCGTTATTGTGAAATACTTTAATAAAGGCCATTTTGCATTATTACATATTGGAGTTATTTATTCAACAGTTTAGTGATTCGAACTTAGCAGAGAATTTTAAATAAGAGGATTTGCAAGTAAATTCGTTACAATATTTTAAAATATTTGCTTAACTGGCTGATCACATTTAAACTATTAACAAGATTTTAGAAAAGAATATTAATATGTAGTCTTATTTTCTGTATACACATTAAAAAGAAAAGCTGATTTGGAACACAAATGGGCAATTCATGGTACTGAAAATTAATAATTGTGAGCAAAAACAAACCTTTCTTCCATGCTCTGGCCATTCGCGACAATGGAGGAATAGAAAGATTTTTCACTTGTATGAATTGATAATGTTCATAACCAACATTTTAAAAGCCGTCAATTCATAATCAATAATTTGTGTGAAGTTAATTCAACAGCTCTTCGCGATAGATACAAATTGACGGAAATATCGGTTGAAATGACCCGTAGCTCGGTTGATTTTACAAGTGTTTTTCTTATTGACAGGAGTCTTCCTAGTACAGATCGAATCGACACAAACAGAATTTACGCTTCAGAGAAAGGTGAAAAAGGGATCGTCATAGAGGGTTGTGACTGTTTACGATACGCTTCAAGGCCTAGAGACTAAGATACTGCCAGTAGTTGGATGTCAGCCGGAAATGTGGACCGTTCGAACACTATAGCGTCTTTGCTGCGAAAGTCGCTGCTACAAAGAATGCAATGTATGGAATTATTATTATTACTATTATCATTATTAATCAGATAATCAAGCGGCTATTAAAATGCTAAGCTCTGACAACGCGAGTTCGAGGACCGTTTGTGGTTTCTTGAAATCATTTGCAGTGGCATACATGCATGCTTCTTAGTATGGTCTGTGTCATGGGTCGCCAAGACTTTTAAAAGTGATTGCACTGTGGTTTACGCATTGGGAGCACAAATGTTGCGAACCTATGGTCTCGCCGTCGAGATATGCCCAGAAATTGTTACGTTGGCCTCTTAACCTGGACAGGCACTTCCGAATTAGTTACATGCACATTGCTTCGGGACAATTGGGCTTCGAGTCAGCATATCAAGCGCTGGGTTGACACCATGTCTTGATAACTGCTGATGTCTATATGCTCAGTTATAGACTTCAAAGGCTCGGGTGAGCGGTTAGATTTTAATTCATAATAATTCGAGTGTTAAAAGGGTACTGCCCAATGGCAGCCCATCCGATGCGCCTAAATATCCTGTGAAGCAATAAGCCTAAATATCTAAATATCTAAGCAGGAACACCTTCTATGATAGCTTAGAACAAGCATGTTCAGTCCTATGCCTGCATAATTTGAGCTTGATGAGTTTAACGCTGACTGATCGACTTTGCCGCGGCACGAAAAATGCGACTTCAAATAGATATCTAATATCGCCACGCAGACTTGATTGCGCAAACGAAGAAGTTGCGCACAGTATGGCATGCAAATAAAGCAGTGATGCAGCTGAATTTGGAAGAAAGGTTGCTGCCAAAGAAGAAAAATGACTACAGAAAGCATGAATGAGGAAAAAGTGAGTTGTGGAGCTAAATTAAATTGTGGACCGAGTGCAATTTACCTTAATAATAGCTCATGGATCATACCTATCGTATTAAGCCATTTCTTTTAATTTGATAAGATCGAGAGGGAGTGGCCTGTATGCTGCATTTTGGCATTTGTTTTGAGACCAACCGGCCTTGAGTAACAGCGCCAGCTCCGTGCGGATTTTTAAATATATTCGCGATTCGAAAAGTACTATAGGGACTATCATAATGACTACAAAATTGCAATAAGCTGATAAGGAAATAATACTCTTAGGTTTTACGATTAGAAAAACTGTTTGCTTACTACTTTTTGAAGACATAAATTTTATCGGTGTCCAATAATCTTGCGGTATTTAAAATGCCACTCGAGACATCATAAAACAATTAAAAGGTTTTTGATGTCAATTTTATGGTTTCCTTCTATATGAATCATGGAATGATAAAGTAGTGTCGCTAAAAATAGGCCTATAATGCTGATATAATTCACGATAAATCACTTTTGAAACTTAAAAGTGGCCGATGCTGAAATTAATATCTACTTGAACAATTTAGATTAAAATAAATAATTATTAATTGATAAAAAATTGTTAATTGTAAAAGGCATGCCGTCGTAAAAACTAGTCATAGGAAATGATGTTTGCAACACTGAAAGAAATGAAGCTAGTTAAATCAACAAATCACGTTTGTTGTTCTTGATGTAACAGACATTCTATAAAATTAAGTTTTTTGTCAAGAAAACAAAATAAACAAATTTTATTATTTGAACAGGAGAGACACTTTTGGACTCAAGTTACGAATATTCTGTAAAAATTACACATACTCAATCAATCCAACTGATTTTTCTGGTAAAAGAGCTGATTCAATTGGTAATTTCAACAGCGGATAACTGTCAATACTATTATGCAAATGCATCAGCTAATTTTAAAGAGAAGCTTACGCTTACGGCGCTCAACACTTTGTGCTTATGATTATCGTACAAAAAAAATCGTTGTCATATCAACAGCCACTGTTATTCTAATATTGTCGGAAGTCTGTTATTTTAACAGCTTTGATTGGTATTCTTAGCGTGACAAAGCTATGCGGCCACCGTGGTGTGATGGTAGCGTGTTACGCCTACCACACCAAAAATCTTAGGTTCTTAGAGCTTACATTGAACTAATTTGCTTTGTTGCTTTCACTGTTGAAACACAGAATCAACAATGTGTGAATAATTTTTTTTACAGAAATATCGGCTGAATTGACGCCTATTTCGGTTGATTTTACCAGCTTTTTTCTTCCAGGGCATGCGAATTTTTAAGTCAAATCAAATCAAACCAGTGCTCTTATTTTTGTTCTTACAACACGATCTAATGTTTGTATATATAAGTATTAGTATATCAGCTTCACCGTCAAGCAGGGTTGTGATAATCCCTAAGTAAATACATATGTACATATGTATCAAAAGAATATGTCGATTATTGTTCGAACTGCAGTTGTCTAGTTAAAACTGGTCACTATATTTAGCTTTCAAGTTTTTAATTATTAATTTCTTGCCTTTCTACTGCTGTGGACATTCTTCGAGGTAATTATACTTACACACATACATTTATTATTATTTTATCAGTAATGATCAATTAAACTATAACACATGCTAGGGTGTGTGATAATTTTTTTTTTTTTTTTTGTAAAAACAGACTTCAAGTTATACGAGATATTTCTATTCGAAAAAGACTTTTATTTTATTTTATTTAACTGTACTTTATTTTAACTCTTTTTATTTTATTTTATTTTATTTTATATTGCTGTAATTTGGTTTTTTTTCTAGTTAATTAGCTTTTTATATTTATTATACTTAATTTTTTTTTTTGTATTTTAATTTTATTTTTTTTTTTGTTATTTTGATTTGTTTTGCTTAAATTTATTCTGTTTATTTTATTTTATTTTACTTAATTTTACTTAACATTATTTCACTTTATTTATTTTATTTTATTTCATTCTAATTTAGTTAATTTAATTTAATTTAGTTTTTATATTTAATTTTACTTTATTCTATTGTATTTTAATTTACGTTAGATTTATTTTACTTAAGTCTATTTTGTTTTGTTTTATTTTATTTTATTATATTTTGTTTTTGTATATTTTATATACCATTATATTTTTTCTTTTTATTTTATTTTATTTTGCTTTTTATTTTATTTTGTTTTATTTTTTTTTCTTTTGTTTTCTTTTCTTTTCTTTTCTTTTATTTTATTTTATTTTATTTTATTTTTTACTTTATTATTTTATTTTATATTATTTTAATTTAATTTTATTTTTTTTGTTTTCATTTAATTTTATTTTATGTGATTTTGTTTTGTTTTATTCCATTCTTTTGTTTTAATTAATTTTTTTGTCTTATTTTTTTTATTTGGTTTAATTACTTTTTTTATTTTCACTATATCTTATTTTACATGATTTTTTTATTTAATTTGATTTTACTTTATTTTATTTTATTTTGTTTTGTCCCATTTTCTTTTGTTTTATTTTTTATTTTTCCTTTTTATTTTATTTGATTTTATATTGTTTTTTATTGTATTTTGTTCTATTTTATTTTGTTTTATTTTATTTTATTTTATTTTACTTCACTTCACTTTATTTGATTTTATTTTGTTTTTTATTTTATTTTGTTTTATTTAGTTTTATTTTTTACTTTATTTTATTTTCATTTTTTTTTTTTTTTTGTTTTCCTTTAATTTTGTTTTCTTTTATTCCATTGTTTTGTTTTAGTTAATTTTACTTGATTTTTTTTTTTTTTTTTTATTTTATTTTTTTTTTATTTCATTAACTTAAATTATTTTATTTTCACTTCATTTTATTTTATATGATTTTAATTTTTTTATTAAAATTATTTTACTTAATTTTATTTTATTTTGTTTTGATTTGTTCTATTTGGTTTTGTTTTATTTTGTTTTTTTTTCATTTTATTTGATTTTGTTTTGTTTTTTTTTTTTTTTATTTTGTTTTATTTCGTTTTTACTTTATTTTATTTTATTTTAATTTTTATTTTTTTGTTCTCATTTAATTTCGTTTTATGTTATTTTATTTTCTTTTATTCGATTCTTTCGTTTTAGTTTATTTTATTTTTTTTATTTCATTTAATTTTATTTCTGTTTATTTTCACTTCATTTTATTTTATATGATTTTAATTTCTTTATTTAATCTTATTTTACTTTATTTTATTTTATTTTAATTTTATTTTGTTTTATTTTATTTTCTTTAATTAAATTTTTTTCTTTAAATTTTTTTCTTTTTGTTTTGTTTTATTTTACCTTCAATTTTTTAACTTGTTTTTTATTTATTTAAACAAGTTGAATGTGGCGGAGCGCACTCATACGACATGGTGCACCATTAGATTGCTCTGCCTACATTAAAGTATAATTATCCAAGTCACATGTGCCGACAACCATC
Source organism: Eurosta solidaginis (assembly GCF_040869045.1). Lineage (NCBI taxonomy): Eukaryota > Metazoa > Arthropoda > Insecta > Diptera > Tephritidae > Eurosta > Eurosta solidaginis. Next base: position 218,174,538 of record NC_090322.1, on the reverse strand, counting down.
AACAGCATACCAGACGCAGTCATAAACAAGTAAGGAAGGCTAAGTTCGGGTGTAACCGAACATTACATACTCAGCTGAGAGCTTTGGAGACAAAATAAGGGAAAATCACCATTTAGCAAAATGAACCTAGGGTAACCCTGGAATGTGTTGACAAGGGTATCAAATGGCAGGTGTTAATGATTATTTAAAACGTAGTGGGCCTTAGTTCTATAGGTGGACGCCTTTTCGATATATCGCAATAAGGGTGGACCAGGGGTGACTCTAGAATGTGTTTGTACGATATGGGTATCAAATTAAAAGTATTATTGAGGGTTTTAAAAGGGAGTAGCCCTTAGTTGTATATGTGAAGGCGTTTTCGAGATATCGACCAAAATGTGGACCAGGGTGACCCAGAACATCTTCTGTCGGGTACCGCTAATTTATTTATATATGTCATACCACGAACAGTATTCCTGCCAAGATTCCAAGGGCTTTTGATTTCGCCCTGTAGAACTTTTTCATTTTCTTCTACTTAATATGGTAGGTGTCACACCCATTTTACAAAGTTTTTTCTAAAGTTATATTTTGCGTCAATAAACCAATCCAATTACCATGTTTCATCTCTTTTTTCATATTTCGTACAGAATTATGGCATTTTTTTCATTTTTCGTAATTTTCGATATCGGAAAAGTGGGCGTGGTCATAGTCGGATTTCGGCCATTTTTATACCAAGATAAAGGGAGTTCAGATAAGTACGTGAACTAAGTTATCGTGTTAACGGCCGAGCGGAAATACAGACGGTCGACTGTGTATAAAAACTGGGCGTGGCTTCAACCGATTTCGCCCATTTTCAAAGAAAACAGTTATCGTCATAGAATCTATGCACCTACTAAATTTCACAAGGATTGGTAAATTTTGTTTTATTTTTGTATTTTGTTGCACCATATCATTACTGCAGTTGAATGTTGACATAATTTACTTATATACTGTAAAGATTTTAAATTTTTTGTTAAAATTTGGCTTTAAAAAAAATTTTTTTAAAAGTGGGCGTGTTCGTCATCCGATTTTGCTAATTTTTATTTAGCATACATATAGTAATAGGAATAACGTGCCTGCCAAACTTCATCATGATATCTTCAACGACTGCGAAATTACAGCTTGCAAAACTTTTAAATTACATTCTTTTAAAAGTGGGCGGTGCCACGCCCATTGTCCAAAAGTTTACTACTTTTCTATTTTGCGTCATAAGGTAACGCACCTACCAAGTTTTATCGCTTTATCCGTCTTTGGTAATGAATTATCGCACTTTTTTGGTTTTTCGAAATTTTCGATATCGAAAAAGTGGGCGTGGTTGTAGTCCGATTTCGTTCATTTTAAATAGTGATCTGAGATGAGTGCCCAGGAACCTACATACCAAATTTCATCAAGATACCTCAAAATTTACTCAAGTTATCGTGTTTACAGACGGACGGACGGACGGACGGACATGGCTAAATGAATTTCTTTTTTCACCCAGATCATTTTGATATATAGAAGTCTATATCTATCTCAATTAGTTTATGCCGTTACGGATTACCGTTATGCGAACAAAGTATGTGAGCTCTGCTCAGCTGAGTATAAAAATTGTATAGTGCTTAAATAGAGCAGCGACCTGCACAAAGAAACTTGGCAAATGCAATTTTTCTTCAACATTTTTTTATTCCCTGTGAGGTGTATACAAAGCTTAATGCGGCAGTTACCCACCGACGTGTGCCGTACGTAAGGACGTTTGTCGTACGAAGCACGTTTGACCGAACTCTCAAGCCCGTAGGAATCAATGTGTACGTCTGTGTACATGTACATAACATATTTGTGTGTGTTTTGTTTACAGAGAAGCACTTTTGCCATTGACTATTTTGCATGTATGCTTATGGAAACATCAACTTTTTCCAATTTAATTTTTGACATTGTAAAAGGCCGGAATACATTTTAAATAAGTATAAATAGATTAAATATTTATTATCAGCACTTTTACATAATTATTTCGAATTATTTTCACAACTATTCAAACTTTAATTAGGTGTTTTTGCATAAAAGTGCAAACGGTCAAAAATTAGCGCACAAAAGTTTACTAGGCAACTCTGTCTAGTGAGAGAGCGATCAGCTGACACGTTCTTACGGAAAAAATCAAAATTGTTTTGATTTCTACGTTCCGGGCTACGTACGTACGGGCGTTTCACGTCGGTGAGTTTTCGTTTACATTGCACACTCATAAGATAGGTCGTGTCAGCTGACACGTTTTTGGTACGTACGTTCGTGAGTAACTGCTGCATAAGACTATGCGAAGAGATACAAGAAAATGCTAGTGTTTATTCGCGTTGTGTTATTTCTTTTGCACTTTGGTTTTTTTTTTTCTTTTTGCAGCTTGTTTACTTTTCTTACTTGGGCCACCTCGAACTTATTGATATCGCTTAGATACTCATGCTTCTATGCGTGATAAGACGTAACACTGTTTCTTTTTTTGTTATCAGCTCAAACAATTTTTATTGCCTTCATTGTGAGAAAAAAGGTGTGGTTATTTAATGTGGAATTGATAACCAAAAAATAAATAAAAACAAGTAAGGAAGGTTAAGTTCGGGTGTAACCGAACATTACATACTCAGTTGAGAGCTATGGTGACAACATAAGGGAAAATAACCATGTAGGAAAATGAACCGAGAGAAACCGTGGAATGTGCTTGTATGACATGTGTATCAAATGAAAGACATTAATGAGTATTTTATGAGGGAGTGGGCCATAGTTCTATAGGTGGTCGCCATTTAGGTATATCGCCATAAAGGTGGATCAGGGTTGACTCTAGAATTTGTTTGTACAATATGGGTATCAAAAAAAAAGGTGCTAATGAGTATTTTAAAAGGGAGTGGTGGTAGTTGTATAGGTGGTCGCCTTTTCGAGATATCGCCATAAAGGTGGACCAGGGGTGACCCTAGAATTTGTTTGTACAATATGGGTATCAACAAAATGGTGCTAATGAGTATTTTAAAAGGGAGTGATCCTTAGTTCCATAGGTGGATGCCGTTTCGAGATATCGCCATAAAGACGGACCAGGGATGACCCTAGAATTTGTTTGTACAATATGGGTATCAAAAAAAAAGGTGCTAATGAGTATTTTAAAAGGGAGTGATCCTTAGTTCCATAGGTGGACGCCGTTTCGAGATATCACCATAAAGGTGGACCAGGTGACCCTAGAATTTGTTTGTACGATATGGGTATCAAATTAAAGGTATTAATGAGGGTTTTAAAAGGGAGTGGTGGTAGTTGTATAGGTGGTCGCTTTTTCGAGATATCGCCATAAAGGTGGACCAGGGGTGACTCTAGAATGCGTTTGTACAATATGGGTATCAAACGAAATGTGTTAATGAGTATTTTAAAAGGGAGCGGGCCTTAGTTTTATAGGTGGACGCCTTTTCGAGGTATCGCAATAAAGGTGGACCAGGGGTGACTCTAGACTTTGTTTGTACGATATGGGTATTAAATGAAAGGTGTTAATGAGTATTTTAAAAGGGAGTGGGCCTTAGTTCTATAGGTGGACGCCTTTTCGAGATATCGCCATAAAGGTGGACCAGGGGTGACTCTAGAATATGTTTGTACGATATTGGTATCAAATTAAAGGTATTAATGAGAGTTTTAAGAGGGAGTGGTGGTATTTGTATATGTGAAGGCGTTTGCCAGATATCGACCAAAATGTGGACCAGGGTGACCCAGAACATCATCTGTTGGATACCGCTAATTTATTTATATATGTAATACCTGCACAGATTTCAAGGGTTTTTTATTTCGCCCTGCAGAACATTTTCATTTTCTTCTACTTACCATAGGTGTCACAACCATTTTACAAAGTTTTTTCCAAAGTTATATTTCGCGTCAATAAACCAATCCAATTACCATGTTTCATCCCTTTTTTCGTATTTGGTATATAATTATGGCATTTTTTTCATTTTTCGGAATCTTCGATATCGAAAAAGTGGGTGTGGTCATAGTCGGATCTCGTTCATTTTTTACACCAAGATAAAGTGCGTTCAGATAAGTACGTGAACTAAGTTCAGTAAAGATATGTCGATTTTTGCTGTAGTTAACGTGTTAACGGCCATGCGGAAGGGCAGACGGACGATCGTGTATAAAAACTGGGCGTGGCTTCAACCGATTTCGCCCATTTTCACAGAAAGCCCCTACCAAATTTCAAAAGGATTGGTAAATTTTTGTTCGACTTATGGCATTAAAAGTATCCTAGACAAATTAAATGAAAAAGGGCGGAGCCACACCCATTTTGAAATTTTCTTTTATTTTTGTATTTTGTTGCACCATATCATTACTGGAGTTGAATGTTGACATAATTTACTTATATACTGTAAAGATATTAAATTTTTTGTTAAAATTTTACTTTAAAAAAAATTTTTTTTAAAGTGGGCGTGGTCCTTCTCCGATTTTGCTAGTTTTTATTAAGCGTACATATAGTAATAGGAGTAACGTTCCTGCCAATTTTCATCATGATATCTTCAACGACTGCCAAATTACAGCTTGCAAATGTTTTAAATTACCTTCTTTTAAAAGTGGGCGGTGCCACGCCCATTGTCCAAAATTTTACTAATTTTCAATTCTGCGTCATAAGTTCAACTCACCTACCAAATTTCATCGCTTTATCTGTCTTTGGTAATGAATTATTGCACTTTTTCGAAATTTTCGATATCGAAAAAGTGGGCGTGGTTATAGTCCGATATCGTTAATTTAAAATAGCGATCTGAGATGAGTGCTCAGGAACCTACATACCAAATTTCATCAAGATACCTCAAAATTTACTCAAGTTATCGTGTTAACGGACGGACGGACGGACATGGCTAAATCAAATTTTTTTTCGATCCTGATGATTTTGATATATGGAAGTCTATATCTATCTCGATTCCTTTATACCTGTACAACCAACCGTTATGCAATCAAACTTAATATACTCTGTGAGCTCTGCTCAACTGAGTATAAAAACTTGCGGCCAGACAGGCGAGAATAACAGACTCTCTATCATCAATTTAATTGTTAGTTTCTATGCCATTTTAAGGCCGTTGTGATTATTTATTTCGACTGCTGATTGAACTCCACTTTACATGTTTATTAGTATTTATGTTTTCTTACTTTTTATTTGCATAATTTTTGCATTTCATTGCTCCCAATTTATTTTTATATTTTCGTTTACTTTAGTTTTAGTAATTTTTTTTCTTTTGTTAATATTTTAGCCTTAGAAATTCTCATTTAAATTTTTCCAATAATATTTTATCGCAAGCTGAAAACAATTAGAAAGTTTCCACAACAGTCCGCTGTCTTCACTCTCTATTTCTATCTTACAACCGCAAACATATGTAACTGTATATTATTTGCAGGTAGCCGTTTACTAATTACAAAGCGCAATCAGTGGACATACAATTTCATTGCATCCGCTAAGTGTTGTAAAGCAGTGTTGCAATTTTAAAGAGAAAAAAAATTGAATAAAAATTTAAATTAAATAAGAATGCCAAGCAAGAAAAAAGAATCTTGTTTTTATTGAAATTTTCCACTGGCACCGGCAGCAGCACGCCACAAGTAAAATTCGCTGGTGTTAGCAGCAATAAACGATTTCACTTTCAATGTCAGTTTGTGTGCTGTTTTTTTTTTCTTAATTTATGATTTCTTCTTCGTTTTCATTGCTTTGCCTGTTGCCAATTTTTTTAGGTATGTAGATAAGAACCTTTTTAAACAGTCGCACATGCTAGACATTCGTATGTTAAGCGCCGGCAAATACATTCGAAAATATGTTTATTTTTTTTTTATACCTACACTCAAAAAAATTGCCAAACCGAAAAATATAGATGTTAAAATAAGGAAAAATTTTGTATGTTATTTTTTCATAGAAATCTTTCCCTAAATCTAGACAAGAAATGTTCTTTAAAATTAAAATTATTTTTTTTTCTTTGTTATGGGAATCTCTTTCTTAAAAGTGGAAACAATTTTATAAAAAAAAAATTAAATCATGTAACTGACGCTGATTTCTAGTCTAAGTCCTCAACTTTACAGTGGAGTGCTCTTATTATGTAGATTAGGTTGAACTGGGCGGTCAATAAAGACCACACATAGACTGAAGTCTTTATTGACCGGCTCGTACATGTAAATATTGTAGGATATATTCAACAAAGTATTTTTAATTGAAAAAAATTTTCCCTCAAATTAATTAAAAGTGTTATACAAAAATTATAAATCCATACTCACTAAATTGAAATTGTACTCATTTTAAAGAAAATTTGTTTAAGATATTGTGACGAATATAAACATCACTAAGTGATACTAGCATCCCTAAGCTGATACTAAGCAGCCACTCGTATGTACGTACCCAAATCAATCATCATTTACACACATATGTGCATACAAGGCATGGGAGATATACTCACAAACGCATGTAATCAGCCGAAGAAGTACTCACATATACACACGCATATGGCTACAAACTACAAATATACATGTATATGGCTGGTAACCAGGCATGAAGTTCGCGAAATTACTAGACCTTAGGAGAAATGGGTGAACGGGGAAACCCAGAGTGTAAATGTAGCGCAAGCTGCGGCATGACTAAGCAGTTTTTATTTAAGCACGCTATTGGTTGTGAAGCTAAGTGTTATTGTGAAGTACTCTCAAAGTAGTCTAATAAAGACCATTTTGCATTATTGAATATTGGAGTTATTTATTCAACAGTTTAGCGTTTCGAACGTTAGCAGAAGGTTTGGAATAAGCGGAATTTCCCAAAATTCGTTAAAATATGTTTTACTCTATTATATATTTTTTTTCTGTTTTTTTCTGAGTGTACCTCTGAAATTACTTGATACAAAATATTGAATTATGTAAATAGTTTAACACTGCGGACACATTCAGTCTTACGGACCGGCCAGTTCAACCTACGTTATTTGTAGTATCGAATGTGACTGACTATAAGTGACTGTGATGCAAAGTGTAACGGCGTCATTTAAAATCTGGCCCTAAATGCAGATTTGCATGAAGAGAGTTTAAAAGTCACAAAGGATTTAAAAATTAGAAACATTTTTTAATGTTTTCTTTAGAATGGTCATAAAAACAACATAAAAAATATTCAAAATAAAAAATATATTGTTAAGCAAAACAACCAAAAACATGTGCGTTCAACTCGCCTGCGACAAAAACATGATAGCATTCATGTGGCAGACATGATTATGAAAAAATCACCATTTCGCGTCACCGACCAAACGACGTTTGGCAATCACCCAAATGAGAGCAGACAAACACAATCTCCTCCCACACCATTTTACGACATCTGCTGTCTGCTCTTGAGGACTGATTATCTCACAGAATGTGCTGAGAATCGAATTAATGTATTAATACTTAAACTATTTTTTACTTTGTTACTTTTTATTTTTCATTTTTTTTTAATTACACTGAAAGAAAAACGTTGCTAATCAGTTTCGGATCAAAACAACCGTTATTTCTGTCACTTTTTATCCATCGCGCAAATTGTTGATTCTGAGTTGGTGTTTCAACAGTCAAATAAAAAAAGTTCATCAAATGTTAGTCGCAGCTCTGTTCAAATAAAAATTATAAACTTTTCCCAGAAGATTCTAAAGATTTTGGTGCTGCTTTTTCCAGGCTTTGAACCCAGGATTTTCGGTGGGGTAGGCGTAGCACGCTATCATCACCTACCATCACACTACGCTGGCCGCCTAGGTCTGCTCTTTTAACTTACAATTATTCATGTCACTCTAAGAATACATGTTAAAATAACAGGTTTCAGTAGCTGTTGATATGACAGAGAAGTCTATTGCACGATAGTCACAAGCACAAGGCAGTGAGTGTGTCTATTTCAAATGCTAATGCATTTGCATAATATGGGAAGTTGTTCGCTGTTAAAATTACCAATGAAATCAGTTTTTTTAACAGAAAATTCAGTTAGATTGAGAATCTTTCATTTTTAAACGGTTTTATTTAGCTTGACTTGACAGGCCGCACGGCCGTTGTGAACGAATTTTGTAATTGAAATTTAAGTAACTTCCCACAAGCCTGAAATTGAAATAAAGTTCAGAACCCGATGACAATGCAATAATATGAAAACAAAACTTCGATAAGTGGCGCATATTTCAAACAAATCGTATTTTTGGTCCGATTTGGCTCATATTTGGAACACGTAATACATACATGAATAGAAAGCGACATATGAAAAAAATCGCCGCCAGGTGGCGCAAGGATCGAGATATTCAAAAATATCGTATTTGTGGTCCGATTAGGCTCATATTTGGAACACATATTACATACATGAATAGAAAGCGACGTATGAAAAACTCGCCACCAGGTGGCGCAAGGATCGAGATATTAAAAAAAATCGTATTGTTGGTCCGATTTGGCTCATATTTGGAACACATATTACTTTTTAAGAGGTTGTAAACATGTACTTTTTAAGAGGTTGAATCAGCCAAGGAAAACCTTCCGTGCTATTTGGTCTGCGAATATGGAAATTACCGATTCAAAACTTATGCTGCGAGCAAGGCTGGACTCCAACGCCAATGTTCCAAGGCTTGTCAAGCGATTTTGGCTCATAGTAGAACGTAAACAATTTTTGAAGCGAGCCAGCCACAGTGCCTGGAAGTGTGCAAAATATTCTTAATGTTACGGATAAGTAATGTAAGGAAATAATACTTCCATCTTCAGTCATGAAATTTGTTCAGAAGTTGAAATGTGGCAGCGAATCACATCCCAAATTTGCTAAGTGGATGGCTTTGAGATGAATGATTTCATCTATTCGATCCTGTCAATACAGCTTTGCCTTGCCGGGTCCCCCAAAAACCTTCCGGGCCCAGGGCAATTGCCCCGGCTGATCCCCCCCCCCTCTCCATGGCCCTGCTCCTCATAAATCTAGGGCGTTGATAAGCTTATGCTACACCTCACATTTTTAGAAATTTACAAATTTTTTTTTTATTATTTTATTTCAGAATATTGTTAACTTGAGACCAAAACTTTCTCTTCTAACTAAAAAAATTTCTTTTCTTGGCGAAAAATTTGAATTACTTGACCATAATACGATTAATTTTACTGAATTTCTGATATTTCACGAACACCAAACCTAATTTTTTGACTTTACAGGCTTTATTTATTTCGGTGTATTATTAGCTCATATTTAAAGGGATAAGACATCAAATTTGTATGAGCACGCAAATTAATTATGCTTTTATGGGTATAGAATTATTTTTTAAGAATAATGACGAAGATCTTAATTTTCATTTGACTATTGACTTTTTTTTTTTTTTTTTTATTGACTTTTCAAAAGGCGATCAAGGCATTGCCCGATCGTGTGTGCGTGCACTAACCAACACATTAATGAACAATTTATATAGACTATTTGACAATGTATATATTGTCAAAATGTTTTCTCACTTTTACGCTATATTGAGAATGATCATATTAAGTGGAGATGACTTTGTCAAAAACAAATAAAGAGCGCCTTCAGTTAGGTTCGTTGTGATCTCTACCTTTCAGTTGCCAGACGATCTTATACATAGAAGCATCCTTCGGTCAAGCGAGTTCCGTAGAAATTCAATTATTTATTGTTGCTCGAGGCATATATGCTTTAATTATATACTAGAGACAATTATACATATCAAAAAAAATTTATTATATATTTCGGTGAATTTTTTTTACGTTTTTCGTATATCCGAAACGCATTTGAAAATTTTTGTTTCCAACAAATTTTTTCTCATTAAAGTACATGCATTCTGTGAAAAAATATTTTTCAAATCGTCCTTGCAGTATTTTTTTAATTTATTATACAAATGCGTTGTGCGCTGTGACGTAGGTCTCGAGACGTCGTCCGTCACATTGAATTTATTGGTGTGTCGCATTCTTTTATTCAGTGCGCGTTTATATATTTACATAGGTATTGTATACTTATGTAGTGTATCTATTCCTATGTGAAATTTTCCACGGGCATAACACGAGGATATATATTTTTAATTCACTTGTTGAGGACGTGACGCATCAAGGTTGCCGAAGATGGCGTTAACGCAAAACTTTTCATTTTGTTCAATTGGTGAATTCGATTCAATTGTACGTAAATAAATAATAAATAACTGTTGCATATATATGTATATACTTATATCACGTATTTTAGCTGTTTATGCTAAGAATACAGAAAAAGCTAAATAATGTGAAAAATAAAACAAACATGCATGTATTTAGGAGTATGCATTGACACAAGTGAAATTTGTATGAAATGAAATAAATGGCGCATTGCGAAATTTTCAAGGGTTTTAAGTGCAGGTATTTGAACACAGGCAAATGTTTTTGAGATAAAAGATTGAAATAAAAAATAAAACACACAACAAAAACATGCAACTAAAATACAAAAAAATATAAAATTACATGAAACTAACTAAAAACAGTAAAAAAATTTAAAAAAAGATAACATATGTTACCAACAAAGAAAAAAGTATTTACGATAAAAAATGTTTAATTTAGAAAAAAAATTGCTAAAAATATAAGTAAAAAAATATGGAACTTATAAAGGAAGTAAAAAATAATAAAAATGCCTCATCATAAGAGAGGTACTCTCTATCTCGACTGACAAAAAGTTTTATCTCATAATATAAAATAACACAAAAATATAAAGAAACAAATTCTAAAGTATAATAAAATAAATAAAATTCAAATATCAAGAAATAAAATGAAACAAAATAACATAAAAATAAAGAAAATATAATAAAAAATGAAATAAAATAAAATAAAATAAGATAAAATTAAATTAAATTAAATTAAATTAAATAACATCAAAATATAAGAAATGAAAAAGCATAACCTTAAAATAACACAAAAATATAAAGAAACAAATTCTAAAGTATAATAAAATAAATAAAATTCAAATATCAAGAAATAAAATGAAACAAAATAACATAAAAATAAAGAAAATATAATAAAAAATGAAATAAAATAAAATAAAATAAAATAAGATACAATTAAATTAAATTAAATAACATCAAAATATAAAGAAATAAAAAAGCATAAAAATAAAATAAATAATATAAAATTTAATGAAACAAAATAAAACAAAATAACATTCAAATATAAAGAAATAACTAAATAAAAAAAATATAAAAAAACATGAAAATGCAAAGGAAAAAAGCAAATGAAAAAAGAAAATAAAACAAAATAGAATAAAGATAAACAAAATTAAATTAAATATAATTAATCAAAATAAATTAAATTGGAATAAAATAAAGTAAAATAAAAAAAAATAAAAATACAATATAAAATAAAATAAAATAAAGTAAAGTAAATTAACTTAAACAAAACAAAATGAAATGAGATAAAATAAATAACTATCTTATTTAGCTGGCTCGAGGTCTGTGTTGTAAAATAAAACACCGTTGATGATTTTTTCTTTTTTCTCAACCAATATATTTCGACTGCTCTGCGGTAATCGTCATCAGGGTTACAAAACTAATAAAAACAAAAATAATAATAAATAAACAATTAACAAATTATCACAAAAAATTTATCATTTTACATCTGCACATACGTTTCTCAGCACGTCTGCCCTGTGTGACGTGGAGTATGGTACTGTCTTCCTCTAAGCAAGTGTTTGTATATATGCGCGGAATTGTCCACGTTTCTCTTAAAGTTCAGTCGTATGTTAGTCGGTACGTTGATAATGTGCAACATTTCAAGAGTGAATCGTTTACTGTAGTGTTGTTCTTATTGCAGTATTTTGGTCTCGTCAAAGTTAGGTATGTGCCCGCGAGCTAGTTATTTTGTTGATGGCATTGTTTTAGATCGGATTTGAGAGATAAAATAACATTAAATTAAATTAAATATAATAAAATTTAATTAAATAAAAGTAAATAAAATAAAATAAAGTAAAATAAAATAGATTAAAATTAAATAAGATAAAATTAAATTAAACTAAGTAAAATGAAATAAAAGAATTTAAAATAAAAAAAATATAATAAGAAAGTTAAATTAAATTAAATAACTAAAAAATTTAATAAAAAAATAAATAAAATAAGACAAGATAAAATAAAATAATGTTATAATCTTAAGAAATAAAATAAAAAAATAAAATAAAAATATGAAGAAATAATATAAAAGAAAATATAAAAATGTAAAGAAATAAAATAAAATAACATAAAAATATAAAGAACTGAAATAAAATAAAATAAGTTTGGCGTGAGGCGTAGCATAACCTGATTAAGGTTCAGTTGGTCCTACTTATGACTATCAATAGAAATTTGACGCGTCCAACGCTTTTGTTTAATTGTCTGATCAACGTCCTAGATTGATGAGGAGTGTGATGACTAGTACCTAGGACCTACCTAATTATATTCTAGCTTTTAGTATTAGTATTACTTAATGTAAGAATTGTTTTCAATAAAACCGTTTAACTTAATTTTTAATTATTTTATTTATTTTATTATTTGTCTCGTTATTGGCCGTTAGTAAAGACAAAATAAAATACACATCCAAGTGTTTTATTTAAGAAAACCCGGCCTTGAGCTCAACCAAAAAATTTCAGTTATTTATTTTATATTTATCTTAAAAATCGCTTAGGTATGTACATACAACTGTTCACCATATATTTCATATCTTATACAGCCGATTATTTGGATATTACGGCTGGGATAAGATTATTGTTCAGCCCCTTTCATGAAAGGTATAAAGCCTTCGGTAGAGTCCTTACTTGTTTTGTTTATAATTTGCACAACGAATATACATACTTAGTTCAAACCTGTTTTGGTATTTTTGGAATAAAATTTTTTATCTTAATAAATGAAACAAAATATTCAATCACTTTGCATATTACAGTGTCTCATTATCCATACGAAAATAGCGCAAATTTTTACCATTTTGACAACAAAAAAATAATTCTTGAAAACGACTTTTACTAAGTTGTCGAAGGTATATTTGAACAGAAGTATTGAAACACTCAAAATTTGTAAATTGCGGTGGAAAAAGTGCATATTTTTTTCGAGCAGGCTTCACAATGTGGGGACATATATGTACATATGTATGTATGTATTTGCTTAATATATGAAAAGTTCTTAAGTTTTAATTTACATTTTTACCAAGATGCGTACATATTTGAGTAACCTTAATATGTTTCATTTATATGGTTTAAGTAAATTTAAAAAATAAGTAAAAAATTCACTTAATCACAAAAACGCAAATGAACTGCTGATTTTTCTTTTCTCAGAAAGTGAGTTTAATTTCTTTCACTCATGCACTGATAAGCCACCATTTTTTAAAAAGCTTACACACCATTATGGTCGTCTACTATTTATTATGTATTTGTGTATGTGTTGGTGTCAGCTCCTCCCATCACCGTTAGTGGATTACAAAGTTGCAATTTTCAGTATTTAATAATTTGAAATGGATTACACACCATTTTTAGCAAAGCAAATAATTTTTCTAAGCTTAAAACACAAGCCAAAGGGCAAATCTCTAGAAAATTTGGATGTGTTATCTTGCGTTAGGGCCTGTTTACCCGTCTAAACAAGAAGCTCGAGCATTTTTATATTCAGCGTGCTTTGCACACAGAGTATATTAACTTCGATTGGATAACGGTTGGTTGTACATGTATAAAGGAATCGAGATAGATATGGACTTCCATATATCAAATCATCAGTATCGAAAAAAAATTTGATTGAGCCATGTCCGTCCGTCCGTCTGTCCGTTAACACGATAACTTGTGTAAATTTTGAGGTATCTTGATGAAATTTGGTATGCACTCATCTCAGATCGCTATTTTAAATGAACGATATCGAAAATTTCGAAAAATCGAAAAAGCGTGATAATTCATTACCAAAAACGGATAAAGCGATGAAACATGGTAGGTGGGTTCCCCTTATTACGCAAAATAGAAAATTAGTACAATTCTGGACAATGTGCGTGACACCGCCCACTTTTAAAAGAAGGTAATTTAAAAGTTTTGCAAGCTGTAATTTGACAGTCGTTGAAGATATCATGATGAAATTTGGCAGGAACGCTACTCCTATTACTATATGTGAGCTAAATAAAAATTTGCAAAATCGGATGACGTGTTGCCCACTATTAAAAAAAAAATTTTTTTTTTTGTCAAAATTTAACAAAAAATTTAATATCTTTACAGTATATAAGTAAATTATGTCAACATTCAACTCCAGTAATGATATGGTACAACAAAATACAAAAATAACAGAAAAATTCAAAATGGTCGTGGCTCCGCCCTTTTTCATTTAATTCGTCCAGAATACTTTTAATGCCATAAGTCGAAGAAAAATTTACCAATCCTTGTGACTTTTGGTATAAAAAATGACGATAACTGTTTTCTGTGAAAATGGGCGAAATCGGTTGAAGCCACGCCCAGTTTTTATACATAGTCGACCGTCTGTCCTTCCGTTCGGCCATTAACACGATAACTTGAGCAAAAATCGATATATCTTTACTAAACTTAGTTCACGTACTTATCTGAACTCACTTTATCTTGGTATAAAAAATGGCCGAAATCCAAATATGACCACGCCCACTTTTTCGATATCGAAAATTACGAAAAATGCCATAATTCTATACCAAATATGAAAAAAGGGATGAAACATGGTAATTGGATTGGTTTATTGACGCAAAATATAACTTTAGAAAAAGCTTTGTAAAATGGGTGTGACACCTACCATATTAAGTAGAAGAAAATGAAAAAGTTCTGCAGGGCGAAATCAAAAGCCCTTGGAATCTTGACAGGAATACTGTTCGTGGTATTACATATATAAATAAATTAGCGGCACCCGACAGATGATGTTCTGGTTCACCCTGGTCCACATTTTGGTCGATATCTCGAAAACGCCTTCACATATACAACTAAGGGACACTCCCTTTTAAACCCCTCATTAATACCTTTAATTTGATACCCATGTCGTACAAAGACATTCTAGAGTAACCCCTGGTCCACCTTTATGGTGATATCTCGAAAAGCGGCCCACCTATAGAACTAAGGCCCACTCCCTTTTAAAATATTCATTAACACCTTTCATTTGATACCCATATCGTACAAACGCATTCTAGAGTCACCCCTGGTTCACCTTTATGGCGATATCTCGAAAAGGCGTCCACCTATAGGACTAAGGCCCACTCCGTTTTAAAATACTCATTAACACCTTTCATTTGATACCCATATCGTACAAACGCATTCTAGAGTCACCCCTGGTCCACCTTTATGGCGATATCCCGAAATGGCGTCCATCTACAGAACTATGGCCCACTCCCTTTTAAAATACTCTTTAGTACCTTCCATTTGATACCCATGTCATACAAACACATTCCAGGGTTACCCTAGGTTAATTTTCCAACATTGTGATTTTCCCTTATTTTGTCTCCAAAGCTCTCAGCTGAGTATGTAATATTCGGTTACACCCAAACTTAGCCTTCCTTACTTGTTATACATATATACATACGAATTGTGATATGAATTTTCTTTTTAAAAAACTGAATTTCGAAGGATATCAAAAAAGACAATGGAGATGGCACACCGCCGAAATCGATTTGTTCCCAAACCGATAACAGATTACAAAAATCATTTCACTATTGTACGCACATTTCTTAAACATTTTGCAAGTCAAACTTTTCCATGCAGTACATTGTTCGTAATTCAAATAACATGCATCCTAGCTAGTTCGGGCGGCGATGCGTTCATGGGAGAACTGAAACGAAATCTCGGCAAAAAGTTAGCGAACGTAAACCAATGAACTGGGTAGATCATCGGAGCGCCTGCAACGTCTCCTCCATAGCATTGACCACATGGCACGCTTAGTTAGAATGTACGGGCTGATAAGTTCACTCGAGTAAGCCCATCGCTAATGACGTCACGGAGGAGACCAAAATTTTCAATACTGTAGGGACTCATGTACTATCCATGCTTTTTATTTTGACGTTCTTGACGGGAGCTAACTATCTTATGACGGCCTTAAACCAACGGAACGGAATTAAAATTATTTCTGATAAGTGCAAAATAGTTATAGGCATTTCGTTTCTAAAAATCATCTCTCTAGCCAGCATAGCCGCTGTGTGTTTTAAGTCGATATCTTCAGAAAGCTTGTAGAGGTCTGTAAATTCTTTGAAAAACTTTTCTCTTGAAAACTCCCAGAGCCGCTTTATCAGATGTTGCTAGTGTTCATGCTTCTGTACCATATATAAGGACGGGTACGATAAGTGACTTGTAGAGCATGATTTTTGTTTGCCGAGGGAGCAAAGTAGCATTTATTGGCAAGAGTAATTCTTCGCCGGATTTTAAAGCTAATATTGTTGTTTGTGTGAATGCTGTTTTTCAGCCCAATGATATCAATGTTGTCAGCATACGCCTGTAATTGTTAAGTTCTGCAGTTTATATTATTGTTGCGGATTTTAGCATCACTAAGCTGTTAGTAAATAAAGGCACAGCAACAATAAAGCAAGCTGACACTCTTATGTACATGAACAAATCAATCATCATTTACGATACAAGGCAACGCACCCGCATATGGCTATAAGATAAACATAAACTACAAATATACATGTATATAGAAATTACCAAGTAGGAGATACAACTATTCTAGAAGGCGACACTTCCAGACCTTAGGAGAAATGGATGAACGAGAAAACCGAGAGTATAAAAGAAGCTCAAGCTGAGTAATAACTAATCAGTTTTGATTTAAACACGCTATTGGTTGTGAAGTATAATTGTGAAGTACTAATTCCAAAGTCATCTAAATAAAGACCAGTTTGCAATATCTACTGAATATTGGAGCTATTCATTCAACAGTTTAGCGAACCGAACGTTAGCAGAAGGTTTCAAATAAGCGGAATTTCTCTAAAATAGTTACATTATTTTCTATATGAAACTTCGTTTAGTTTCGAACGGCTCGGAGAAGTCCTTTGCTCGCCATTCTGACGGAGCTCATGGTGTTGCTCAACGTCATTTTGAACAAGCGTATACGTTTTGCGGGGAAGCCAAATTCGGCATATAGGCAGCTGCTCTTCGAGCAGATTTAAAATTAAAGAAGAGAAGAGAAGAGTTGATGTGCGTCAATTCTTTTTTTTACTTGGTCTTTCCAAGATTTGAAGCATAGTGAAAGTCTGGTCTTTGGTACATTTACCATGTCTAAAACCGCACTGATAAGGTCCAGTCAACCGATTCACGATGAGCAAAGAGCACTTATTCCAATCGCCAGACATTCACTCGTCCAACCATATATTGCAATTCATCAATTCCCGCGGCCTTGTTTTTTAATCTGGTTATTGCTGTTTTGCCTTCGTCATAATCGGGTGGTGGAACATTAGCTCCATCATCATGGATTGCGGGATCGGATTCATAATCCCTGGGCGGTATATCGCCCTCTATTTTCGTCTTAAAACCCCACGATTTGTTTGGATTTGCGGGCGTTATTTTTTGTGGCTAGCAGAATCACGCTGTTCTGCCTCTGCTTTTCTCTTTCTGTAAAGGCGCCTCGCTTCCCCCTTCAACTAAGTTCATTTAAGTATATACAGTGGGTTGATACGTACTAATAATGTGTTATAAAAAAATTATTAGGTGACATGTTCATAAGAAATCCAAAAGATGTATGAAGCTTTTTAAAAGGACATTTCCATAAGATTTTTTTAATTATAGCCTATTTGGTTTTTATGAATATGGGGATAAGTTTTCAAAAATTATCAATTGTTTCGTTGTTAACTAGCTTTTTAAATAAAAACTAGACTCCCTGAAGAAGACGCGGAAGCATCGAAACGCGGAAAGACAAAATTTTAATTGAAATTAATGGATTTTTTTTTAACTAAACGTTTTGTTTACAAAAGTATCTATATAAAAGTATCTTTTACAAAAGTATCTATACATTTAAATTTCAACAACAAATTTTAATATTTCATTTTATTTTTTATCTTGCAGCCAAAAGCTGGTTTTGAAGCAGATACAGCATCACTCAGAGAGAAAGTTATTTTAAATCCAGGCGAAAAATGGCGAATTTTGAAAAATATTTCAATCATATCATTTGCGTTCATGGTACAATTCACAGCGTTTCAGGTAAGCCATATTAGCATTGTATTATGTACATATACATATAACTATATTGTAAAAAAATATGGTGAATCCAATACAATGGTACAGGAGCACGTATTTTTGACCAAACTTAATAACTTTTGCGATACAAGATAAGTGTAGAGTTGGTTATAGCGAATCTAATATACATAGTACCTTCCAATCCTATGAAAGAACTTATTAGGTTCTTCCCGCATCATCTTGATCATTAATCTAGTAGCTCCCTTTTAACAGATTTCCACCTTTCAGTAGACATCTGTCCGAAAGCAATGCCCCTATCAAACAGCGCCACAGTCAGTGAATGCTTCGCCACATCACTCACCCACCCGGGAACAGCCGGAGTTTTAGTGTTAACACCCTTTGGCCCCTCCAAGAAAGCCGGAGTCTTAGCGTTACCTCCCGTTGGCTTATATCCTCTCTCTGACTTGCAGCTCTCGAGGTTTTTACTTTCGAGTTAGTTGCTACCTCGCTATTGGGGTCCGTCTGTCTAACAGCTTTAGACTCACTTGTCTCGTCTATGCGGATGGCCTGGCTCGCGGGCCTGGGAGTGGCTTCCTTCTGCCTCATAAAAGCAGGCTTGTCGCTTCGGGCCTCTTCATTCTACCGCTCCAAGCTACCTTCTTCTCGTGCCGGTTGCGGTACCGAGGAATTCTTGTATGTGTAGATATGTTATATACACTTTCTCTTTTTAATTTCTGATAAATTCATTTTATTTTTGTTTTCATTTTATTTACGAATTTATTGTTTCCTTCTTATTTTAATTTCACGCACCCGTCTTGCTTTCGTCCACCATAGGGCACGGCTAATTTGCAGTCCTCAATTAATGCCGAAGATGGCTTAGGTACGGTATCGTTGAGTGCCATTTATGCGGCGCTCGTCGTCTCGTGCATCTTCTTACCCACACTTATAATACGTAAATTAACTGTAAAATGGACGCTGGTCTTCAGTATGCTGTGCTATGCGCCATACATTGCCTTCCAATTGTTCCCAAAGTAAGTATGCCCTCATTAATTAAAATAAAATTATATCCTACCATAAACTTCGTTTTATTTTTCTTCAGATTCTATACATTGGTTCCTGCTGGTATTCTAGTCGGTTTGGGTGCCGCTCCCATGTGGGCATCTAAAGCCACCTATTTAACACAAGTCGGTCAAGTTTATGCGAAGATAACCGAACAAGCCGTTGACGCAATCATTGTGCGATTCTTCGGCTTCTTCTTTTTGGCCTGGCAAACAGCTGAGCTGTGGGGAAATTTGATCTCGAGTTTGGGTAAGTTAAAGGCGTATTTTTTCTGATGAGTTCGTGTTAGAAGAGATAATAGTAACTTGGATGCGATAATAGTAACTTACATCTAAGTAATGTTATAAGGAATATTGCAGACTTTGGAGGAAGAGAGATGATGTCTTAGGGACGCCAACATGAGCTCAATTTAAGTCTTGACGGAATTGACGGCTACCATTCTAATAGCATAGTTTTATCACCATGTATGTTAGTTGTGAAGTTCTTAAAATCTATAAATCGTATACAAACCCAAAACAGTCTTAAAGGTTATTAAAACCTTTCTGTTGAAATCACAACACCTGTAGCAGGTTGATGGGGCTAGTCTCCACCGACTACATCTATTTCCGTTGTGAAACCACAACTCGTGATTTAGGTTACGTTAAGATGATAGGGCGCAGTGAGTTTTACCTCTTCTGGATTAGACAAAGAAGCAAACAAAAGTGGGTCTTGCGGTAAATGACGACAAGACGAAGTATCTACTTGCTGCCATCCAAGAAATAATGGGCGTCACGTCACTGTTGACGGATATAAATTCGAAACTGTGAAGGATTTTGTCTATTTGGGACACAGCATTAACAGCAAAAACAATGTCAGCATAGAAATCAAACGAAGTGCAACTTTTGCAAAAGTAAATTCCTCTCTCGCCGAACAGAAATCACACTATACAAGTCGCTCATCATAATTGGCCTGGTGTATGGCTCGGAGTCATGGATGGTGCTCATGAGTAGATTTTAGATATTTTGGCGGCCATAATTGAATTTCTGAAAGTTGCCACAATTACAAAAAAACACTCCCACACAGGTCCTGATTAAACCCCAACGGGGCCCTAGGCAACCATCAATTTGGGGGGCCTTTTTTCACGTCCGTCCCCTTCTTTTTTCAATTAAAAAATACAAACTTATATCTTTCATAAAAATTTTATTGTCACCATGTAATAATATAAATAAAATTACTATCTACATTTTAAACATGTCGTTTTCTACATTTGTTTTCGGCAAATTCATCAATTATATCATCAATATCGATTTTGTTCAATAAATCTGACTCAGTGCAAAGTATACCTAACATCTCGAGTCGCTCTTGTCGCGTTGTAGCTCCTTCAGCAGCTTTGATTATTCTTAATTGCGAGAAGGATCGTTCGGCAGAACAATTTGTGATCATTAATGTTAAAAAAATCCGAAGAGCTATTTCTGTATTAGGAAATACATCGGCTAATTGATCTTCCATTAGAATCTTATACAAATGACTATGAGTTTTTTTTTGCATCAGTGTATCTGGAGTTCACTTAACTTTGGAATTGTTTCATTTCAATGAAAAAATCTTCCAAATCTCTAGAATAAAAACGAACTACGTTATTTATAGTTTCGAAGAGGTCTCCGTCACTTAGAGAAAAGTTGATGAGAAATGCAAATCTCTCTGAAACTTCCATATACACTATCGCACGTCGTTTGATTTCACTGTGAAGATTCTCGATGATTTGGAGGAAACCTTTTGTCCTAAAATCATCGCGATGCGAAAATTCTACTTCTGGAGCATTCCGTCGTTAGGTTGTTTTTTCTACAACGAGTACGTTTTACGATTTCTGTATAACGTACACCAGGTAATAATTGGTTTTTCCTCGAAATCATTGAACTTTTCACGGAATGAAACTAAACTCTCTTCTAAATAACTGTACAAAAAAGCACACGTTTGCAAATCTGTTTTTTCACTTTGCTATGACTTACTCACTGAACGCATAGCAGTCAAAATAGAGTTGAAGGCCTCTGTTCCAAAAATAACCAAAATTTTTCGAAATAAAAACAACCAGTGTACATTTTGAGATAATTCTTTTTTATTATTCAATATACACTCCTTTCACTTCTATACACTTCTATGCACGCTAATACAATTTGTCAAATGAGTCGGAAATGTCCTTTTTAGGAACCTTGTCTAGTTCGTCGGTCGTCGCCTTTTGAATGCGGTCAATCGAGTTTTATTTATTTGAATAAAATTTCTTTTCAGTTCTGATTATATTTTTTTTTCACTCTCTAGAATTTTATGTTTGTAAGAATATTTTAGAAGTCTTTTTCATTTTTTGGGGGCCCCCTAAAATGGGGGGCCCAGGCAACTGCCTACTTGTTAATGCGGCCCTGCTTCCACAGCTCAAGAATAGACAGGGGAACAACAATTCTACCCTTCCCATCGATTGTATACTTTGCTTTGGAATTTAGCTAGTTTTTTTTAACCTATGTGAAATCGCCTGTTTTAACGTGAATATTTTGAGTTTTAATACAATTGAATTGAGTAATTCTGATGAATTCTGATATATCAGGTAAATATTAATATTTATTAATTGTATTTGTGATTTTTAAAAGTTATAAATGGATAACCTATTTCATTCAGGATGTTAAAAAATTTTTTTTTTTATTTTTGGTCCTGATTTGGTCCATCCAAGTGAAAATTAGTTTTGAACATGGTATTTGGCACAATTAGCTTGCCAACCGAATTAAATTTAGCCGCAGATATTTGCGGTAGAGGGTTTTTATATACCTTTGCTGAAAGTTAATAAAATATAGTTGCATTCGTTTTCAATTCTAAACCATATTTTGGTTAATTTAGGTGTAGCCCAGCTCATCAGGCACGAGAAAAGTAACTCACTCGCTAATATCTCTACAATCAAATGCAAGGACAGAACTCGAAATCTTTAGATGAAAAATTAGATTTATTAGAAAATAATATTCTGTCTTCTCATGCTTATTCAGCCGAAAATATGCAAAAACTGAAGAAAAACTTACCTTATTACAAAATGCAACTTAAGGAAAAGTGGTCAAAGGCAAGAAGGAAGGAAGTTGCTTTTCCAAAAGATAACCAGTCTTGGTTAAATGGAATAATCGAATTTTCAACTGAAACAAATTTTCGTCCTGGCCGTCCAACAAAATCCTTCGAATATTTAAGTGAGCGAAGTAAGCGATAAAAATGGAGGAAGTCCGTTCTATGGTCGATAAGTGCTTTAACGTGGATACCTGCTAATAAAACTCCACTCCAAGGTGTCAAACACGGATCTAACTGCATGATCTATGGCCCAACTATCGGGTCCATGTTGCCTTCCCTCAACACTTCAGTGCATGAATCGTTTGGTACCAATTTGCTTGTAATCGGGCGATTCAGTTACAACTCCTTACCTTGGTAAGGTAGGAGTTCTATCAAGCTCCGGCCATTTTATGGTTAATGGCATCCGGTTGTTGGACAACTCCACCCCGGATTATAATACGTCTCTCTCTGTACACAAGTAATTCGCTGTAACATGTTCTGACTGTCGCAAAAGAATCAGATACATGATACAATAGCACAATTTTAATACAAGTATTGGGGGCATGTGAGCAACCCATCCTGGGTACAAGGAATTTGGAACACAATTTTAGGGATGTGCCACAACCTTTGTATGGCATATGATCCAAAACGCACGTTCACTGTGAACTAACTACAACGACGTAATCTATAAGATCAAAAATGTCTTTTCCCATGAAAAAATACTTCGCCGTGAATATATCTATCGGAAGTCCTGCGCCAAGAAACTGTCATACTCACAAGTACTTAACACACCCACTCGCAAGACACATCATTTTCATTAATCATGGGCACATTTACACTTAAGATACATCTCATTAGCCACAGCTACTAATACGTTCACTCAATATACGTCCGTTCCCTGTGAATAACTACCGATGCCATCTATAAGCCAGAATGTCTTTACCCATACGAATGACTACTATAATTCATCAAACATAGGTACTTACAAACTGCACTGAAGATGCATCTCATTAATCACAGGTACTAGGAGCGTACACCTGATCATACACTTTGGTCCAACGAAGTATCCAAAGAAGAAGCGTGGGCACTAACCCACCCTTACAATTATCCAAAATCTTCCACAACGAGGGACAATGTTGCAACTGAACTTACAGCCAAAGTTCCCAAGTTCAGTTTTCTGCAACATTCTCATCATTATTTTCTAGATTTATACAACTCTAATAAACTCGCCATTGTATAATCTTCCTCTTTATTCATTAGAATATCCGCCGTTTTTCTTCCTTTTATATGCTTCCTTTTTAATCAACTTTGTACAGTTCTGGGATGTAACCAACCATTACTTTGACCTTCCGCAGAAACGTCTTTGAATTACTTGTGAACAGATCAGCACGTATTCGGGCAGTTTACTCCATACAAGAAGTACCATGTGGTAAACTTTTTGCCCACCTCCCACCGAAGAAGACCGCATTACTCCGAAGAGAATACTTTACTGTGAACTCCAACGAAGAAGCGACTGCATAACTTCATTAAGCATGCTTTATTGTCAACTTCCACAGAGGCAATCCTTCGCATTCAGGGTCACCCTCCCAGAACTACGATATAAAACCACAGCCACCACGATGCTCCCACATGGGGCCATCCCAAGACATGTAATGCAATATATTCAGATCACAACTGGCTTTTCCTGCTCCCGTGGTAACCTTTTTTATAAGGACCTTGCCTAGGGTCCCGCAGATGGTACACAGCGTCCATAACTGCTCCCTTTCGAGTAATGACACTCATGGATTGGTTAGCCATGGTATTATGGTCGCCTTTTACGACCGGTATATCTACCGTGGACATATTTTAACCCCTAACCCACAGGGGGGAGTCCGTTCTATGGTAGAAGCTGTACTTATTGTACATGCTGCACAATCCTCTCTGATAGCAAAAGGGCAGAGGGACACCTCGCGAATTCTAAAAGAAATCGCTGAATCACCATCACGCGCCGCCAAAAACAAAAGTGCATACAAAACCTCAAAAAGTTCTAGAAGGGGTTATAGATTGACACCGCATGCAGCATTAGCTATATTTGTAGAAGCAGACTTAACAAGAGAACAGTATTAAGTAATTCGTAATACCAATCCGTCTCTTTATCCCTGTTACGACCGCTTATTAGAAGCTAAAAAGTAATATTACCAAACCCAAATATTGGAAACTAGTTCCTACGCAGAAAAGGACTTGCAAAGCCTCATCGATAAGACAATTAAGCGCTTATCAATGTACTTAGAGGAGTTGCCACTAACTCTTAGCGAGGCCGAAAGACAATCGCTTACAATAAAATGCAAGTGGAGGTGCGATGGTTCCCAGGAAGCTAAATATAAACAAACACATTGAGGATACTTTTGATTCGGATGACAACATCTTCCCTAGCGCTTTTGTGCCCCGCTACAAATCGTCTGTGGAAACGACAACAGAAATATTGTATGGCGCACTCTTCCCCGTCAACGCCTACATTTTGCAGCCCAATAATATTTAGTTTCAACAAAGAAAATGCAGACGTCACGAAAGAAGAAATGAATTTTCATTAAAGAGCTTATTTTCTTCTGAAATCGGGCTGCAAGGAAGTTTATTCATTTTCCGGTATATTTTTAAGTTAACGATGTTTGACGGTAAGGTTCGCAATGCCGCAACAGATACCAATTTAATTTTTTAAACCGGCATTTTTATTGTTGGAAAGGCCTAAAATTCTACTGCATAAAATCAGTTAAAAATTTGCCCTACATAAATAAAGACAGAACTAAGTTATTACAATTATTGCTGTTACACAGTGTAATATCAATTATTTTTTAAATATGACCATTAGTTAGAGTGTTCGAGAAAAAAGTTCTCCAGAAGATTTATGGTCCTTCTGTGATGCCGGCAGCGAGTTTCGAATAATGTATTGTGACGAATATTAGCATCACTAAGTGATACTTACATCACTAATATGATACTAAGTAAATAAAGGCACAACAACAATAAAGTAAGCTGGCACTCTTGTGTACATCAAATCAATCGTCATTTACTCACATACATGCAAGACAACGGAGAGATACGCACAAACACCTGTAGTCAGCAGCCGAAATAGTACTCACATATACACACGCATATGGTTACGAACTACAAGTATACCTGTATATAGCTGGTAACCAAGCATGAAGTTCGAGAAATAACTAGACCTTAGTAGGGGTATGCGAATGACGCAGCGGAGAGTATAAAAGCAACACAAGCTGAGTAGTCAGTAATCAGCTTTGAATAAAGCATGCTATTGGTTGTGAAGTATAAGTGTTATTGTGAAGTTCTCTTAAAGTAGTCTAATAAAGACCATTTTGCATTATTGAATATTGGAGTTATTTATTCAACAGTTTAGCGATTCGAACGTTAGCAGAAGGTTTGGAATAAGAGGAATTTCACTAAATTCGTTACAGTATAATTATGAGCTGTAAATAAAATAAACAAAATAAAAACTCAAAGGCTTCGCTGGCTAGGCCATTTTATGCGAATGGACGTAGAAGTATTACAGTCGGCAAACAATTTGGAAGCAGAGAAGGGGGAAGACCTCCATTGAGTTGGGAGAGGCAGGTTGAGGAAGACTTGACCCCCATTTGTGCTCCCAATTGGCCGTCAGTAATCGCAAAACGGGTATAGCTGGCGTGACTTCTTACGAAACGGCCAAAATCGCTTAGCTGGTTAAGCGCCAGTTAACGGCGATGATGAAAGGATGATTATTATTTCATTTAAGAGTACCATCCTTTATGAACTTAAGTAACTAGAAGCGGCATGTTCATTGCCAGAAAAAGAGATAAATCCACATCGCTTCCTTCTAATACGGGCAACTTCTGATGGGAGTCTATTGGTATGCGCCATAAATGGAACAATGTATCGAGAGGATGACCATAAGTTCTCTTACTGTATATTTATTTAGTGTAACAAGAAACCACATTATTTTCCTCTCTCAAACATGGTCACGCGCACCTTGAGATCTCGGATTTAGCAGTATATTCCTCAATTTTTCTCATAAAATAACCCAGCACAATTACCGATCTTAGCACCTTGGATCGGAATGCCATCAAAGCAGCCACGCTTGCATAAAGTTACTTTAATTCGACCACAATAACGGTACTATCCAGCTGCAATTTAGCTGCTCTTCGCTTGACAGATGCTCCAAGAGTCAGGTAATCGATAAAGCTTGCAAATACTTCGTCTATAGTCCAATGACTAATATTAGACCCGTGCGAAAGTCTTGTCGCAGTATCCCTGACAAGACACACATTTACTTCGTCAGTGTTCTGAGCCTGCGCCCTGAATTCGTTTAGACGATTATTTAAACAAAAAAATTTTATTTATTTTTTTATCCCGTCCTTGGCTTAGGGGCATTATAGCCCAATACTCAGTTAGGACTGCAGTTAACCTTGTACTTCGTATATATCATGGGTCGTCTTCTGTTGAATGAAGACCTCAGACTTCTGTAAGAAATGCGACCTTCCCCCCACTCAGGTCAGAGTTTTGGGTTACTTCTGCAATTTGCACAGGGCTAGCTCGGGCTGGCTCAGCCGACATACTGACTCTCTGAATGCCACGACGGCTTAGAATATCGCTGTTGGAATTAATGAGCCCGGAGCTCTAATAATCTCCTGACTATTTGATAGTACAATTATTTTACTCACACCGCCGTCAAAGCCGTTATATTGTCGGATAATAGATATAAAAGCTACACGAAAATTGGAGTCCCGAATTCGTGAACGAGTTGTCCAACTTGTCGTTCCTTTCCTAGGAAAGATAACCTTCAACGAGAAAATGAACGAATGAAGAATGTTATGCAAAATTTGTCCGTGCCAGTATATACATTCTCCCTAAAGCCCTAATCACCAAATTAATAGCAAAGTAGGCACCTCGTGCTTATCCTTGTATATTTGACATGCAGCTGTTTGTTAGCATGTCAGACTCAAGACACAGACTGTTCCCTACAATTATTTGGCGAACGTGCAAAGCACCGAGTGTCCACCTAACTATATGCTCTATATTTATCCTGCATCTCATTTTAAGTCCAGCTTTGTGCTTATCGAGTATACTATGAACAAAGAGAAGAGAGAAAATCTTTTATATTAATACGAGTTTTAAGAATTCTTGATTATTCTCCAATATTCCGTATATAAAAAAAAGAAAAACGTCACAATTCAAAGTATTCGCGTACTTTACATACAATGTGTTAAAATTGAAATGAACAATCCCGTACTTTGCGCTACTTATATACCTCTAAATTGGATCATCATTATTTTTCTCCCAGGGTCTGAACTTTTCGAGAACAGCCTTCCCGAATAGTTGCTTGTTTACTTCTCGTACTTCTGCCTCGTAATCACTGTAACTAGATGGGCAAATCCCAAACACTTTTACTTTTTTGGATACTCGAGTTTTACACACTGGCAAATAACTTAAGGCCAGAAAAAATACAGGGACATTAAATTTGACCTTTTGACTATCCGACCTGATGATTTTAAAAATCA
Source organism: Eurosta solidaginis (assembly GCF_040869045.1). Classification (NCBI taxonomy): domain Eukaryota; kingdom Metazoa; phylum Arthropoda; class Insecta; order Diptera; family Tephritidae; genus Eurosta; species Eurosta solidaginis. Next base: position 218,146,860 of record NC_090322.1, on the reverse strand, counting down.
AGAAAGTTGATAGTAAGTTTTGCAGAACTTCGAAATGTAAAACACGTCGATTTTTACACTTTTTGAAGCGATACATTTGATTTTATTTTTTTTTTACTTTTTTCGATAAAATTTTGAGGCATCGCTGAAAAGCTTTGAAATTTAAACTGAATGTTGTTTTTGAGACGGAGATTCTAAAAGTATGAGCAAAATTGATGTGCCCCTCCTATACTCAAAACTATCATCAATCAAAGTAGCGATACTTTTTTTTTGTCATTCTCAATATTGACAGTTTTTTGCTTAGAGCTTTTTGAGGCAAATGAGTATTGAAATTTGAATTATGCACGATAATAGCCTATCAGGGACTAAAAATACTTAGGGCTTCAAATTCGATGTGCCCCTTTTCAGTTTTGAAGGTAGAGGCAGAAAAGTGGAAGCGCTTGGTTGCGTAAGGAGCATGTTTTTTTTGTGGGCACAGCTGCAATTTTACTTGTATCACTTCATACCCGTTTGTTAATTTTTTCTCTACACCACAGTAGTATACCATCAATTGCCTCATCTTGGAATATTCACGCAAGGAAAGTTATTGATGTTTGTACATGGGAAAAATATACGAAATTTCCGACAAAAATTGGCAATCGTCAAAAAGTGTAGAAAATTTTTTTGTTTTTTTTTTTTAAACCAGGTTTTATTTAAAAGTAAACGAAAAGAACCACAAATTTGGTACAAAAATTAAAAAAAAATTAAAATTTTGTATACTCTTTTTGACGATTGCCAATTTTTGGCGAAAATTTCGTATATTTGCCCCATGTATAAACATCAATAACTTTCCTTGCGTGAATATTCCAAGATGAGGCAATTGATGGTATACTACTGTGGTGTAGAGAAAAAATTAACAAACGGGTATGAAATATTTGACGGTTACCCGGTTTCATATTTTTGCCGATATCTTTAAAACCGGGTTTCGGATATCAACAAAATTTTACCTATATATACCCCACATAGATATGTACATCCTGACAAAATTTCAACACAATCGGTTAAGAAGTGTTTAAATAAGTAAAAAAAATTAAGGTTTTCCGGGTTTATATTTTTATCAATACCGAATCTCGGGTATTAAAACTTGTTTACCTAAACATACTTTGTTCACATATCTATATGTTTTTAAAGTTTTGTTGCAAACTTTGCAGTAAAAAATATTTGGCGGTTATTCGGTTTTATATTTTTACCGATATCTACAAAACCGGGTCTCGTTTATCAAAAAAATTTTACATAACTAACAGTTGCATATATCTCCATATTTTGTTAAAATTTCGATATAATCGGTACAGAAGTGTTGAAATAAATGTATATTTAACATTGCGACCTCAATTTATATATATTTTGCCCAATCTTTTGACTATATCTTTTTGGGGCATTATGTAAGACGAGTAACGGCGATGCACTATAGCTCCAAAAAGATATTTGCATGCTACGATGTTTCAAAAAAAATTTTGTTCTCCAAAAAAACCAAAGTTTGGCGGATTTCCCCATATACATACATGTGTGTGAATCTTGTCGTTTCAAGCTGCCCAGCAAAAAAAATTTACTTTATATAAGGCTTATTTCAAATGACGAAAAGGCTTATGGCATCAGGCCTTAATTCTATAAAAAAGATTACCTTATTTTTCTGTACTTATGTCATCCGGCCTAGGGCGGCCACCGTGGTGTGATGGTAGCGTGCTCCGCCTACCACACGGTATGCCCTGGGTTCACACCCCGGGAAAGCAACATAAAAATTTTAGAAATTAGGTTTTTCAATTAGAAGAAAATTTTTCTAAGGGGGGTCGCCCCTCGGCAATGTTTGGCAAGCGCTCCGAGTGTATTTCTGCCATGAAAAGCTCTCAGTGAAAACTCATCTACCTTGCAGATGCCGTTCGGAGTCGACATAAAACATGTAGGTCCCGTCCGGCCAATTAGTAGGGAAAATCAAGAGGAGCACGACGCAAATTGGAAGAGAAGCTCGGCTTTAGATCTCTTCGGAGGTTATCGCGCCTTACATTTATTTATTTTATTTTAATAACAAATAACCATGTAGCTGATATTAAAAATGCGAAAATAATATACAAAGAAAGGAGTATACAGATAAACGTTAGAAAGCCAACGGATTATGCAAACAAGGAATAAAACAATAAACAAATAAAAATAAAATAAAACAAGTAGGGAAGGCTAAGTTCGGGTGTAACCGAACAGTACATACTCAGCTGAGAGCTTTGGAGACAAAATAAGGGAAAATCACCATTTAGGAAAATGAACCTAGGGTAACCCTGGAATGTGTTTGTATGACATGGGTATCAAATGGAAGGTATTAAAGAGTATTTTAAAAGGGAGTGAGCCATAGTTCTGTAGGTAGACGCCGTCTCGGGATATCCGCATATCGGCATAAAGGTGGACCAGGGGTGACTCTAGAATGTGTTTGTACGTTATGGGTATCAAATGAAAGGTGGTAATGAGTATTTTATAGTTCTATAGGTGGACGCCTTTTCGAGGTATCGCCCTAAATGTGGTACAGGGGTGACTCTAGAATCTCTTTGTACGATATGGGTATCAAATGAAAGGTGTTAATGAGTATTTTAAAAGGGAGTGGGCCTTAGTTCTATAGGTGGACGCCTTTTCGAGATATCGCCATAAAGGTGGATCAGGGGTGACTCTAGAATCTCTTTGTACGATGTGGGTATCAAATGAAAGGTGGTAATGAGTATTTCAAAAGGGAGTGATCCTTAGTTCTATAGGTGGACGCCTTTTCGACATATCGCCATAAAGGCGGACCAGGGGTGACTCTAGAATGTGTTTGTACTTTATGGGTATCAAATTAAAGGATTAATGAGGGTTTTAAAAGGGAGTGGCCCTTAGTTGTATATGTGAAGGCGTTTTCGAGATATGGACCAGGGTGACCCAGAACATCATCTGTCGGGTACCGGTAATTTATTTATATACCACGAACAGTATTCCTGCCAAGATTCCAAGGGCTTTTGATTTCGCCCTGCAGAACTTTTTCATTTTCTTCTACTTAATATGGTAGGTGTCACATCCATTTTACTAAGTTCTTTCTAAAGTTATGTTTTGCGTCAATAAACCAATCCAATTACGATGTTTCATCGCTTTTTTCATATCTGATATAGAATTATGGCATTTTTTTCATTTTTCGTAATTTTCGACATCGAAAAAGTGGGCGAAGTCACAGTCCGATTTCGGTCATTTTTTATACCAAGATAAAGTGAGTTCAGATAAGTACGTGAACTAAGTTTAGTAAAGATATATCGATTTTTATCCAAGTTATCTTGTTAACGGCCGAGCGGAAGGACAGACGGTCGACTGTGTAGAAAAACTGGGCGTGGATTAACCGATTTCGCACATTTTCACAGAAAACAGTTATCGTCATAGAATCTATGCACCTACCAAATTTCACAAGGATTAGAAAATTTTTGTTCGACTTATCGCATTAAAACTATTCTAGACGAATTAAATGAAAAAGGGCGGAGCCACGCCCATTTTGAAATTTTCTTTTATTTTTGTATTTTGTTGCCCCACATCATTACTGGAGTTCAATGTTGGCATAATTTACTTATATACTGTAAAGATATTAAAGTTTTTGTTAAAATTAGACTTAAAAAAATGTTTTTTTAAGTGGGCGCGTTCGTCATCCGATTTTGCAAATTTTTATTTAGCACACATATAGTAATAGGAGTAACGGTTCTGCGAAAGTTCATCATTATATCTTCAACGACTGCCAAATTACAGCTTGCAAAACTTTTAAATTACCTTCTTTTAAAAATGGGCGGTGCCACGCCCATTATCCAAAATTTTACTAATTTTCTATTCTGCGTCATAAGGTCAACCAACCTACCAAGTTTCATCGCTTTATCCGTCTTTGGTAATGAATTATCTCACTGTTTCGGTTTTTCGAAATTTTTGATATCGATTTCATTCATTTTAAATAGCGATCTGAGATGGGTGCGCAGGAACTTACATACCAAATTTCATTAAGATGCCTCAAAATTTACTCAAGTTATCGTGTTTACGGACAGACGGACGGACGGACATGGCTAAATGAATTTCTTTTTTCGCCCAGATCGTTTTGATATATAGAAGTCTATATCTATCTCGATTAGTTTATGCCGTTACGGGGTACCGTTATGCGAACAAAATTAATATACTCTGTGAGCTGTACTCAGTTGAGTATAAAAAGAAGACACACACAAAATAGCCTTTTATGTTTATAGTTTTAGTTGATCATGTCAAGTGTACCACTAACGATGTTATCGACAGTGTTTGTTTTTAAGTATTTTTTCTTTAAAATTATTTGTATTTATTTATGTAAGAATCAACCATTTTCAGTGTAAGTACATGTAAATATTTTCCTATTGTGGTGATTGATAATTAATGTTGCTTTTGTAATTTTTTTCTCAAATAAAAATCACAGCCTCGCCCCAGAAGATGCTAAGAAAATCTTAGCGAAACGTTGGGCTGCAAGGTGGAAAAAATTTTGTTTTATTCGCACCCCACATAAACTAGATCAGACGAGCTTTTTATTAATTAAAAAAATTATATGAATTAAACTGATCGGTAACAAATAATTAGATAAGGAGTATTTCTTATAGAACTAAGGCCTGATTCCATAAGTCTTTTGGACATATGAAATAAGCCTTATATAAGTTCAAATTTTTTGCTGGATTGTTGCGTACGTTGTTGTTGTTTTTGCGCAGCATTTACTAACTAGCGGCATAGTGATGTAGGGAACCGGCGACTGCCACAATATCGAAAAGATTCCCTTTTTTTAAGCTTCTAGACACAAATTTTTGAAAATCCCTCTATGCTTAGGAACGCTCTCACAGAATTCCCCCCCCCCCCCTCCCACACCCTCCCCTTACTTAATAGACAGCTTCGGCTTAGCTCGGAGATTTTCATTTCTTATTACTTTTTCTACGTCGACTGTGCAAGAATCATTTGCATAACTTTCTCTCTAATACTTACTTTCATATGATTGTAGAATATGTGGTATACTCATTAACAAGTGTTTTAGAACTCATCAGATTTGTAGCGCATATGTATTTACTATATGTTTAGCAAAAATTTATTTTTCTAACTCTCTCACCTCTTTTACAGTGCTCTCAAGCGGCGCTCATGGCAGTGGCGGAGACACTAACACCACAATCTCCAAAGAAGATTTACAATACTGTGGTGCCAACTTTTGTGTGCATGGTTCTGGTCATGGCAATTTGAATCGTCCACCAGATAATGAAATCTTCGAAATTTCTATGATCTACCTATCTTGTATTATTGCTGCTGTTGCCATAATTGCCATCTTCTTGGATCCTCTTAAACGGTATGGTGAGAAACGTAAGGGCTCACAATCGGCACAAGAGCTATCTGGCATGGAATTGCTATCGGCCACTTTCCGTCAAATGAAGAAACCAAACCAACAATTACTCATTCCAATTACAATTTTCATTGGTATGGAACAAGCATTCATTGGTGCCGATTTTACACAAGCTTACGTCTCATGTGCATTGGGTATAAGTCAAATTGGTTTTGTAATGATATGTTTTGGTGTTGTAAATGCTATTTGCTCGATACTCTTCGGTTCGGTAATGAAATATATTGGACGTTTACCCATTATTATACTCGGCGCTGTAGTACATTTCACACTTATTACCATTGAACTCTTCTGGCGTCCCAGCCCTGAAAATCCACTCATATTCTATGCCATGTCTGGCTTATGGGGTGTTGGTGATGCGGTTTGGCAAACACAAATCAATGGTCTTTATGGTCTATTATTCCGTCGTAATAAGGAAGCGGCGTTCTCCAATTATCGGCTTTGGGAATCAGCTGGTTTCGTCATCGCCTATGCATATGCAACAACTTTGTGTGCGCGCATGAAGTTGTATGTGCTTTTAGCTGTTTTAGCATTGGGATGTGTGGGATACACTATTGTGGAGATTTTGTACAGAAGAAAGGTAAGTAATGGAGTAGATCTGGCAATTATTAGTTACCAGAGCTTGGATTTAATGATTACTTTTACCATTGAATTACTTATCAATTAACTACTAATCAATTATTAAGTATTGTAGTTGTTAGTCAATTAAGTCAGTTTTTCATATAAGAACTGGTAGCTTTTTGAATTAACTGTGGAAGTTGATTACTTTAAACGTAATTATTGCTTTAGCATATTAATTACTTTTGATTACCTATCAATTACTAAGAATTGTAGTTTTTAGTCAGTTAAATGGGTTTTATATAAAGGAATTGATCACTTTTGTTATTTACTGACAGTTTATTACTTTGAGAGAAGTTACTTTGGGGTTTTAAATGATTATTATGACTCACATTACAATCTCAGTTACATTTTGCATCCTAATTACATTTACAAATATTGTTACAATTGCAATTACAAACACAACTACGATTATCATTGCAATTATTATTACTATTATATTTCCAAATGTAATCAAATTTAGAATCATGATTTATTAATTAACCGACTTACGCCAATTAGTCTGTGTATCCCAACTCAGTAGGTATGTGCTGCTTTCCTTGCTGCCAAACCCGGGTAACGATAGGATCAGCAAAGTTTTGAGCTTTTATTAGTTACGCTTTGTTCAAACCTGCGAAAAGCTCGTATATGTAGGTCAGAATTAAATTTCAAATCTCACGCTTCACGGTAGAAATCTTGCGGAGAACTCTTCTCTCACATACTTCAAGGCGATCTCCTCTTCATTCGATAACGGTTATAATATCGAGCCCTGCATCAGGACAGAAATGTAGACGATAGACGACACAGCCCCAAAAGATTTTGCATATTTGGTAGTGGAACGAATGTATTCGCTAGCAGTTTGATGCACTGAAATTATTCAATCGCCTGTGAGTTGTTTCCATTCTTTGAGGTTGGGGCCGAAACACAATCCGTTAGGTCTATTCTGATAGCAGCTTAGCATTTGCATCTTCAATTACAAATGGCTTATTGTATTTAATGGTAATCGTAAATGTGATACGGATAATTTTGAAAACTAGTTTGTCAATACAACATAGTTGTTTGGTTATTGTTATTGTAAATAAGATTTGTTGTAGTAGATTGTATTAATATTGTAATGGTGCTGAAATTTGTATTATAATTATAATGGTAGTTATTATATTATTATAAAAATAATGGTAATTGTAATTATAGTTATGATTGTTATTGTAATGGTTACAGCAATGTAATAGAAATAGTAATTATTAACTGTAATTGTGAGTATAATTAAAATAACACATGCATTTGCACTTACATTTATAAAACTAGACCATTGTAACTGTAAATGAAAATGTTAATGCAATTGTGATTACAATACTGATTTGTCTCTAATGATAATCTTCAATGTAATCATAATTGTATTTAATGTTTAAATTCATATTGCAATTTCTAATAGCATTCGCGTTGCAAGAGTAGATATTAAATTTCAAAAGTAAACCTGTTACTAAATGTAACTGTAAATTTAATTCAACTGTAATTAGGATCATAATTGTAAAGCTTAACATTTTTAAATACATATAAATTAATTAAATTTTTTTCTTAAATTTTTGCAGCAACGCAAACTAAAGAAACAAGAAAAATTGGAAGCTGCCGCCAAGGAGAAAGAGGCCGCTGCCGCCGCAGCCACGGTCGAAGCTAATGCCCCCGCTGAAGAAGTGGAAGAAACCGATGATGAGCTTGATGATCTCGAAGAGGATATTGTTGTGACGCATTTCTAAGTTCACTTATATACGCGCACCCACACACACAAACCCATTTAAAAAAACACATACACAAATACAGAATCATACTCACACTTTCATAAGTTCAAGGAAAATAAGAAAAAATGCGACTTACATAAACAGTATTGAGTATGGAGATATGTAAAATGTGAAAAATCTGCGTGCTGCTAAAAAACAAAAGTTTTCAAACCAACGGCTTCTTAAAGCCAGCGCTCAAGCTTTTAAGCACACAACGAAAAGGCGATCACACGCACACAATGCAATGTATAAAGTAAAAAGCTCTTTTCTGTTTTGAAGTTAATCTCGCATGCGAACTTTTATAATATTGGTGTGTTGGCCGTATTATTTCTTTGCGCCACTACCTCTTCTTCATCGTATTTTAAAGTGGTATATAAAATGAAAGCTCTTTTATAAAAGGGCTTTTAATGGTCGAAGAAAAAAGCGCAACAACGTACGTGATGTATGAGCAATTTTTTATAAAAATGGAAAAAATTGCTGCGCGCCCTAAAGCGTGCTTTGTGTTATTGAGCTTTTTGCAGTTGTTACTTAATTTAGTATGAAATTTATGAACTTAAAAAAAAGACACTTCTAAATATTTTAAATACAAATATAAACTAAAACCGGTAATGTAAAAAAGCATATAATTGAAAGTAATGTGTTGTTAAGTTTAGTAATTATTTAGTTTAATAAGAACAACTACAAATGAAAAATAAAACACTAAGCAAATAAACATATACATACATACACAGCATGCACAAAAATTGCACTCACGCATACATATGAGTAAGAGCAATTTTGTAAATATGTTTTCAATTAACATAAAAAACAGCAACAAGAATTGTAAACGGTAAATGACGAAAAAATATTTTGACCTCAACCCAAAAAATTTCTAAAAAGCATTTTTTCGAAACAAAAATAGTGTTCATAAAAAAATGTATTAATTTAGAGTATGCATACTTATTTGCAAAGTTTCAAAAATTTTTAAGTTTATGGAAATTTCAAAATATAAAAAAAACTACTTGGATGAAAAATTTGTAAAGGAAGATTTTTCTAGTTCTGCCATTAAAAAAATCCCGAAAATTTCGTCATTTTAAAAATTTTTTTAAATTTTCTAAACTTATAAAAGAATAAATTTGGTTATTAAACTTTATAAACTTAAAGCAGAGTTTGCATTTAATGGTAAAGAAGAAAAAGCAATTCGGCTTATCATGGATAGCAACCGATATCCAAAAACAAAAAAGGTGAGATATGTTTATGGTCCCAGTGATTGATTTTTATTTTCAAATGGTTTATTGCCCAAGGTTTTTTTAAAACTTTTATTTTGCGACCAAAATTGTTTTCGGAAATGGTAGATCTCTCGTCTGCTTTCTTAGAATTAACATAGTCTATACTTAACATTCGATTATTTTAACGGTCTGCTAATATTTGTTGTTCCACAAAATTTAAATCGGAAAAACCACACAAGAGGCTGTTTCCAGGACGAACTTTACATATTTTCTGGGCTGTTCGGGAATAATTTCGAGCTTTTTTGCAGTAATTTCGGTAATGTTGCAATTTCGATTTGGAAATGTGCAAGAAAATATTGCGGAATTATTTGCACGACTGCTTCGGAATCAGTTCGGAACTATTAAGAGATCGTTATGGAATCATTCCGAAGCCATTTCGAAATAATTACAGTGGCCGCTTAGCGACTATTTCGGAATCATGTTGATCCAATTTTGAAATCGTTTAGCAGGGTTAGGAAAAATTCATGTATGAATACGAAAAATTAGCGCACTGTTATTATTATTGAGTTGTTCTTATTATAGGATTGTTATCGTTATATTGGTGTTTCATCGTAGGGTTATCGGCTTTTAATCAATACCAGGTGCTCTCGAAGTGTTGTCGGTATATTTTCGGTAAATTAGCGACGTTTTATTGGTTTATTATCGAAAATCTATGGATTTCTTATCAAAAATTACCGAAAAAATATCAATTTTCTGTCGATAACAAGTCGAGAACTATAAGATTAGAAGCGAATATCTTTTCGATAGCAAATCGATAATTTTTCGATAAGAAGTTGATACTGCTTCGATAGCATATCGATAATTTTTCGGTAACAAAATGACATTTGTTTGAAATAAAATGAATAACTTTTCGATAACACATGGATAGCACGTTGCTATAATATTAAGATATAAAAATTGTAAGTAGTTTTCTTATGGAAAATTGTAAAAATTGTCACAGTTCCAGAAACGTTTCAAGCTTGTAAAATATAGGATGTTAAAATTACTTCTCGGCTAGCATAGCTTATAGCGAGCACTCAGCCGTCAGCCTTACTTGTGATCTCTGCTAAAAAGAAAAAAAAAACTTTGTATAATTTTTGTCCAGGAAAAAAATTTATTATATATATATTTTTCGAAATTGGAAAATAGAAAAAAAAATTTTATTTTCAAATAATAAAATTGTATATATATTTTAAAACTCATTTTCTTTAACTTTGCAAGTTTAAGGTAACAAAGAATTACTACTTCTTTTATGAACTCTAAATTTCTTTAAAAAAAATGTTTCCAACAAAAGCCGGTTGAAATTTATGAAAAAATTTAAATAAGAAAACCAGCAAAATATTGATAAAATGCTGTACAAAATATAAATTCTGTGCTGATAATCGCTTTAAAATGAATATAAACTAAACATTTCTCAAATGAAAAATAAAAAAAATGTTGAAAGAAATATTTTGTTTAAACAATTCATAAAAATATCTAGAAAACATGCCTTTCCAACTGTTTTTCAGTTAAACACTAACAAATAAAATGTAGCTTTAAGCAAAGAAATTAAGTTATTTTAAGTACTTGTATATATTCACATATGTATTGTTCCAATACGTATGCATGTGCATATATATATGTACATAATTTTAGGATATGAATCCCTCACGCAGGAATTTAAAAAAAAAATATTTTCACAAATTTAAAATGTGTGATTTTTGCAAAACACTGGTGGCAAAAAATTAGGATTGCTATGCAATAACCACTTTACTTTATAGATTTTGAATCGACTACCGAAAACAAATGGTTTGCTCTATAAAAATAAAATTTACACCTTTTTTTAAGCTTTTCTCAGTTTTACTCGAACTTCGTACAATTTTTAAACTTTAATTTCATTTTTTTCCTTTTTTTTTTTTTTTTGTTACAAATTTAACTATTTTTTTATTGAATAAAAATTACAATATCGTTTAAAAGTTTGTAATTTTAAAAACATTTTATTGTGTTTAATGTGTCTATTATTATTTTTGCCATGAGTGAATATTTTAGGTATTCTTAGCAGTAAGCAGCCTATCAGCCTATGCACGCGTGCGCATTAAACACGATTTTAAATTTAAGTTGTGTATGCGCATGCTGATGTTTTTCAACTGTTTGCTGTATTCGTAAAAAGAAAGAAATTTTTTCTCAAGAGAAAGTCGAAATGTAGTGAAAATAGTAATGTTGACTTGAAAAACTTATCAACGAAAAAACTTCTATATGCAATTTAAAATTCTTTTAAAATATGGCAAGCTAAGTAACTAAATTTAAAATTTAGAAAAAAAATGCTTACAAGTATATATAACAATAGTAAGCTTTTAAATAGAACATGTGTTAATGATAAAACAGTGAAATGCTATAAAAATAAATAAACCTTAAAACAAAAGTGTAAATGCTAAATGAAAAATTATGCAGTAGAGTGAAGTAAGTTTAATTAAAAGAAAATATGAGAGTATATATGCTTCAGTGTGAGTAATATAAAATGTACTTATATATTTTGCTCAGTATTATAATGCTAATATTTAAGTGGGGATTTTAATTTTTTTTTTTTTAATAAAACTTAAGTTTTCTCTAAGCTTTGTTTCCGTTATACTATGGATTACGCGCAATGTTTCTCAAAGTACTGTTACAATATAAAACAATTACTTCTGTGCTTGATTGAGCAATTGGCATACATTTTTTTTTATTAGGTGAGGAATGAAAAATTTTTGGGAATATCAAAATTTTTGCAAAATAGAGCTCATATTTTCTGAAAAAAACCGGCAAGATGTTTCATTTCAAAACTTAATTCTTGTTTAAGTTTTCAAAAAATAAAAATAATTTTTTTAACTTAAAAAAAGACTATACTTTTCTTCAAATTCTCAAATAATTTTAGTTTTGCAAAAAATTTCAGTATTTTTTTTCAATTATCTATGAGTTATTAAATTTTTCGATATTTCAAAAATGTGCTTTTTTTACTAAATACAGTTTTTCAAGGGCCACTTGCTCGACGGCAAGTTATTTTTTGAATTCAGAGTTAATTTCAAAAATTTGTCAAAAATGTATGAGGGGTTGTTAGCCTCATGTCAGGTTAACTCTGAGTTAAAAAGTTAAGGTTCTGCAAGTGGAACGAAGCGTCTCAAAAACTTTCAGTTTTTAATTTTTACTATCTACGAATTTGATATTTCTAAAATGTAACAAACAAAATTACTTTTTTATATTTTAAATTTTTCAAAAAACTTTCATTTTTTTTTTATTGGCTATAAACTTCAAAATTTGTAAAATTTTAAAAATAAAATTTAAGGTTTTAATTTTTTAGTTGCTTCAAATTTCGACACATAAAAAATCAACATCAGTGTTTGTATTGTTAAATAAAAAATTCTAGATTTTTTCATTTCAAGTTTTTTTTAATTTTTCAAAAATAAAAAAAAAATTTTTATTAGCTTAAGCCTTATGCAAAGTTTAAAAAAAAATTAAGTATTTAACTTTACAAATTTTAAAACGTAAAAAACCAATATCAGTGGAAATTGTTAAATAGCCAAAATTTAAACTTTTTTATTTCAAAAGCTTTAGAAAACCCTTTTTTCTTAGACTTTATAAATGTTAAGAAACAAAAAATTTTCATTTCATTCAAATTACCTTCTAATATTGAGCCTCAAAATTTTTTAAATCTCTTCAAAAAAATATATTTCTTTTATAGGCTTTACATTTCAGCAAAAAAAGATATTTATATAAATTTTAAAAATCTAGAATTAAAAAAAAAATTGTACGGAATTAAAAAATTAACTAAGAACAACAGCAAAAAGAAATAAAAAAAATTATATATTTTATGCCAGCTGAGAACTCCAACAAAAAATATTAAAAAATTTAAAACAAATTCCAAAATTACACTAAAAACTACTAAAAAAGTTTAGTAAAACAAAATTCTTTCAAAACGTAAATTTTGTAAAAAAAATATTTTTGGAAACACTAAATTGGAATTTCATATTTTTTTTAAGTTTCTTATAGTTAGCGGTTTTGGTTTTTCATTAATTTTTTTAAAGTTTCAAAGTTTTTGAGCAACTTTCTTAAATTTCAAATTTTAAAAAAGTTTAGTTAAGTTTAAAGGAACCAAGTAAGCAAAGCTTTATCTCAAAATGGCTATTTGTGCGAAAAAAATTCTATTTTTTTTTTTTCGGATAAAAAAATTTTAAAGATGATAAAAACACATTTTCAAAATTAAAATTAAAACAAATAAAGAGAATTTCAAAACAAAATTTTTAAAACTTTAACATTTTGTGAAAAAAACAAGATAGTTTTAGAAACTCTATACCTTTTTTAGATATTTTCTTTGAAATTTCTTGTCCTTTGTTGCTTTTTTCATAATTTTTCCAAATTTTCTAAGTTCTTGGACACGCTCTTTAACATTTTTTTAGAAAAGGCTTTTTGTGCTAAAAATTTTAATTTTTTAATTCGGAATTTAAAAAAAAAAAACTAAGAATAACAGAAAAAATTAAATAAAAAAAGAACAAAATATATATTTATTTTTTTACAAGCTGAAAACTCCAACAAGAAAACTAAAAAAGAAACACTCTTTTCCAAAATTAAAATAAACAAAAATTTTAAAATTAAAAAAAAACCTTTCAAAACATAAATTTTGTAAGACATAATATTTTTAGAGATTATATACCTTTTTTTCTAAATATCATGTTTTTTGAATATTCTTGTCCCTTGCTGTTTTTCTCAATAACTGACAACGCGACCTGACCTCTTTTCAGCATTGCTGCTTTTATTATTTTTGCTACACTCTGACTTTTCTCTCTTTTCTCATCGCTCACACTCATTTTAACGACCTTTCCAGCCTCTCATTTTCTAAAATTTTAACTATTTCCAATATACTGAACTTATTTATTTATTAGTATTTCTGCATACATACATATGCTTATATGTTTGTACATACATACATATATGCGTACATATGTATACATTTTTTTTTCCTTTTTACTGTACGTACATGTTATTTCATACATACATACATACATACGTATATGTCCTGCATTTTTATTATAGTCCTTTAAGTAGCTGTATTATATCCCTTCACTACCTTCTCCGTACATATGTATATAAATATGTATACATATATACATACATATACATATGTAATGTTAAAAACTAAAATTTTAAAATATGAAACAAAAAAGTTGCGGACGCATTATAAGTTTAAAGTGCATACATATCTAAAAATGACACAATAAAAAATTGTAAAAATTGTAAAACGAAATCATTAATATATATAATATTTCAATATACTATAAATATATACTATGTACCAGATATACACATTTACATGCGTATGGATATCCATATTTACAAGTACGTAGTGTATATTATAATAATGTTAATCACATAACGAAAATTATGCGCGTACGTGCATTCTGCGCATGCGTACGAAGTAAATACAACATCATTACTACATACATACATACATTTAGTTACAAAATGGGAAGAGAACGGGGTAGAAGCAATTGCATTGTATAAAACTATAAAGATATATCTACATACATAAGTAAATACTACAATGTACATATGTATGTTTGTATGATAGTATAGAATGCAAAAATATTGAAATATACAATTCAATAGTTTAGTTTGCAATCTTTAGTGTTATAATTACATAAGTCATATTACAAAATTAAATAAATATAAATAATTTTATGATATAATAAATATATACATATTTTTGTTTTAGTTAAAAAGAATAATAATGAATAATGCTATTTTTTATTTAACTGTTATGAAAAAGTTATGTAAAAGTAGTCGACAGCTGCATAACCGACAGACAGTTCCAGCCGATATTATCTTGCAAAAAATATTTCTTCTCCTACATACAAATTGCTTTTTTATGTTTTAAGAATATCCCCTTTCGCCCATCCACTTCTTACTTTACCCAATTGCTCCCATGGGAGGATGCCAATCGGAATACAAAGTGGGTCGGACCATTGTCTCCCGTTGGGTTGTCTTCGTCAGTAGTCGCCAACGCCGTTGATGTTGTCGTTTATTTAATTTGCTACGTCCTTCCCACAGCTGTCATCCTCCCTAAAGCCCGTTGCAGTTGGATGTATACACTCCTGCTCCGAGAAGGTATTGAACCCTATTCCGGTCCAAAACAATCGTTTTTCTCCTCACCCTGTTGTCAGTTTATCACATGCAACGAATGATTGCATCATTCGGGATGTTCTGTGTTAGATCCCGGCATTCGTCGACCTCGAAGTTCTTATACAACTTTTGTGGCTCCCTGCTGAACGCTACCTATAAGGCAACATCAGCTACTCGCTCATCAAGGCGTGGCAAGCGTCTTTAAAATGTCGACTGCCTCACCGCTGCACTTTAGAGTCCTGCAATTACGTTGCAACAATCTAAAGATCGCGGATTCAAACGATTACATGAACAAAAATAATGTCCGTATAGCCGCAAGTCAGGAGGCGAAACTACCAGTTACAAAGAAATTGGCCAGCCGATTGCATGCTACGCGTCCCCGATATGGTCGACAAGCCTAAAAACTACTCACTGGAAGAAGCTACAGGCCTGCCAAAATACTGCTCTCAGAACCGCCACGGGCTGTGTTCTTATGTCTCCAGAACACCATCTACATAATGAGGCGAGAATACTCCCCATCAGGGAGAGGAATTAGATGCTAACCAAACAGTTCCTGTTGAATACCCAGAAGCCTGGGCATCCCCACAGACATCTGATTGATGAGCCAACACCGCCCAGGGGCTTAAGGGGTCATCTCCGTAAGCATTTTGAGGAAATACGGCACCTGAGAACTCAGCCGTATGAAGCAAAAAAACACAAGCAGGTCCTTGGTGAACTCCACAAACAGACGTCGGACCTTTATGCCAGGAATTGCCCGGTGAATGCAGTACTCAAAGAACAGTACCGAAAACTTGCGGAAGAGGAACGTACACTCCCCAGAGAAACGCGAGTCACTCTAACGCAACTTCGATCTGGATACTGTAACAGGTTAAACTCTTACCTATCCAGAATCAACCACGACATGCAAAACATATGTCCTGCTTGTAACGTGTCCCCACATGACACCAACCATTTCTTCAACTGTATTGTGGAACCAACGCCTCTAACACCTCATTATGGTCCACCCCTGTTGAAACAGCAAGTTTCCGACTCCCGTTAGAGGATATTGATGATGGAGATTGTAGTTATGAGTGGGAGCAGCCGTATGAGTTGGTGGCGCCGTGAGGTGCGAGCAACAGCGGGTACTTGTTGTGGCTTGCTTAGCAGCGGGGCTGCTGGAAGGTAGTGGGGGGCGCTAAGGCGTAGACTACGAACCGCCCTTGCGCGTGAGCAGCAAGGATCCACAAAAGATTTATAAAAGTTACGAGGACGTCGGGTTTTGGGATCTAGCCCAGAAAAACCTGTCCGATGCAACCATCCCTTGCACGATACACACTGACAAGAGTATGACCGTCCTAAAAAGGTTATTTTCCGGGAGACGCAGCAAAACCATTTCTCAGGACCGGGGTCAGGAGACGGACCCGGATTGGGTTCAATACCTTCGCGGAGCAAGAGAATATGGAGCAGTCCCGCTGCAAGGAGCTGCTGGGAGGATGACAATTTGTGGGAGGGACGCAACAAATTAAATGCGGTTCCACTGAAATGACAGTCCTTGGTCGGGAAAATTTCCGAGTCGCTCCGGTACATAGAACCGACTGTCTTGGGAAGCCCAATATGTGATCGGTCGCACCTATTGGATGGGGCGAGGCACTGCTACAACAGGCGAAGCTACCCACCAGATAGGACCTACGAGCTACATCATCTACAGGAAAGGGGGGTAATGGTGACGGCTATGCTTTTATCACCCATCATACCGCGCAATACAATCTATTTCAGCATCAACATCAGCCACAAGTACAAAATCTTACAAAGTCAAGGCATAACTGCCCGGTCAGGCGACGCCAACCTTGAAATTATAAACATCAACATTCCACTTGCCACCTACAATTGTTGTTGTTGTTGTATAAACGATAAAGACACTCCCCGAAGACTTTGAGGAGTGTTATTATTGATGGTTCTTTGCCGGATATAGATCCGTTACGGTCCGGTAACCAAGCACCATTAAGGCACATGCATCGTAAACTGCGCAGTCAATCCCGGCACATTACTTCAGGACGTAGACAGTTCAGCCTTGTCTAAAAAGTTGACCGCAAATTATTTGAATGGTCGTAAATAAATAGCTATCTCCCCAGTCTTTCTGGTTTTTCGCGGTCTGACACTATAACCGACCAAGTCCACGGCCACACAATGTGGAAGTATCATATGACGCAAATATTGGATGTTCACGTCGATGGTGTTACGCTACCGAATGCCAATCATCCAAAGATCTTAGACTTAGCGTTCGACAATACTCTTAAGTTCAAGGCACTTGCCAGCGGCCCTTGTGAAAAGGATACTAAAACGCCATTGACCGGCCGCTCATGTGTTGGGGGTCGCTGGTTTGGTCGCCTGACTCAAAAAAATGCTACAGGCTTGCCAAAATACTGCACTCAGGACTACCACGAAATATCTTCTTATTATCCCTGAACGCCACCAACATAGTGAAGCAAAAGAGGGGCAGAAAGGCGTGGTGCGAGCTTGAACTACTAGTCACCAGGAATAATTCCCGCACATTTTACCAGAAAATTCGATGACAGACGGATGGTTTTAAGTCCGGAGCTAACTTCTGCAAGAACGAAAACGGCGGTCGTGCAATGGAGAACACTTCTCTGTCCCCCTAATTGGAGACAGGGATGTACCAATAAGGGAAGAGAAACCCGAGCCCGGAAGGGATGATTATGGACTTAATGATCATGACGAGACCGCGGGCGCAGCCGAAATTCTTCCAACGGAAATGAAACGAGCCGACGCGGATTCAGTGGCCTTTGCGAAAAGCTCGTTCCCCTTGAAGGGCATCAGTCGTAGTTGGATTCTCTGTGTATGGTTCATATTCGACCCTCTTTAGTTTTTTGAAATTGATGAAAGTGTGTCGCTCGGATCGCGTAAGCGCGAGAAGTATGGATTCCCGTCTACGTGTCCTCTATTTACTACGCCAACGATCCAGGACACTGTCTCTGACTATGGCCTTTGTAGCTAGAGCAAGTCTGCAAGGCTGACTTTGCAGTGAGCTTAATCTCTTGGACCGCAGCTTTGCGGATTTTGTTCAGCTTCATGAAGTCGCCTATCCGCGTGATCCTCTCAGTTAACCCATTGCATAGCCACTCTGGGGGTAAGAGGCGGCTTAGTGCGCTAGGTCTCGTGTGCTGGGACAGGATGTCCCTGGGAGAGTGGCGGAGCGCCCGGTGTTGTTAGGTACGCGGCTTGGCAGCACGGTGCTACAAAAGCACTCGAGAGGATTACCGTTGCTGAGAACAGAGCTTCTAGAAAAAATGGTTTTTACCGCAAAAGTATATATTATGCACTGTCAGACGGTGCTCAGGGTGATAGGGGCTAAGGGTCCGTTTCCCTGAACTGCTCGTGTGCTGGTGTCGAAAGAAAAAAGGAAGACAGAGGCAGGGGCTGGTTCTCGACATTTCTTCCAAATTGGCAACGTAGAGAGTAACTGCCAAAACTACAGGGCGCTCTAGGATGGGAACAGGAAGGTGCCACAAAAGATGTATAACAATCAAGGGGATGACGAATGTTGGGATATAGCCGAGAACACGCCGTTCGTTGCAACCATCCTTAGCACGCGATACACTAACAAATAAATTCGTTTCCAGCAAATGCAGCAAACCATTTCTCTGGTCCGGGGTTAGGTTCGCCACCTTCCCGGAGCAAGAGAGTAAGTAGCAGTCCCGCTTGTTGTTGTTGTAGCAATGAGGTTACTTCCCGAAGGCTTTGGGGAGCGTTATCGATGTGATGGTCCATTGCCGGATACAGATGCGGTACGCTCCGGTAACACAGCACCATTAAGGTGCTAGCCCGACCTTCTCAGGAACGATTTATATGGCCACATTAAACCTTCAGGCCACCCCCCCCCCCCCAACTTCCATGAGGAGCTTGGGATTGCCAGAGCCTCGTCTATTAGTGAAACAGAATTCGCGCGGATAAGTGAGGTTAACAATTGGGTTTGGAGAAGCTATATATTGCGCTGGCAACCTAAACGGTTGCGCTACACACCCCTTGAACCTGGTATTTTAGTCGCCTCTTACGACAGGCATACTTACCGCTAGTATATTCTGACCCCCTAACCCGCTGGGGGCGAGCAGTCCCGCAACAAGGATCTGCTCCGAGGATGACAATATGTGTAAGGAACGTAACAAATAATATGTGGTTATTCTCAAATAACAGCCCTTGGTCGAGAAAAATACCGAGTGGTTCCGGTACATTGGCTATATATGTATATATAATCGGCTGCCGTGGGAAGCGGAGAGCAGTCACACCAAAACGTAACTTTAGGCTTTAAAAGGCTAAGACGGCCCAATTATTTAAAATAAAACTAACACCTTCGTTTAAAAGTTATTTAAGTGATTTTATTTGTTAGATATAATAAGTACAACTTTCTTGGGAATCAATGGTAGAATAAACTTAGTCAGAACTTAAATACTACATTATTAAAAAATGGACTGTAACAGATAATAAATAAATAAAATAATTTATAATGACTAAATAAATATTTACCTAAATATACACCTTTTGAAATTTGAGTTCAGAAAATTGCAATTCAAGTTCAGAAAATTACAATTCAAGTTCAGAATTTTCAATTTAAATTCAGAAATTTAAAATTCAAGTTCAGAAATTCCAATTTAAATTCAGAAAATTACAATTCAAGTTCAGAATTTTCATTTCAAGTTCAGAAAATTACAATTCAAGTTCAGAAAATTACAATTCAAGTTCAGGAAATTACATTTCAAGTGCAGAAAATTACAGTTCGAATTCAGAAATTTATAAGTAGGGCGTTAATTTTCAAAAGTTATTTTAATTAATTAATTTTATACCTATATGTTACTTGAGGAAGTGTTGATGCTTCGTTGATCATGTTGCCAAAATGGTGGCTTGGGTATAGTGTACCCTAAGGTTTCCTCAAGGTGTGTACATACCGAACCTTGAAATCAAATGGAGGATAATTCTTTCCAACAAGTGCATGATGACGCTACAGCCAAGAAAGTACTGCAGTCGAAACAGCAGTTTGGAAGCAGTGGAAGGGAAAAGCTTCCACAGAGTTGCGAAGGTGGAGAAAGACTTGACCTCTCATGGTGATGCCAATCGCCGTCAGTTACGCG
Organism: Eurosta solidaginis; assembly: GCF_040869045.1. Taxonomy (NCBI): domain Eukaryota; kingdom Metazoa; phylum Arthropoda; class Insecta; order Diptera; family Tephritidae; genus Eurosta; species Eurosta solidaginis. The sequence goes on along the minus strand of NC_090322.1, from coordinate 218,126,594 downwards.
AAACTGGAAAAGCTGGCATGATTTATTACGAAACTGCCAAAATCGCGATTAAGGGCCAATTCATGATGAATGATGATGACGGCGGATAAGTTGAGATATTTTGACATATGGCGCCAAGATCTATGCAGACAGTACATATAAGTTACTTCTGGGAGTGTGGACGCTCCTTTGACTGTTTAAGTGGTCATATCTTCGTCATCACTGCTGTCATACTCAGTGCAGATCAATGATTGTGACGCTAAGAATAGCTGGATGGCATTGCAATCTTATGAGCGAGAGCTTTTTTCTTCGCTATCTCGCAAAACTGATTTAAACGAGTTAAGATGTTCAATGCTTCTTTAACAAATAGATACCAACTTACATACATTTATTTCCATTGGATGAAAAAAATACCTGACAAATTTTCTGAACTTGAATTGTAATTTTCTGAACTTGAATTGCAATTTTCTGAATTTAAATTGTAATTTTTTGAACTTGAATTGGAAATTTCTGAATTTAAATTGGAATTTCTGAACTTTAGTTGTAATTTTCTGCATATGTATTGTAAATTTCTGAATTTAAATTGGAACTTCTGTAATTTTCTGAACTGGAAAAAGTGTAGTAACATCCGATACCGAAATAAGAAACCATTTTGTTTTACAGTATTGACATTTTTTCTTTTGTTAATAAGAAAAATGTTTTTTAACTGCTGAGTAGTAAATGCATTTCGATAAATATGCTATTTGAAAAATGTTAATACTGCACATAAAAACGTATTCCTACTCAAGTTTCAGCGAATTTAATTTATATTTGTGCGCTTAAACTATGTATATAATATAATTATTAGTTTTATTGTCTTTATCTAAATCGCATTTACTGGCCAAGCCAAATGCATACATTTTTTTTTTTTTTTTCTTATTACAACACAATTGGCTCCTCGTCAACAGATTTTTTATTCTTACGTCGCCGACTTGATTTAATTTTGCTTAATACATTATAGGCTTGTTGAATTTCAATAAATCGTTGATTAGCAGTTGCTTTAAGCTTTTCATCCTTTACCTTATCTGGATGGAATTCTTTTGAAAGTTTACGATAAGCTGACGTAATTTCAGCTTGTGAAGCTGTTGCACCAACACCCAAAACTTTATAAGAATTACGTTCGCCATCTACATCCATACTTTCGAAAATTTCTTTCCATGTCTCATACCAACCATGATGTTGACCATATTGATATGTATCTTTAAGTGCTTGTGTAAAATCAGTCCACCAAGCGGATGTGAGAAAATTGCGTAACGCTTCATGTATGGGCACCTCACCACCCTCCTCATCGGTGATAGTACCATTGAAATAGAGAAAGCAACACCAACACGATAAGTACAATATAAGTGCAGCTGATAGTTTAATAGTACGTTCAGCAATACCATGACGTCGTGGTGGTGTGCGCAACCATTGTTTGGAATATGTATCAAAAACTAAAGCTGATACCAGTGCAGTGAGTAACAAGGAATAGGTTTCATCATAAATGAAATAACGCATAGGATAAATTAGAATAGCACCAATTAAACAATGCCACCAAACACCACGTTCACGTCCAATATTTCCTACTGTCCAAACACCCAATGAAACAAAAACCGGTATGAGCCAATGTAGAAAACTCCAATCTATGCCACCGAATATGGTTTCAGGTATTGCCATAAGTACAAGCTGCCCAAAGAGATAACCGATCATAACTTCGCCCACAAAACGTCTAGCTGAGTAAGGCGGACGTCGATTCGCTTGCAAACGTGAAACAAAGGATTTAATGAATTCCGGATCTTCATTGGCATCACGTACATATTCGGGTATAAGGAAAATTTCAGCTAACCAACCAATACCAAAATAACCGCCTAATGTACTTAACCATATGAATGCGTGTCGATCACGATGCAAATAAAGATGATGTAAGCCAAATATACCACCAAAAAGCCATAATATATAAGCAATTATCACAGATTTTTGTGGTGGCAAGGTGTTTGCCTCATTTTGTTTAGCACTTTTTATATTACTACTAGCAACAGGTTTGCCATTCGTTAGTGGTTTGCCATTCGAGTTTGCAGCGACGGGATGAGACTCTTTTGTGTCCTCTTTAGACATGATGATCTTGCAAAGAAAATTTAAACTTCGATTACATTATAATTTGAAATTAAGTTAGATACTAAAGAAAGTTGAAGATGAAATGTTAAAAATTTATCAAAACAAATAACATGACAGTCTGGTCACCGATTTCTGGTTTCACAACGCGCTCAGAACATCTACGGGATGACAATAATATGCAAAAACCGATAGTTCCAGCTGAACTGTTACGAGCGGCGACATCCCAAAAATTAAACAACTATATGTCCACTAACAAACTATTGAATCTTTCTGTTGAGTCAACCACCCACCAGGACCGAACCCTGTCAAATCACAAATGACATGGGCTAGTCCTTTGTCGACAAGGCTAAAAGTGGCCCACTAGCCAGGGCGAAGGGGGGCTTAAGGCAATCCCCGAAGATTTTGGGGAGTGTTCTCGGTGTTGATGGTTCTTTGTCGATGCAGATCCGGTACGTTACGGTAACAAGCACCATTGAGATACTAGCCCGACCATCTCGGGAACGATTTAGTATGACCACATGAAACCTTCTAGGCCATCCCGCCCTCTCACCCACTAGATCCATGAGGAACTTGGGGTCGCCAGAGACTCGACTATTAAAGAAACAGGATTCGCCGCAGATAGGTGAAATTGAAAATTGGGTTGGAGAAGCTATAAATTGCGTTGGTAACACCGCGCCTAGCGCGGGTATATTCTTAGCCCTTCACCCGCTGGGATGGGAAAGTGTGGGTTTTTGTGGTTGGTGGAGCGGTTAAGACACTCGTCGAAGGTTTAGAAAGTATTATTTATGTTGAAAGTTATTTGCCCGATTTTAAGGTACTACACCGGATTAAAAGGGTTGAACGGGGCAGCTCATGCTTCCGCAACCCAATGTCTACCTCAATTACGCGGGAATCCTATTACAAATATGCATGTATGATACACATATTTAGTGTCGGAATGAAGCGGATATATGTATATCCGGCAAAGGACCATCAACGTCGATAACACTCCCCAAAACCTTTGCAGTGTCCTAATCGCTACAACAAAAACAATCAGATATGACCATTTGGGACCTTCTACGTATACCCCCTCGTTCCATAATAAAAATTTAGGGTAACCAAATTCCCGCCACTCAAATTTATAACCAGATCCACTAGGGGAGGTTTACAATTGTGTTGATGCCTAACAACCTTTCGAACCTTTAGAAAGCTTGCTTTCAGTAAATATAGCAACAGCAAACTTTTACAATATTATCGGCCGTGTTTTTATTTAAAAAAAAACCCTTTCCGTATTTGGCTTAAATGGAAATTATGATGCCATAGAACAGAGTTTAGCCTATCGTAAAAAAGCTGTACTGGTGCCTTTGAAATCAGAAATTTTTCTTACGAAAGTACTGTTATCGTAATATCAAGCTGGGCCTTCGACACTGCCCAGTGTCACTTTTCCCACAATTCCTAAGTCTGGTTCACGATCCGCCACCGTATGTTTCAAACAACTATGTCCTCTTCGCGAATACTAAAAGTTTTCTAGGAAAAATTTAAAAAAAAATTTCGCTGCAAATGCCATAAACGCATCATTAACGATATTTTTTGAGCTGTCGAATTCAATTGCATATACATACATACATACGTACTTACTAAATATTGTTTGTGAATTATGTTGCTTTCTTATCGAATCGTTAATACTATGCAATTCTTAATTTGGCCGCTTTCTCTTTTCACAAATTCCAACTACGATATATCTGAATTCTATATATACATACGCACATACCTACTTGGAAGAAAGCTTCAATTAGTTGACTGGAGTGGATAAATACAAAATAGCTCACCTCTGAAAAGTTTTTACCAAGTTATGTTGTTCATTTCCCGTAAAAATGTTACAATAACAAAGAAAATGCAATGCTCTATTAAACTTTATAAGCTTTCTTCACTTGTTGATAGTGTTAGCTGAAAACCTTTGCTTTCCAACTGCGTCTGCGTTCAAGCTGCTAATGACGCTTAAATGGGTCGACCTTAATCGATTAGCATAAAAAAGCCCACTTAATGTTATTTCGAAAATTAAATACAAGTTTATTCACTTTATTATTTAAAAATAAGCACTTTTATATATAAATTCAAATAAGATATTTTTATGTTCACTTAGAATTCTGATAGGGCTTTATGTATGTCAGCTATTTTCTCTTTTTAGAGATGAGTTTTTGCTCTCCCATTTTAAGGGCTAATTGAACTTCCTGAAAGGCCAATTAATGGTGACTTATAACCATAAAACCATAACCAGATAAAACAGCTGATCGAACCTACCTTATGGAAATCAATGTAATCGATTAATATGCCATACTATAACGCCAACGACATAACCATAGCATAGCCAACAAATTGGTTTTTGGTTTCTCGCCATATCCATAACCTAAAAATATTGCAGTTGGTGAAGAGACTTATTTTTTCTGGAATATGTTTGTAATTTTTTGCGTTTTCTTCATTTTTATGAAATTTTCACGTTTTTTAACTTAAGGCACCATTAATCGATCACATTGGAGATGGTTATGGATATGGGTATGGTTACGACTATGGCGTTAGGGTTAAAGGCCACATTAAACTTCTTTAACCCTAACGCCATAGTTGATCGATTAATGGTGCCGTATGTCGTATCGCTGTAGTCGTATCCCTAACGTAATCAGCTCTTTATCGCTACGACAGTGAACCCATTGGTTGGCTACGATACGGTTACGACCTTAGCGGCACCAATAATCGATTGCATTGATTTCCATAAGGTTGGTCGAATCAGCTGTTATAAGGTTACCGATACGGTTACCGATAAAGCACCAATGTCTGCAGCTTTAACCTAAAAATCGTGAAAATTTCATAAAAATGAAGAAAACGCAAAACATTACAAACAAATTCCACAAAAAATAGTCTCTTAAGCTAATTCGGTGCCGCTAAGGTCGTAACCGTATCGTAGCCAACCAATTGGTTTTTGGTGTACCGTCGTAACAATAAACAGCTGATTACGTTACGGATACGACTACAGCGATACGACATACGGCACCAATGACCCCCGCTTTAGTCATAACGTATCCAAAGCAATGAACAAAATCTACAAAAAGTTATTAAATTCACCAATTCAAATATTTTTAGGTTATTGATGTGGCGAGAAACCAAAAACCAAATTTTTGGCTATCATCACAAATCACATAAACAAGATTGCGCATTGCGAATGTAAACAAAAGATCAGCTGTTTTTTATGGGCAATTTTTACGTCATTTTCCTTTAGCTCTTCTTTTCTCTCTCTTTCTTTCATTCGCTCAAGCAGTCAAGTGTGACGTAGATAGCAGAACGAAGCAATTTTGAATTCGTGAATGCGCAATCTTGTGTGTGGTTTGTGGGCTATGATATGGTTATAGCGTTAGCGTTATGGCACCATTAATCGATTACATTGATTTCCATAAGGTATGTTCGATTAGCTGTTTTATCTGGTTATGGTTTTATGGTTATAAGGCACCATTAATTGGCCCTTTAGACTTAATTTACATATAACGAGACTATCTTCATTTTCAAACTTAAAGGGCGAATTAATGGTGACTTATAACCATAAAGCCATAACCAGATAAAACAGCTGATCGAATCTACCTTAAGGAAATCAATGTAATCGAGTTAGCGTTATGGTACGGCACCATTAATCGATTACATTGATTTCCATAAGGTAGGTTCGAACAGCTGTTTTATCTGGTTATGGCTTTATGGTTATAAGTCACCATTAATTCGCGCTTAACTTCTATTCGTTAATTATATAACTAGATTTTCAATAGAAATTTTTCGCCTCGAAAATCGGTAATTATGGAACAATTTTAAAAATGCGGATTTGGTTTCATAAAAAAGGTCCAACTATAGAGTGTTATTCCTAATTGAAAGCACAAAATAAAAGAGAAACGTGAAAATAAGGCAGAAAATAATCTAACTTATAGAGATTGAAAACGCGTAGATTATCTATTGGCGATTTAATATAGATCAATATATGTGTAAACGTGCTGTTGGTTTTAACTGGAGGTGGCTAAAACGGCCATTAAAATAGAACTTGACCTGGCACCGCCCTTAGGTATTTCTTAATGATTATTATCGAATTTTGATTGTTTGATAGAACCATGGCGGAACGATACAAGGTGGCAGCATGGTGACATACCTACAAACATAAATAAAAATTTCATGCACTTTGTTTTTGTAAATTCGATGGACAAATGTCAAAATCGTACGGCACCGGAAGTTGATGTATCACATCAAATAAAAAAAGTTTATAATCAGCTGTCCCATGCTGCCACCTTGTATCTTTGCGCCATGGATAGAACTCTCTAAAATTTAAGCTAGAGTAGTGCTTTTTCGTTCATTTCAGAGATTCGAATCTTTTGTTCTTTTTCTGATGAACGACCAAGTTGTTCTTTTTGTTCATTTGTTCTTTTTTTTTCAAGCAAATTTGTTCACTGCTGCTCGCCTCGTGGAAAAAGGCAACAAGTATAGATTGGGGTGTGTATGCAGCAATGCTTTGTGTAGGTATTAGAGTTGTGCTTTTTCGTTCATTTCAGAGATTCGAATCTTTTGTTCTTTTTCTGATGAACGACCAAGTTGTTCTTTTTGTTCATTTGTTCTTTTTTTTTTCAAGCAAATTTGTTCACTGCTGCTCGCCCCGCGGAAAAAGGCAACAAGTATAGATTGGGGTGTGTATGCAGCATTGCTTTGTGTAGGTATATTTAAATGTGTTATGAATAAATAAGTTAATATATATATGTATAATTACCCTGCAAAAATCGCGAGTACTCCATGCATGCATGTATGGAGTACTCGCTATGGACCAACCGAGTACTCCAAAATTAACCACAATTCATACAAAAAATATGGTCCAATTAACATTGCGATGTCCTAGGACTGGACCATATACTCCAGCTTCGCATTACATCAGAGTAATCCATGGAGTACCCACAGTCCAATAAACATCGTGTAGTGATTACAATCGTTAAAAACGAGCAATGATCGGCTTACAATATGTTCATGTAGAAACATGAGTTGGTCCATTGCTGCATTACTGTGGAGTATAAATGTAATTACTCCAGTGGACCACATGATCCAACGATTTTTGCAGGGCACACATATCTTTAGTGTAAGTGGCATCATCGACATCCGTGCTCACTGTGAATTTCTGCGTATGTATGTATGAATTTAGAGCCTCCTGCGATTTACAACCAGATTGACTGAATTTTGTGTGTGTTAGTGCAGTCGGGTGGCTTCGTGACACACGTATTTGTTGTCGGCTACACGTTGATGAAAATCAAAAATTTTTGATTTTTTCATTTGACGCTTGCTTATTTAATAGTCGCGTGGTGTGATTGACAAAACAGCAGTGTTGTATTTAGTTTGTGTCGTCATTCACAATGAACAAGTACGCAGAAGAACAGCAATTCATATTAAAATTTATTGAAAATTATCAATGTTTACCAGCTTTATGGAATGTAAAGCTTTTATTATTATTTAATAAAATTTTTATTAATTTTTTTATTATTTAATAAAACTGCTGTAGTTGCAAGTAAAAAAAATCATTATCCGATGACGACATATTCACATCGGAACGCTACGGTTTCTCAATGCAAATGTTGATTGATGGCTTTTTATTTGATAGTCGCGGGGAAAGCGTCAAATACCCGACACGCACAGATAAAAAAATTCAGTCAATCTCGTTGTAAATCGCAGGAGTCTTTAAAAGAACAAATAGAACCGAAGTCGAAGATCTAGTTCACTTGTTCTGTTGAGAGACCCGGTCAATTGAACAAGTTCAGAACGAAACGACCCAACTCTAATTAAAGCGCAGCGGTTGTCGCTTGGTGTTAATTTTGTAAAAAAATAAATTTATTTACTAATTTATATATGAAATGGTAATTGAGTGTCGAGCTTGTCTTAATACAAATGACACGTCGTTTATACGGATGGATTCGAATATTGGTGATGGCATTGATTTCTTTACATGCTTTTGTGTATGCACCCAACTAAATGCACAACTCAATGATGGATTACCAGAAGTACTTTGTAGCAATTGCTCCCAGGATCTTCAATTAGCCTTCAATTTTGTGCAAAACGCAAAGCAAGCTGACCGATTGCTTAGAGAGCGTTTAATTAGTAAAAGTATAAGCGGAGATACATTAGAAGCATTAGACAAAGCAGGCGTTTCAATAGTAGAGGAGTCAGTAACTGTTTTAGAGGGTGCAGTTGATTCTTATGTAGTCGAAGAGCTTCTTGAAGATGATACCGATGAAATTGAAATTGATGTCAATGAGTGTGACGCAAATATTACAATTAAGGTAAGTAAAAGCCAATGAATTTTTGTAGTTGATTAGATCTGTTGTTGCTGTAGCAGCGTTTCGCCCCATCCAATAAATGCGAACTCTCACAAATTGTCATCAATGTTTTCCAATGGTGAGTCGGAGGAAACGTACAGGGTTGGACCAGAGTGATAAGGGTGTTAGATGCGTTGGTTTTACCATGCAATTAAAAATTTACCGAAATTCTATTAAACACAAGGCCTTCTATTCGTCATATGTGCTTTTTTTTAATCATATTTTGGTAAAAGACTAGAACAGTGGTCGCCTGCTAATATATGTGCAGAAATGTCGGAAAACGTTTGAAAATACGTTTTGAGCCCGACCACAATGATTCGAAGGCAAAAAATAATAATTTTAGTTCTGTTATTGTTGTTTTTGTAGCGATAAGGTTACTCCTCGAATGCTTTGGGGAGTGTTATCGATGTGATGGTCCTTTGCCGGATGCAGATCGGGTAAGCTCCAGTAACACAGCACCATTAAGGTTCTAGCCCGACCATCTCGGGAATGATTTATATGGCCACAATAAACCTTCAGGCCATAACTCCCTCCCCACCCCCAAGTTCCATGAGGAGTTTGGAAAAGCTATATATTGCGCCTAACCTAACCTACGACGGCATACCTACCGCGGGTATATTCTGACCTCCTAACCCGCTGGGGTTTTTTATTTCTGCCAAGAGATATTTTGATGGATTTGTTGCATACAATGCTTACGCACAAAGGTATATTGAGATTATTAAATTTTGATCACCAAACGGATTTTGGAACCACCCAGTGTATTTTTGGCTGCATATTCTATTAGTGCACCATTGACGATCTGGGTAAAATTTAAGCATTTTTTTTATAACACCTTTTTTTAATTTGTATGGGCCAAAACTGGGAATCTGCGGAATAAGAAAAATTTAGTTTTGGCATCTTCGCAGTTTGATTTCTTTTCCAATTTTTATTTATATTTTTTGTCGAAGCGTGGGCACTAAATGAAAATTTTGCCGTAATTTTTTTCTACATAGACGTTGTCGATGTTGTTGTTGTTGTTGTTGTTTTAGCAGTGCTTCGCCCCATCCAATAGGTGCGACCAATCACAAATTGTCATGAATATTTTCCAACGGGGAGTCGGAGGAAACGTGCAGGGTTGGACCAGAGTGATAAGGGTGTTAGATGCGTTGGTTTTACCATGCAATTAAAAATTTACCGAAATTCTATTAAACACAAGGCCTTCTATTCGTCATATGTGCTTTTTTTTAATCATATTTTGGTAAAAGACTAGAACAGTGGTCGCCTGCTAATATATGTGCAGAAATGTCGGAAAACGTTTGAAAATACGTTTTGAGCCCGACCACAATGATTCGAAGGCAAAAAATAATAATTTTAGTTCTGTTATTGTTGTTTTTGTAGCGATAAGGTTACTCCTCGAAGGCTTTTGGGAGTGTTATCGATGTGATGGTCCTTTGCCGGATACAGATCGGCTAAGCTCCGGTAACACAGCACCATTAAGGTTCTAGCCCGACCATCTCGGGAACGATTTATATGGCCACAGTAAACCTTCAAGCCATAACTCCCTCCCCACCCCAAGTTCCATGAGGAGTTTGGAGAAGCTATATATTGCGCCTAACCTAACCTACGACGACATACCTACCGCGGGTATATTCTGACCCCCTAACCCGCTGGGGTATTTTATTTCTGCCAAGAGATATTTTGATGGATTTGTTGTATACAATGCTTACGGACAAAGGTATCTTGAGATTATTAAATTTTGATCACCAAACGGATTTTGGAACCACCCAGTGTATTTTTGGCTGCATATTCTATTAGTGCACCATTGACGATCTGGGTAAAATTTAAGCATTTTTTTTTAATTTGTATGTGCCAAAACTGGGAATCTGCGGAATAAGAAAAATTTAGTTTTGGCATCTTCGCGGTTTGATTTCTTTTCCAATTTTTGTTTATATTTTTTGTCGAAGCGTGGGCACTAAATGAAAATTTTGCCGTAATTTTTTTCTACATAGACGTTGTTGTTGTTGTTGTAGCAGTGCTTCGCCCCATCCAATAGGTGCGACCAATCACAAATTGTCATCAATGTCCTCTAACGGGAGTCCAATGAAACTTGCAGTTTCAACAGGGGTGGACCATAATGAGGTGTTAGAGGCGTTGGTTCCACAATACAGTTGAAGAGATGGTTGGTGTCATGTGGGGACACGTTACAAGCAGGACATATGTTTTGTATGTCTGGGTTGATTCTGGATAGGTAAGAGTTTAACCTGTTACAGTATCCAGATCGAAGTTGAGTTAGAGTGACTCGCGTTTCCCTGGGGAGTGTGCGTTCCTCTTCCGCAAGCTTTGGGTACTGTTCTTTGAGTACTGGATTCACTGGGCAATTCCTGGCATAAAGGTCCGACGCCTATTTGTGGAGTTCACCAAGGACCTGCTTGTGTTTTTTTGCATCATACGGCTGAGTTCTCAGGTGCCATATTTCCTCATAAGTACTGACAGCAAGAGATTTGAGGATTTTATTACGGCTCTGGATTTTCGGTACAATTGCGGATGCATGCTTGTAGGGTTCTTATTATTTTTATTTAACTTATTTTTATTTAATTTAAAGTTTCTGCCCTGTATTTTAATTTTCAATATTGATTTTTCAATTTTCAAAAATTTTGATTATTGTGAAAAATTAAAAATAAAATAGACGCATACATTTAGGCGTATTGAAAAATGTATTTTAAAGTTTTTATAAATAAAAACGGTAATTATTTGAATATTAAGCATTTTCGCTATCTCTTAGAAGGACGTCAATTCACAGTGTATACTGATCATAAGCCTTTGATATTTGCTTTAAATTCAAAGTAACTAAAGTACAAAGTTAAATAAAAATTATATGAACCCTACAATGCTCACCAAAATGTAGATCCTGATCAAACGTCACACCCAAGATTTTGGGGTGTAGGACAGTCGGTAGCGTAGTGGCATCGACGTGGATGTTCAAAATAGTCGACATTGGGACGTCCATATTGTAAATAAGGTCGCGTAGGATTTAGTCGGTGAAAATGCCAGGTTTCGCTAGGCGAAAAAACTGGAGAGATCAGGGTGGTAGCCGTTTATTCTGTTGCAAAGCTCATCGTTATGTGGACCTGGGCCTGTGGCTATTATTGTGCAGTCATCGGCGTAGGAAACAATAGAACGTCCTTCTGTTGGCGAAGGTAGCTTTGATATAGACGTTGTAGAAGACAGGTGTTTAGCTCAAAAATTCTACGGATCCCGTAACCGATTTCGGATTGATCCATAATGATTTTTCGGTTTTTTGCTAATATCTTTTGATAAAAGCAAAATTTTTATCTACCGCCTTCGATTATTGGTACTGAAGTCGCAATTTTTTCGGACGTTCAAAAGCAGTTGCCTCCTGTTAGAATTTACCAAACTTTAAGCCGAAAAATGGTAAAAATCGAGATTTTATAACAAATTTTTTAGGAATTCGTGATGTTAAAAGAGCATACCCAAATCTCAAATTCGTTAAATAATATGAATATGTGTGCATAAATACATAAATTTATTACAAATAGGTGGAAACAAGAAATGAAGAAAGTTTGGAAAAAGCGTTAGAAGAAATAGAATTTATAGAAGAGAAATCCATAAATACCAACGTTCCATATGCTATAGATGAAATAAGTGAATTTCAAGAAGAACAAATCAACAGGGGCGACTACTATGCTGAAGATGAGAGCGATGAAGAGTATTTGAGAGAATACCAAGATAATGTTGAAGAAAACAGCAATTTAGATGTCTCATTAAAGGGATCCAAATGGAAATGTATTGAATGCAAACGTATCTTATGTGGTGATGTTTCATACGAAGGTCATATGAATATGCATCGTTCGTTACGCCCATACAAATGTGATCTTTGTACATGTGCATTTCGCTGTAAGATTATGCTTGAGCGACATATTCATTTACGTCATCAGCAAACACCTCTGGATAATGTGGATGAAAAGTTTTGTAAGTATTTTAAGCAAGCATAGAAAAAAATATTTATACTTAACCGTTTACTGTTCAGCAACTACCAACTGTTATCAATGTACGAAACAATTTGCTACATCTCTAGAATTACAAGAGCATGTTGATTTAGTACATTCTAACAGCTCTACTGTCCAATGTAAAAAATGTCTGATTTTACCCCCGTTCAAACGAGCTAATATTATTGAACATTTACGCACTGAACATCCTGAAGAGTATCACAAACATTTTCCAACAGAAGAAATACCAGAACATGAACCAGTCAAGTCGACATCATGGCAGTGTGATGTTTGTAAGAGTTATATGAGTTCAGAGGTAGCTTTGCAGGATCATCGGCATGCACATCAAAACGAACGTCCGAATGTATGCCAGTTTTGTAGTAAACGTTTTACTACCACTAGTAATTTACGTCAACATATGCGTGGTGTACATACCAAAGAATATGAGAAGTTATTAAAAGGCGCTGGTGATACGATTGTACAATGTGAAATGTGCAAAAAGCAACTATTACAGCGGAATCTAGACAAGCACATGGCGTTACATAGTAGAAAAGAACGTGAAGCAAAGGAAGCTCAAACGATATTCCTCTGTGCTTACTGCTGTAAGTATGTAGTTAGTAATTCATTAAATTAAAGCATTTATGTATATACAAAATTTGGTAAAAGTCTAGAACAGCGGCTTATCGATAATTCGACGGTCCCGAGTTCACTACCCAAAAAATTGTGTTCTAACTACATCATAATCTAGGCAAGAAGCTATCAATGCATGTTGAATCCTTAATATGATTTTTTAGAATTCATCGGTCTCTGGTTTAATTCCCAAAAAAAAAAACTTATCAGCTATCTTGAAAATAAAAAAAAAAAAAATCTGCTGAGTGGAGTGGGTGGACAAATATTTTATTTTGTCTTTACCAACTCTTAAAGTTTTAACAGAAGAGATGCCGCCGACGCTGCTAACTTCGCTTTTTTGGAACTAAAAAAATTTCTTTTATTCTTATTCTACAATTAAAAACAGCTAAAAAATGTCAAAATTACGCTTTTAAACATGTTTCTCAATACTAATTTTTAACACTTTGAATTGTCATTTCCTGTTTTCATATTGGAAACTTTAAGATATTTGAAAATTCCTAGAAATTAATAAATAATTTGTAACGGATTAAAAATTCGGTCAAATAATTTGTACCGAGGACCAATCGCTATACTTTATCTCAAACTTCATAAAATGTTTAATTTTTCTGAAAAAGAAAACATTTCTTTTTTCTTTTATAACGAAAAAAACTAAAAAATGAAAAATGTTTCTTTTTCAAAAAGCTATTACAATATTCCAATTTAAAACTAGTTAAAATATCTGATTTTTTCATATTGGCGAATAATTGGCCTTTCTAGAGTTGTTTGTTTGATAACTCTAGCCTTAACCGTTGCTGAGCAATTTGATTTTGAGACTATTTTTTTTAATTCACCCCATAAAATAATAATAAATCAATGCAAAGCGCGATAACACGCAAATATATTTGAGGCCGAGCTTCTTTACCAATTTGCGCCGTGCTCCTTTTAATGTTTGGTACAAATTTGGAGGACGGGATCTACATGCTTTATGCCGACTCCGAATTTTCACTGAGGTTTTCATAGCAGAAATACACTCGGAGTGCCAAATTACTCCCGATGGGCGACTCCGGTCAGAAAAACTGTTATTTTCTAATTGAAAAATTAAAAAAATCCAGGATCGGGGTGTTAGGCGGAGCACGCTACCACCACACCACGGCGGCCGCCCAAATTACGACAATTTACCCCATAGTGCGGCGCTTTTTGGCGACGTATATCTCTAGAAGGTAGGCATGCTTCCGCTATCCGACCATTTTCAGTATTGAATCTATTTGAGCGTCCGTGATGGAAGCTCTAGATGAACGTACATTCGAATGGTTGGCAGCAAATACACAAACACCCTGCTTTTTATGAAAAAAACTAGCAGACCCGACAGACATTGTTCTGCCCTAAATTTAGTCTATCTGCATACATTTTAAATATCTCTATCTTTGTCTCACTCCTATCTCTTTCTTAATCTCCTTCCCTCCTCCAGAGGGTGCTATGTATTTTGTTCCAGTCCCATTCCGAGTCCCAGCCCCACTCCTAGTCTCAGTCCTAATCCCAGTCCCAGTCCGTCTATGGTCTACTTCCCGGAAAAAAGGATCGTAAATATTAATATAGGCAAATTTATATACCAAATTTCAGGCAAATCGAATAGGACGTATGTAAATAGGTATGTGGGTATTATTAATTCATGTCTTTATTTCGGATTCGAATGCATATCAGTTTTGCCAGGTTGATGCGACTAAATCGAATATCACAATGAAAATTACTTTAAAGCTCTCAGCAACAGCTTTCATTTGATATTCATATTGCACACACATTCTAGGGGTATCCGAGTCCACGTTTTGGCCTATATCTCGAGACTGTAGTCACAAATAGGTATGAAAACTACTCTGTACTAAAGCACTCATCAACAGCTTCATTTGATAGCCATATTGTACAAACACATCCCAGGATTACGCAGGCCCACGTTTTGATTTCAAGGCCCTAGCTAGAACGGGATAAAAAGTATCCTCTAGTATAGCTACTAGGGCTGTGAACTGCATCTGGATTTTTCAACTATCCGGATAAACCGCATATTCGAATAACTGGAAAGCTAAGCAAAAAATCCGGCTATCCGGATTCACAAATGGGAAATCCGAATATCCGCTGTTCGGCTATCCGGATACGTAAATGGAAAATCCGGATATCCGTGTGTCCGGATACTGGAATATAAAAGCTTAATATCTGTATATCAGAATTAAACGAAGCAAAACATCGAGAAATTATTCACAAAATATGTTTGTAAAAACTTAAATTTTTGGTTGAGTTCAAGGCCGGGTTTTCTTAAATAAAACACTTGGATGTGTATTTTATTTTGTTTTTATTTTTCAATATTTCGACTTCAATCTGAAGTCATCCTCAGGACTGGAAATAACATAAAACATAATTATTAAAACCAAAAAAGGCATCAACAAACATTCATTACTTACATCTTAAGCTACGCGTTGAAGACTAAAAAAGCTCTACAATAGTTATATGTAACAAGCATACAATCGGTATAGACCGAAAAAGTAAACAAACAAAAGAAGAGTAATCGTAAACAAAATTCATAAAAACAACCATACATAAGACAGCAAACAGATGAGCATCCCAACATATCATAGTTGTTGCCCCGACGACGAACGTACATACATACATATATGTAAATAATTCGATCAGCATGGTTTTTTGTGCCTAAAGCGCCAAATACACGACACGAACATTTCCGCGAACATTCCCGTTATGTCATGTTTCTGCGACCTTTTCTGTCGTGTATGGTGGTGTTTGCCAGTTCGCGGAAATGTTCGCCAAAAATCAAAATATTTTAATTTTTGGCGAACATTTGCGCGAACTGTTCTTGTGTGTATGGCGAAAAAGCTCATAATCATAGTAATTTGTGAACGGAACAGACGTGCGCGGAAAAGTAAAATGGACAATAAAAAATTTCGGAGTGAATTTATTGAAATGTATAAATCTTTGCCATCATTGTGGCAAGTAAAAAGCAAATATTATTGTAATATAATTAAAAATAATAATGATTATGCGACTTTAATCGAAAAATTAAAAAATTTTTTGTAAAAGTTGGTCAAATGTTGCCTTGCTCATACGAACGTAATTTTTAAAATCATTTTGTGACGTGAATTCCAGTTCTTTAAGAAGCTCACTTTGTCCAAGAACTGCTCGTTTTTTAAACCATTCTTTGCACCAAATTCTCAAGGATCAAGTGGACCACATGATCCAACGATTTTTGCAGGGAGGTTGCGGAATGCATATGCACAATCGGCTGTGTCTGATTTGAAATTCATTTTCCTGTCATTAGGAGTGCCCAAAATATGAAGCATTTCTAATATAAATCGTTTGATATATTTTTTCTCTTTTTCTAAGATTATCGAAGTCAGGGTGGTGTCCGGTATCCTTACAGTGGGATGATAACGCCGTTTTGTTGTCCGAAAAATTATTCCGTAATTTTATATTTGATTTGTATGCAGATATCCTTGTCTTGAGTTTTGATTTTGTAGTGTATACCTTCTGGCATACGTGGGACCCGTCGCCATTACAAGGAATCTTGTTTACCACATCGGACTGATCCTGTACCCATGTAGCTTTCATGTTACTGAAAATATGCCGCAGAGTATTGCCATATGTAAAGGCTAGTCGCACGTTTTCTTTATCATACATATTAGAATATTTTATTCTTTCGGACAATCCTCCGACGTACGTGGCCGATTTATATATTTTATCATTTGAAGATCTTTCCATATTAATTTTTCGTGGGTAATCGTGGTTTGTTTATCGAGTCTGTCTCAAACCTTGATAACACATCCTCCATTACAATGTCCGCTACGATAGGTGACGCAGCCCCCCAGCGGGTTAGGGGATCAGAATATACCCGCTGTAGGTGTGCCTGTCGTAAGAGGCGACTAAAATACCAGATTCAAGGGGCTGTGTAGCGCAACCATTCAGGTTGCCAACGCAATATATAGCTTCTCCAAACCCAATTGTCGACCTCACCTATCCGCGGCGAGTCCTGTTTCACTAACAGACGAGGTTCTGGCGACACCAAGCTCCTCATGGAACTTGGGGGTAGGGAGGGAGGGAATGGCCTGAAGGTTTAATGTGGCCACATAAATCGTTCCCGAGATGGTCGGGCTAGCGCCTTAATGGTGCTATGGTACCGGAGCGTACCGGATCTGTATCCGGCAAAGGACCATCACATCGATAACACTCCCGAAAGCCTTCGGGGAGCAACCTTATCGCTACAATAACAACAACAACATAGGTGACGCAGGTGTTCCCATCGGCATCCCTGAACATTGCTCATATATTTTTTCATTGTACTTAAAGTACCTGTTATCTTTTATGCAGAACTTGACCACTGTCATGAAAAGTTCTTTGGTCATGGAGGTGTGTTCCTTAATCTTGTTCCACTTAGACTATAATATCGAGAGCCAAATCTACGGGGATACTCGAGAATAACGAAACAACATCAAACGACACTGAACTCTCATCGTCATAAACATATGTATCTTTTATTTTATTCTTGAATTCTATCGCGTTTTTAACTATACTTCGATGATATAGTAAATTTTTTTAAATTTTGGACAACAAATTGACATAAATTTTAGGACGGAGAATTGACAGAGGAACAAATGGGCCTGAGAGAAATGCCGCTCTTGTGGATGTTGGGCAGACCATATATACGGGGAGCATTGGACGTTTTACATTTGAGACGAAATTATTCTTTTAAGTCAATAACTTTATTGTTGTACATTTTCTCTACTATCTCATTATTCTTTTCTTCCTGAATTTATTTGTAACACGTCAAATTATATATTTCACAAAAAATACTATTTATTTGTTAAACAATTTCTAACGGTTCTGATCTGGACTCTTTTGGCGGATTGTGCGCAGACAATAATTTATTTTTAAATTCAAACAAATGATGTGTTGTGTCTTAATCCAAAAAAAAAAAAAACTGCCACAAGCTTTATCTACAAACTAAATGCTAAATCTTTTAATCATTGTCCAGGGAGTAAACACTTGGGTGTCATTTTTGATTCCAAACTCTCTTCTAGTCACATTGGCTTCATTGTTTCAAAATTTGTTGCAATGGTTGGCTTCAGTAGACGTAACACCAGTGACTTTAAGGACCCTATGACGTTGAAGGCACTTTATATATCCTTGGTCAGAAGTGGTCTTGAATATTGCTCAATAATATGGAATCCTTTCTATGAATCTAACTCCTATAAAATTGAGGGAGTTCAAAAAATGTTTACAAATATTGCTTTACGTATGCTTCACTGACCAGACGGCCCCCTATCACATACCAGCAGGCGCAAATTGCTTGGCCTTGAGGCTTTGCATAACAGAAGAACTTTCATCTCACTCATGCTTGCCTATAATGTAATAAACTTTAGCACGAATTGCTCGGATTTATCTAATTTGTTCATTCCATATATTCCACTGCGTGATCTTCGGCATAATAGATTACACAGGCCGACAGCATCTCAGACCCAGGAAACGGACTATATATTTTCGAAGGATTTTGATGCGATGATTCGAAATCTGGCCTCAAAATTGCTCTATCAGCTCTGGTTTTCAAGATATCCTAACCTAAAAGTGCAAAAAACATCGTTTTTGCCCATATTTGAGGTTATGTAGCCTTGCAGTTGTTTTTTTTTCACTAAAATTAAAGGATGGCATCTTTGAATGCAAGTCTTATTCTTTCTGATGGCGTTGAGTTTGCTCAAATATAATTTTTTTCGCAGATATCGTATTCTGAAATTTTGTGGTGTGGTAGGAGTGGTTTCTAGGGGTTAGAGGATACGGAAGTTGATGGGTTAACAGTTAAGTTGGTTAGCCCACTTGTGGTGTGAGATATCTAGATAAATAAGACTTATTTTAGGAAAAATATGCGAGTAAACGCTGGCCCCAGGGCTAAGTGGGTTAGCCTGCTTGCGATAGGGGTGGTTTCTAGTGGTTAGGGCTGTGTGGGACTTGGTACCCGAGGGTTAGATAGTGTAGGGGTGTGGTGAGTTAGCAAACTTATGGTGTGAGACAAAATTTTAAGAAAAAAAGACCAAATTCAAAAAAGTTAGTAATCGACTATATCATGTCTATGTTATCTCAATCGATTTTCAGGTGTAGGGAAATTTAGAAACATGAAAATTTCAAAATGCGATATCAGCAAAAGAAAATGATATTTGAAACTCAACGCCATTTGAAAAAAGAAGACGTGTACTTAAAGATGCTATCCTTTAATTTTGGTGAAAGAAAACATCTGCAAGGCTACATAACCTCAAATATGGGCAAAAACGGTGTTTTTTGCACTTTTAGGTTAGGATATCTCAAAAACCAGAGCTGATAGAAAAAGGACAGATTTGGATTCAGCGCATCATAAACCTTCGGAAAAATATAGGCTGGTTTCTGGGTTTGAATAATGGCTGAATTTTGTCGGCCTGTGTTATTTATCGAAATAACTCATAAAACGAATTATTAATTTTAGTAACAGCTTATATAAGTTTAAGCTTGAATTGTTTTCTATTTTTAACTAGTCTGTAAGAAAGCAGGCAGTTATCGACATGTAAAAATTGATGTAGATAAAAGTCAGCGCAAAGCATTTATCAAACACCAAATGCATGTCTCAATTGGGTGAATCCAATTTCAAGGGATTGCGTTTCCAACCCTCTCAAGGGGTTGCCAGCGCAATATATAGCTTCTCCAACCTAATTGTCAACCTCGCCTACCCGTGGCGAATCATGTTTCATTGACAGCCGAGGCTCTGGCGACCTCAAGTTCCTCATGGAGCTAAGGGTGGGGAGGGCGGGATGGCCTGGAAGGTTTAATGTGGTCATATAAATCGTTCCCGATATGGTCGTGCTAGTACCTTAATATTGCTTTGTTACCGCAACGTACGGGTCTATATCCGGCAAAGGACCATAACATCGGCCCAAAGCCTTCGGGGAGTGTCTTTATCGTTAATACAACAACAACAACAAAGCATGTACTTTTAGCCTGAATGAATTAAATAAGTAAATAAAATGCGCGCACAAAGAAATGACTAGTAATTCAGATTGATATTATTGACTTGTTGACTTGGCACATTTTGAACAACTGACACGACTTAGCACATTTACACATCATTGCCCACAGCACGTAAAAATTAAAAATTCAAATTTTTTTTGTGATCGTTGTATTTTGAATTCAGTTTTAAAACTGTATTAAAATAAAATTTTTCAAAAAAAGTGATTTAGCACATTTTCACATTAAGCTAACGATATGTTTATGACGATGAGAGTTTAGTGTCGTTTGATGTTGTTTCGTTATTCCCGAGTATCCCCGTAGATTTGGCTCTCGATAATATAGAGTCTAAGTGGAACAAGATTAAGGAACACACCTCCATGACCAAAGAACTTTTCATGACAGTGGTCCTGCATAAAAAATAACAGGCACTTTAAGTACAATGAAAAAATATATGAGCAACGTTCAGGGATGCCGATGGGATCACCTGCGAGACGATATCTATAAACAAACCACGATTACTCACGAAATATGTGGATGACATATACGCTATTATCAAGACAGAACACGCAGATGTGGTGCTTAACCTTCTTAATAGCTATTAAAATCTATAAAGTTCACGATAGAGATAGAGAAACATGGACAGATACCATTTCTAGATGTAATAATAATTTAGAGGAACAACAAGTTGAAGATAAATTGGTACAGAAAGCCAACCGCATCTGGGAGGCTTTTTATTATACACTTCAACTCAAACCATGAAAAGAGTTTAAAAATAAATAATAAATAAATACTGCTAATAATTTTGTAAAACGGGTTCTTTCCACAAGCGATAAAATTTTCCACCCTAAAAATAAGAAAATTATCGAAAATATACTCGAGGATAACGACTTTCCCGTGAAATTAATAAGGAAACTGATTTTTAATTATCGGCCCAGTGATAAAAATACCGAATGATCTTCAAATGATAAAATATATAAATCGGCCACGTACGTCGCAGGATTGTCCGAAAGAATAAAATATTCTAATATGTATGATAAAGAAAACTTGCGACAATACTCTGCAGAATATTTTCAGTAACATGAAAGATAAGATACCCACACAGGATCAGTCCGATGTGGTATACAAGATTCCTTGTAATGGCGATGGGTCCCAAGTATGCCAGAAGGTATATGTGGTTACTACAAAATCAAAATCAAGACAAGAATATCTGCACACAAATCAAATATAAAATTAAGGAATAATTTTTCGGACAACAAAATGGCGTTATCATCCCACTGTAAGGATACCGGACACTACCCTGACTCGATAATGTAATCATCTTAGAAAAAGGAAAAACTATAACAAACGATTTATATTAGAAATGCTACATATTTTGGACACCCCTAATGACCGGAAAATGAATTTCAAATCAGACACAGCCGATTGTGCATATGCATACCGCAACCTCCCTGTAAAAATCGCGAGTACTCCATGCATGCATGTATGGAGTACTCGCTATGGACCAAGCGAGTGCTCCAAAATTAACCACAATTCATACAAAACATATGGTCCAATTAACATTGCGATGTCCTCGGACCGGACCATATACTCCAGCTCCGCATTACATCAGAGTAATCCATGGAGTACCCACAGTCCAATAAACATGGTGTAGTGATTACAATCGTTAGAAACGAGCAATAATCGGCTTACAACATGTTCGTGTAGAAACATGAGTTGGTCCATCGCTGCATTACAGTGGAGTAGAATGGTAGGTACTCCAGTGGACCACAAGGTCCAACGATTTTTGCAGGGCTGTTACTTAGGCACAAAAAACAATGCTGATCGAATTATTTACATATATGTATGTATGTACGTTCGTCGTCGGGGCAACAACTATGACATGTTGGGATGATCATCTGTTTGCTGTATTATGTATGGTTGTTTTTATGAATTTTGTTTACGATTACTGTTATTTTGTTTGTTTACTTTTTCGGTCTATACCAATTGTATGCTTTTTACATATAACTATTGTAGAGCTTTTTTTGTCTTCAAAGCGTAGCTTATGATGTAAGTAATGAATGTTTGTTGATGCCTTTTTTGGTTTTAATAATTATGTTTTATTAACAATTGTTTTTGTTTTTATCGGCCTGTTGATAAATGAGTCAAGGTTCGATTCGAGCTCAAGGCCAGAACAATAATTTTTTTTTTTCTAATGATAATTATTGTTATTTTTTAATTTTTCTAAATTTGAAAAATTGTATTTTTGTTTTTGGAATAGTAAGTAGAAAATTTTTCAGACAACCTGCCATAGCTGCGCAGATAGATCCATTTCGAAGGGTGCTAAGCCTTCATCATCAGTACGCTTTAGGCATACTGTGCTAACCATTTAGCTATACAGCGGTGGTGTGTTTGACTGGCAAATTTGCTACTTCTATTCCTTTTTACCAACCATATTTATTCAGCGTTGCGCCATCTGGTGCAAATCACTGATAATGTTGGATTTTTGTTTATTGTCAATTACTTTGTTTGACATTCCCAAGTGCTCATGGTTTATTAACAATTGTTTTTGTTTTTATCGGCCTGTTGATAAATGAGTCAAGGTTCGATTCGAGCTCAAGGCCAGAACAATAATTTTTTTTTCTAATGATAATTATTGTTATTTTTTAATTTTTCTAAATTTGAAAAATTGTATTTTTGTTTTTGGAATAGTAAGTAGAAAATTTTTCAGACAACCTGCCATAGCTGCGCAGATAGATCCATTTCGAAGGGTGCTAAGCCTTCATCATCAGTACGCTTTAGGCATGCTGTGCTAACCATTTAGCTATACAGCGGTGGTGTGTTTGACTGGCAAATTTGCTACTTCTATTCCTTTTTACCAACCATATTTATTCAGCGTTGCGCCATCTGGTGCAAATCACTGATAATGTTGGATTTTTGTTTATTGTCAATTACTTTGTTTGACATTCCCAAGTGCTCATGGTTTATTAACAATTGTTTTTGTTTTTATCGGCCTGTTGATAAATGAGTCAAGGTTCGATTCGAGCTCAAGGCCAGAACAATAATTTTTTTTTTTCTAATGATAATTATTGTTATTTTTTAATTTTTCTAAATTTGAAAAATTGTATTTTTGTTTTTGGAATAGTAAGTAGAAAATTTTTCAGACAACCTGCCATAGCTGCGCAGATAGATCCATTTCGAAGGGTGCTAAGCCTTCATCATCAGTACGCTTTAGGCATGCTGTGCTAACCATTTAGCTATACAGCGGTGGTGTGTTTGACTGGCAAATTTGCTACTTCTATTCCTTTTTACCAACCATATTTATTCAGCGTTGCGCCATCTGGTGCAAATCACTGATAATGTTGGATTTTTGTTTATTGTCAATTACTTTGTTTGACATTCCCAAGTGCTCATGGTTTATTAACAATTGTTTTTGTTTTTATCGGCCTGTTGATAAATGAGTCAAGGTTCGATTCGAGCTCAAGGCCAGAACAATAATTTTTTTTTCTAATGATAATTATTGTTATTTTTTAATTTTTCTAAATTTGAAAAATTGTATTTTTGTTTTTGGAATAGTAAGTAGAAAATTTTTCAGACAACCTGCCATAGCTGCGCAGATAGATCCATTTCGAAGGGTGCTAAGCCTTCATCATCAGTACGCTTTAGGCATGCTGTGCTAACCATTTAGCTATACAGCGGTGGTGTGTTTGACTGGCAAATTTGCTACTTCTATTCCTTTTTACCAACCATATTTATTCAGCGTTGCGCCATCTGGTGCAAATCACTGATAATGTTGGATTTTTGTTTATTGTCAATTACTTTGTTTGACATTCCCAAGTGCTCATGGTTTATTAACAATTGTTTTTGTTTTTATCGGCCTGTTGATAAATGAGTCAAGGTTCGATTCGAGCTCAAGGCCAGAACAATAATTTTTTTTTCTAATGATAATTATTGTTATTTTTTAATTTTTCTAAATTTGAAAAATTGTATTTTTGTTTTTGGAATAGTAAGTAGAAAATTTTTCAGACAACCTGCCATAGCTGCGCAGATAGATCCATTTCGAAGGGTGCTAAGCCTTCATCATCAGTACGCTTTAGGCATGCTGTGCTAACCATTTAGCTATACAGCGGTGGTGTGTTTGACTGGCAAATTTGCTACTTCTATTCCTTTTTACCAACCATATTTATTCAGCGTTGCGCCATCTGGTGCAAATCACTGATAATGTTGGATTTTTGTTTATTGTCAATTACTTTGTTTGACATTCCCAAGTGCTCATGGTTTATTAACAATTGTTTTTGTTTTTATCGGCCTGTTGATAAATGAGTCAAGGTTCGATTCGAGCTCAAGGCCAGAACAATAATTTTTTTTTCTAATGATAATTATTGTTATTTTTTAATTTTTCTAAATTTGAAAAATTGTATTTTTGTTTTTGGAATAGTAAGTAGAAAATTTTTCAGACAACCTGCCATAGCTGCGCAGATAGATCCATTTCGAAGGGTGCTAAGCCTTCATCATCAGTACGCTTTAGGCATGCTGTGCTAACCATTTAGCTATACAGCGGTGGTGTGTTTGACTGGCAAATTTGCTACTTCTATTCCTTTTTACCAACCATATTTATTCAGCGTTGCGCCATCTGGTGCAAATCACTGATAATGTTGGATTTTTGTTTATTGTCAATTACTTTGTTTGACATTCCCAAGTGCTCATGGTTTATTAACAATTGTTTTTGTTTTTATCGGCCTGTTGATAAATGAGTCAAGGTTCGATTCGAGCTCAAGGCCAGAACAATAATTTTTTTTTCTAATGATAATTATTGTTATTTTTTAATTTTTCTAAATTTGAAAAATTGTATTTTTGTTTTTGGAATAGTAAGTAGAAAATTTTTCAGACAACCTGCCATAGCTGCGCAGATAGATCCATTTCGAAGGGTGCTAAGCCTTCATCATCAGTACGCTTTAGGCATGCTGTGCTAACCATTTAGCTATACAGCGGTGGTGTGTTTGACTGGCAAATTTGCTACTTCTATTCCTTTTTACCAACCATATTTATTCAGCGTTGCGCCATCTGGTGCAAATCACTGATAATGTTGGATTTTTGTTTATTGTCAATTACTTTGTTTGACATTCCCAAGTGCTCATGGTTTATTAACAATTGTTTTTGTTTTTATCGGCCTGTTGATAAATGAGTCAAGGTTCGATTCGAGCTCAAGGCCAGAACAATAATTTTTTTTTCTAATGATAATTATTGTTATTTTTTAATTTTTCTAAATTTGAAAAATTGTATTTTTGTTTTTGGAATAGTAAGTAGAAAATTTTTCAGACAACCTGCCATAGAACCTTGACTCATTTATCAACAGGCCGATAAAAACAAAAACAATTGTTAATAAACCATGAGCACTTGGGAATGTCAAACAAAGTAATTGACAATAAACAAAAATCCAACATTATCAGTGATTTGCACCAGATGGCGCAACGCTGAATAAATATGGTTGGTAAAAAGGAATAGAAGTAGCAAATTTGCCAGTCAAACACACCACCGCTGTATAGCTAAATGGTTAGCACAGCATGCCTAAAGCGTACTGATGATGAAGGCTTAGCACCCTTCGAAATGGATCTATCTGCGCAGCTATGGCAGGTTGTCTGAAAAATTTTCTACTTACTATTCCAAAAACAAAAATACAATTTTTCAAATTTAGAAAAATTAAAAAATAACAATAATTATCATTAGAAAAAAAAAATTATTGTTCTGGCCTTGAGCTCGAATCGAACCTTGACTCATTTATCAACAGGCCGATAAAAACAAAAACAATTGTTAATAAACCATGAGCACTTGGGAATGTCAAACAAAGTAATTGACAATAAACAAAAATCCAACATTATCAGTGATTTGCACCAGATGGCGCAACGCTGAATAAATATGGTTGGTAAAAAGGAATAGAAGTAGCAAATTTGCCAGTCAAACACACCACCGCTGTATAGCTAAATGGTTAGCACAGCATGCCTAAAGCGTACTGATGATGAAGGCTTAGCACCCTTCGAAATGGATCTATCTGCGCAGCTATGGCAGGTTGTCTGAAAAATTTTCTACTTACTATTCCAAAAACAAAAATACAATTTTTCAAATTTAGAAAAATTAAAAAATAACAATAATTATCATTAGAAAAAAAAATTATTGTTCTGGCCTTGAGCTCGAATCGAACCTTGACTCATTTATCAACAGGCCGATAAAAACAAAAACAATTGTTAATAAACCATGAGCACTTGGGAATGTCAAACAAAGTAATTGACAATAAACAAAAATCCAACATTATCAGTGATTTGCACCAGATGGCGCAACGCTGAATAAATATGGTTGGTAAAAAGGAATAGAAGTAGCAAATTTGCCAGTCAAACACACCACCGCTGTATAGCTAAATGGTTAGCACAGCATGCCTAAAGCGTACTGATGATGAAGGCTTAGCACCCTTCGAAATGGATCTATCTGCGCAGCTATGGCAGGTTGTCTGAAAAATGTTCTACTTACTATTCCAAAAACAAAAATACAATTTTTCAAATTTAGAAAAATTAAAAAATAACAATAATTATCATTAGAAAAAAAAATTATTGTTCTGGCCTTGAGCTCGAATCGAACCTTGACTCATTTATCAACAGGCCGATAAAAACAAAAACAATTGTTAATAAACCATGAGCACTTGGGAATGTCAAACAAAGTAATTGACAATAAACAAAAATCCAACATTATCAGTGATTTGCACCAGATGGCGCAACGCTGAATAAATATGGTTGGTAAAAAGGAATAGAAGTAGCAAATTTGCCAGTCAAACACACCACCGCTGTATACCTAAATGGTTAGCACAGCATGCCTAAAGCGTACTGATGATGAAGGCTTAGCACCCTTCGAAATGGATCTATCTGCGCAGCTATGGCAGGTTGTCTGAAAAATTTTCTACTTACTATTCCAAAAACAAAAATACAATTTTTCAAATTTAGAAAAATTAAAAAATAACAATAATTATCATTAGAAAAAAAAAATTATTGTTCTGGCCTTGAGCTCGAATCGAACCTTGACTCAATTATGTTTTATGGTATTTCCAGTCCTGAGGATGACTTCAGACTGAAGTCGAAATATTGAAACAAAATAAAATACACATCCAAGTGTTTTATTTAAGAAAACCCGGCCTTGAGCTCAACCAAAAATTTCAGTTTTTTAAACACTAACGGCCAATAACGAGACAAATAAAATATGTTTGTAGATTATTAAATTAACGTCAAAAATTAAAAAGCTACAATTTTACAAACAAGTGAAAATAAGAACAGTGCTATTTGTTTATATTGTGAAAAAACGCCGTTAATTGATTTAAATGCCCCACGAATTTATTGTTATTACTGTTAAGTAACAATATATTGTACATCAATTTGTTGCTTTCACTGGATATCCAAAAATACGGTTTATAAATCCGGATATCCGGATAATTTCACAAACGAATATTAACCGGATATCCATGCCGTCCGGGTTTTATCCGTATCAACGGATATTCGAATATGCGGATAGTCCCAGCCCTAATAGCTACCTCTTCACCACTTTTCAGCCAAGTCGGTTCATCCGTTCTTGAGTTATAGTGTAACTAACACCACTTTCTTTTATATATATATTAGGGTGGGTCGATTTATTAACCGATATCGCGCCATCGATTTTTCGATAGGATTTGGACTTAGGAAAAAAGTTCCACTACGCATAGACTTTTTTTCAACTTTGATTTTTAAGATTTTTTTCATGACCTACTAAAAAGATTTTCATTTGATTGTAAAATTTTCACGTATACCCTGTCCGACCCAAAAATGTCCGCTAAAACTTTGGCGATAACAGTTTTTTTTTGGGTCGGACAGGGTATACATATCAAAATTTTTTTAGTAGGTCATAAAACAACCTTAAAAATCCTAGTCGAAAAAAAGTAAAAAAATGAAATTTCACAGTCTCGAAAATTATTTTTTTGGGTATGCGTAGTGGAACTTTTTTTCCTGAGCCCAAATCCTATCGAAAAATCGATGGCGCGATATCGGTTAACTTTCGTCCATACAAATCGACCCACCCTAATTTATATAGATTTAACTTTTTCAAACCATTTTGGAGAGGAACCAACTAACTTGTTTAAAGCAGAACTGAATTTAATATTTCAAAATTTAATTGCAAGTAAGCAATATTTCAATCGAGTGATAATTTGCCACGCCCCTATTATAGAGATTCCTTCACATTATGACAAAATTAAACATCTCACTTACATAGCTGTTTTAAAATGCAAAAATCCCGTTTAAAATCGGTTCTTTCTGTTCGCAGTTTTTAGATTAAATATACATATAACGACTTTATTTTATAAGATGTATAGATTGCGAAGGGTTTAGGAATTGAGGAAAAGCTAGATAATTCTGCGCCTGGGTGTTTTTTTTTAATCATTTCGTGACTCAATCACGCCAGAACGGCTGAAAAGAAATTTAACACGCTGATAGACAAAAAGTGTGGAACAATCTACAGGCTATATTTTTAGTGGGTGGAGGGGTCTTATACACCTAGGGAACAGTAGTTTTTTTTTATTACTTTTAGCCGGTATAACTTTGAGCATATTGACTTTGAACAGTGATATTAAGGCCCGGTTTTTCAGTACAAGTTCAACTCAGTTTGTCAGTTAAAGTACGCTTAAACTTATTCTGCAGTTTTTCAGTCAACTTTAACTGATGTTTAAGCTTAGCTTAAGCGGCCGATCTGCCAGGGTCAAACTCTAGTTAATCTATCAGTTATATGCGTTCGTACGAAATGGCGTCGAATATACCCAACAAGTATTTGTGTTTGAGTACCATTAGAGCTCATGTTGATAACTAGGCATACTTCTAAAATCTCAAAAGTTCTTTCGAAACAGTGGCTGAACTCGACAATCATAGCGTACTCACAAAAGAGGAAATTTTTTATAAAGCAAAAAATTACATTACTTAAGTTGAAAAAATTTAATTCCCAAATTGTGGTTCTCTAACTGGACTCAATTGTAAGATTCCATAATACAGTATTTTCACGAAAATAAAATAAAATATGTGTAATTCAGTTTTAATTAATTACGCTTCATTACTGCTGTTGGTTTTGGTGGTACCATCTTGGAGATTTTTTTCCAACTCCACCTCAACTCGATGTCCAGTGTAGGATATCAACTGGAGAAATGTGTTGAATATTCATTTGAGAATTGTATATTTCTCCAAATCTCTCCCAAGTTGGATAATAGCCGTGTTTTTTTTTTTTTTTTACACGTGTATACGTTTACGTTTGCGCGTAAAAAAACGCTTATCCTCGCTTAGATAACCTTTAGGAGACCAATATAGCGGCAGTGGTTAAATAACTAGCTAAAGAACATGTTGTACCGAAAAGCGCAGACACAAACCTCTGATGGCCATAGTGTATAACATATAGCTGAACCTGCTGCGATGAATAGTGGACACACACCATTTTTAGAGGTGATACATAGACACATATTTCAGTTGCATCTGAGTATTATGCGTATTGAAATTTAGTAGTACTAATTTTATGCGCAGCAATTTCAGAGGTGTATTTAAAGTTTGACGCTTAACAGTCCATATAAAGTTTAAGCGTAAACGTATATAGATGTAAAAAACACACAGCTAATAACTAATAAAATAATATTAATGACGTTGGAGATCAACTCGAAAACTCTTAGTTTTACAAAATTTCTCAAAGGTTGGTAGTGTTTGGAGAATGAAGTTGGACATCAACTCGAGACCTATCTGGATTAAATATAATTTAATAATGATGTGGGATATCACTTCCGGAACTAGATATATATTTCGCTGGAGAATTTTTTTCCATGTTTGTTGGGTAAACAAAATCCAGCTGTTGCCGTATCTACAAATTATGTAGATAATAAAAAACCAATGTTGCCGTACAAAAAGCCAACACCAAAGGTGGCCTTAAAATGTGGCTGGCAAACTGCTCAGTAGTTTAATTGGAGTTTAAATTTGACTAGAGTTTAAGCAAACTTAGTTTAAGCTTAGCTTAACCAACTACTGAAAAACCGGGGCTAAGTCTACGGGCTATACTAATAGAGGTATAACAATCTAGGAAAACTTTGCGGATTTTTTGGGATTGTTTTTTTTATCATTTCTTATTGTTTTCTGATCAATTCAGGACTTTCAAATTGATTACAATCATTTCGAGACTATCTCCGGATCATTGTGGAACTGTTTTTAGGATATTTTCGGGGCTATTTCGGGCAAATTTTAAGACACTTCCGTGACAAAAAAGAGCCCGGTACATCCTTCTTGAGAATGACCTCTTATTAAATTATTTATTACATTAACAAAGCCGGTTTGTAGTGATTGAGTCAGAAAGGTAGCATGTGATCACACCCACTTCGAAACATTCAGATATCCATACAGCCCTACTTTCCCATTTATTATATATACATATATATATGTATGATTCATGATGTATATAGAGTTTGGTCTAAATAATTTTGGGAAAGTAATCAGTTTCGGGGAGTATTTCCTAGTTGTTTGGAGGAAATAAGCGTTAGTTAATAAAACAACAATTATCAATATCTTTTAAGAACTTTAAATTCTGAATGTTTGAGTTTCTTTCTTTTAAAATTCAACAAAAAAAAAAAAAAAAACAAAAAACATCTGTATACTAAATTATTTCTCAGCACGCGAGTGTAAAAATCAAAAATCTCTTAATCAACACGAGAAATCCCATCAAGGTGCATCGCCAGATATTATATATATATGTGACGATTGTGGTCGTTCCTATGCAACGCAACATTTACTACAACAACATCGTAAGCAAGCGCACAAAGATCGAGATAATTTCTGTCCGATTTGTGGTAATGCGTTTAAACTTAAAAATCAACTGAGTAATCATATGAAATTACATTTGGAAAAGAATATACAATGTCCGCATTGCGAGAAATGTTATGCACGCCGTTTTGATTTAGATGTACATATGCGGTCACACACCGGAGAGCTACCGTTCGCTTGTCATCTATGCGATAAACGTTTTGCCATTAAAGTACGCCTAACATATCATTTACAAAAGCATTATGGTATTAAACATCGTTGTAAAGATTGTGGTGCAGAATTCAATTCGAAACAGAAATTAAAGGCACACAGTTATAAACATACAGGGATGCCATATCGTTGCGAAAAATGTGATGGACATGGATTTGCTAATCGGGACGTGTAAGTAATGCATGAATAAATATATTTAAATACAGGGACCCAAAACAGTTTGTCACTTAAAAGTCCTTGGAAAAAGTAATTTTTTTTTAATCTTTGAAGGAAAATTCAAATAAAACAAAATAAATAAAATAATATAATATAAAAAAATTAATTAAACAAAATAAAATACAATTGTTGTTGTTTTATCGGCCTGTTGATAAAGGTTTCACGGTTCGATTCAAGCTCAAGGCCAGAACAATAATTTTTAAGATAATTATTGCTTTTTTTATTTAAATTATTTCATAATTGAAAAATTGTTTTTTTTTTGCGCATTTCTTAGGGATCAGAAGGCGGCGGGAGTTGCCTGCTTCCATTCATCATAGAAATTTTCTGGCGGTCAAGTCGAGTTGAATTCGTCTTTCGTCATATGGGAAAATCTTTTCAAGCCTTCTTAAAAAATCTTTGCGCAATTTCTGAATGGCTACATCAAATATACCAAGAGCTCTTCCGTTGCTTATGATATACTTTTCGACTTAAAATAAAGAATATTGTGGTAGAATGTACATATTTTAGCACAAATTTGTAAAAATAAGTGTTCTTTCTTAAACCAATTTCCTTTAACTATTTTGATGCATTCTCTTTAATTTAACAAGTGAAAAAACTCCTCAGAAATGGCAGAGAAGTAGAGAAGTGAGTGAGAGTCACTCACATTAATAGTACCTACTGTTCTCCCATAACCAGTTTCGGCTTTTTCGAACATTGTTCAGAATAAGAGGAAAGGGAGAAGTGAAAAGACACAAGGAATTTTTATTTAGAATACGAGGAATGCACGGTGGGGTGTTTAATCAATCTAGCTGGCCAAACGTCTTTTTTTCAAAATATTACAATTTTTTTTAAATATACTCCCTGTCGTTGGTAGATGTGCACTGAATAGTATATATACCCCAAAACCCATCTGCAAAGTCAACGGAGCTAGCCACGCACATCTGAATTTGTATAAAAATTGTATGCAGTTCGATGTTTTTTGGATTAAAAAGCAATATACCCTTCTAACCTAAATACTTGCTCACTTGTTTAGCCTTAATCAAATCTAGTTACATTTTGTTTTAGGACAGATAAATGTGTTTCTAATTCATATGTTAGATTTTTTATTCCGCATGTTTTAACTGAGTTATTCTACTTGCAATGCTACTGCTTTTCAATATTAAATTTTTTAAAAACCTTGCAAAAAAAAATATATATCTTTTTTCATGGCATATCATGTCAGTAGTTTTTTGGCAATACATAAGCCTGTGTTTGTTTCAAAGTTTAATAACAAAAACGGCTGCGCATATCCGCGATTTTTTGAGTGGTGATCAATTTTGTAAGAGGCTGATACCCTTATTGGCAAAAGGTGGCAACCTTGTGAAAAGTGTTTCTATCGGAACCCGCCTATGGAAGCAGAGGTAGAGGGCGGCTCCAATCCGTTGGAAGGACTAGGTGGAACACGATTTAAACTCCCTTGGTGTGACCAATTGGCGCCGGTTGGCGGAACGAAGGAGCGAATGGCGCGCCTTGTTGGACGGCCATAACCGTTTAGACGGTTAAGCGCCAATTAAGTAAGTATCGATGTACTAAATTTGATTCAAATCGGTTAAGCCGTTCCCGAGATGGTAGTGGATATAAAAAGAAATATAAAAAAGGTGAGGTGGCAACCCTAAGTGGCAAGGGAGTACCACGAAATCCCCCCAAAAAAATACCCAAACAAAATCCCCAAAGAAAAAAAAATACCCAAACACATAATCCCCAAATTCAAAATCCCCAAACACAAAATCCCAGTGCTATGATAAAGATCATGACCGTGTAAAAAATAGCAGGGAGTGCCACGAAATCCCCAAAAAAAAATACCCAAACACAAAATCCCTAAAGAAAAAAATACCCAAACACAAAATCCCAGTGCTATGATAAACATCACGACCGTGTAAAAAATAGCAATATCTCTTTCCTCTTTCATTCATATTTATGTATTTATAACTATATATTCACGTTTGGACTATACATATTTTTACTTATCCATATATAGGACTGCTAGTCGCTCTAATTCGAACAAGCTAACAGAAGCGTGTACTACGCAGAAGGACATCACCGTGGCGGAAGCCACTTTTATACCACACACCCGGACTTAACATCGCGTTGCCCAGGGTTATTTTTTATAAGCGCGGCCGAAGGCCTCCTATGCAGAAAGTTGGTATGGATTATTAGCCTCTTTTGGTAGCGGCGATTTTAAACCTAATTTTTTTTTTTTTTTTTTGGATTTCGTGGCACTCCCTGAATTAATTTCACACATAAAATGAGGATTTTGTGTTGGGGATTTTGATTTTTGGGATTTTGGTTTGGGGATTTGGTTTTGGGGATAACGTGGTAGACCCAAAATAGCAATATCTCTTTCCTCTTTCATTCATATTTATTTATGTATAACTATAAATTCACGTTTTGGCAATACATATTTTTACTTATCCGTATATAGGACTGTAGCCCAGGGTTATTTTTTATAAGCGCGTCCGAAGGCCGCCTATGCAGAAAGTTGGTATGGATTATTAGCCTTTTTTGGTCGCGGCGATTTTAAACCTAATTTGAATTTATATCACACATAAAATGGGGATTTTGTGTTGGGGATTATGAGTTTGGGGATTTTGATTTTGGGGAGTTTGATTTTGGGGATTTTGATTTGGGGATTTTGTTTTGGGGATTTTGATTTTGGGGATAACGTGGTAGACCCAAGTGGCAACCCTACTTAAAAATGTCAATAGAAATGCGGAGTAAAATTCTTTTCGTTTATTACCCATATTGACATATCCATGTAATGCCAAAAAAAATTACCACCGGTCCATCCGAAACCGGGGTCCCGAGCCATAGTAATTCTGCGCGGACCACCGTGAATTTACTGTCAAATATTTCCTTTCATAACAATGAAGTGAGACAACCACTTTATGAACAAAAAAAATTCCGGTTTAAATTTTGGCCAACTAGATTGATTAAATACCCCACCGTGGAATGGGAGAAGGGAAAAAACCCGGAAGGAATTTTTGTTTAGAATTGGGCTGAATATAATTTATTAAATAGGCACATATTTGGTTATGTGCAACATTGTTGAATATGTGGGCATGCATTTTATTTTGATTACCTTTACAGTTAAAAATTTTTATGTCAAATGCGTAATATTTTTCTGGGGCTACTGACGGATGTTCGTCAATGAAGCAGGTGGCTCTGTGTGAAAAAGAAAAAAAGGATAATTTCATTAAACAAAACTGTGATTCCATTAAATTTCTGTGTGCAATTGCCATAAGCGGGCTTTAAGGGCCAATTAAACTTCCTTAACCCTAACGCCATAGTCGTAACCATAACCATATCCATAACCATGTCCAATGTCATCGATTAATGGTGCCTTAACCTAAAAATCGTGAAAATTTCTCAAAAATGGAGAAAACGCAAAAAAATACAAACATATTCCACAAAAAATAAGTCTCTTAGTCATAGAGTATCCAAAACAATGAATAAA
Source organism: Eurosta solidaginis (assembly GCF_040869045.1). NCBI lineage: Eukaryota > Metazoa > Arthropoda > Insecta > Diptera > Tephritidae > Eurosta > Eurosta solidaginis. The sequence continues at coordinate 218,091,787 of NC_090322.1, read as the reverse complement.
ATCTACAAAAAGTTATTAAATTCACCAACTCAAATATTTTTAGGTTATGGATATGACGAGAAACCGAAAACCAATTGGTTGGCTATGGTATGTTTATGGCGTTAGCGTTATGGTATGGCACCATTAATCGATTGTATTGATTTCCATAATGTAGGTTGGATCACCTGTTTTATATGATTATGGTTATATGGTTATCATTAGTTGGCTCTTTAAATGGAGCTCCATTATTTTTCCATTTGAACTTATTATAATGGGTACCTTGCTTGCCATGCTTAAAGTGAGTTAGTAAAAAGCACAATCGTTATCCTAAACGTAAGTCGTTAGGTAAAATCTCGACAAATTCGCCACGTTAGAAGTTAGTACTGCAATTCTGCCGCTTTAGTAACGACACTTGCCGGCAGTGGCTGTAAAGCCACTCTTCTTCCTTTTAAGCGAATTAAATTTGTCACCTCGTTAATGATGTCAAAACTGGGTTAGTGAATGGCACAGCCGCTATCGAAAGTGAACCGAACCGTACCCGTCCCCCAGCGGGTTAGGGGTCAGAATATACCCGCGGTAGGTATGCCTGTCGTAAGAGGCGACTAAAATACCAGATTCAAGGGGCTGTGTAGCGCAACGCTTCAGGTTGCCAGCGCAATATAAAGCTTCTCCTAACCCAATTGTCAACCTCACCTATCCGCGGCGAATCCTGTTTCACTAACAGACGAGGGTCTGGCGACCCCAAGCTCCTCATGGAACTTGGCGGTGGGGAGGGAGGGATGGCCTGAAGGTTTGATGTGGCCATATAAATCGTTCCCGAGATGGTCGGGCTAGCACCTTAATGGGGCTGTGCTACCGGAGCGTACCGGATCTGTATCCGGCAAAGGACCATCACACTCCCCAGAGCCTTCGGGGAGCAACCTTATCGCTACAATGTGAAAAATCGTTAGCTAAAATTTCGAAAAGTCGGATTCTCAAAAGTTAGTGAAGTACAGAACGATTTTTACTTAGGACGACTTTTTAACCACGCATTTAAAATGGGTCCCCGTTACAATCAAATTTTGTTAACTATTTATATATACTAATTTTAGAACTAAAATTTTTTTCAATGCAGCTTCAAACGACATTTGCAGCGTGTACATTGCAGCAGTATGAGTGATGAGGAACTTGTTGCTATGTTCCAACAAAATACAGGCAAAACGACACGTATACGACGCGTTAACTACTATGAAGAGCATGTTGAAGGCAATATTGTAAGGACTGTTGAAGGCGAGTCAGGCGGTGCAACTGATAATACTTTAATTGATGGTGATGATATTGCACTTGAATCCGAGGTGATACATAGTTGAAAATATCTGGCTAGCTAATATTTAGTAAATAAAATATTAATTTTTAGAAATTAAAAAACTAAGTTTCATACAATACAAATCGTGTAAAAGAAATTATTTAGCAATGGATGTAGTTTTTATTGGCTTGTTAACCTCCTAAGTATTCATAAAATAAAAATTAGGTTTATACCAATTTCATAAAGAAACTAAATGGAATCACAATTTCATTTAATGAAATTATTAATTTTTCCTTTTCACACAGGGCCAGACTTGTTTCATTAACGAACATCTGTCAGCAGCCCCGAAAAAATATTTTATTACAAATAATAGTTAAATGGATAGCAGCAATTACCTCTTTAACTTTAATGGCAATAGTTCTGTTATTGATATTAGAGAAAAATTACAAAGTTTACAAACGGCGATGGTTACAAGGACATGTTTCTGAATTTCACTTCATCAGCTTCTCGGAAGCTGAGTATTGAACTCGAAATCTCCCAATCTCCTCGCGCCTGAAGTTATTCCACACAATTTAGATTAAAAAGCATATAGAATTAGTATGTACCTAAATGGTGAATAAAGGAATAGCAACAAAAAGGCAACACTTATAGATCAATTGCAAAGCGAGCAGCGGGACATTCATATGGCTGAGTAGATAAAGGCATCTGCCTTAACACTAGTATGCATGTTGGAGATTCGAGTTCAATACTCAGATCCCGAGAAGATAGCTGTTGAGGAAGTGAAATTCTGAAACATGCCTTAGTAACCATGTAAACTTTGTAATTATACTCAGCGTGCTTTTCACACAGAGTATATTAACTTTGATTGGATAACGGTTGGTTGTACAGGTGTAAAGGAATCGAGATAGATATAGACTTCCTGTCCGTCCGTCCGTCTGTCCGTTAACACGATAACTTGAGTAAATATTGAGATGTCTTCACCAAATCTGGTACACGAGCTTATCTGGACCCAGAATATATTGGTATTGAAAATGAGCGAAATTGGATGATAACCACGCCCACTTTTTATATATATAACATTTTGGAAAACACAAAAAACCTGATTATTTAGTAAAGATTACGCCTAGGATGTTGAAATTTGACGTTTGGGCTGACATTGAGACTCTTGAAACAAATTTGAAAAAAAAAAATATTAAAATGCGCCTAGCACCGCCCACTTGTGATAAAATCAATTTTACAAATATTATTAATCATAAAACAAAAATCGTTAAACCTATCGTAACAAAATTCGACAGAGAGGTTGCCTTTACTATAAGGAATGCTTTGAAGAAAAATTAACGAAATGGGTTAAGAACCACGCCCACTTTTATATAAAAAATGTTTAAAAGGGTCGTGGACGAATCAAGTAAGCTATATCTTTTCAAAAAGTAATTTATATCAATGGTATTGCATTTCCCAAGTTCATTTATAACAATAAATAGGAAAAACTTCAAATTAAAAAAAATGGGCGTGGCACCGCCCCCTTTATGACTAAGCAATTTTCCAGGCATGCTTAACCAACGAACCGATATCATTTCGTTACGATAATTAACGTTAATAAACGAAACAAAGTCTTTTCGTTTCGTTTATTAACGTTAAGAACGTCAAATAAACGAAATGATTTCGTTTCGTTTTCTGCCATATCAAAACGAAATCAAATCGTTTATGTTGATTATAAATTTCAAGCTATGCTGGCAAAGCTGATTGGTGGCGGAGTAATTAAAGGTGAAAACATTAGCCAAGCTGATTGCAACTTTTCTCATGAATTTTGACAGTACGAACATTTCTCAGAGAATTTTTGACATTACCACAAACGAATTACACAAACAAATTACATGGAGTTTGTGTGTGCATGTCCGCTCGCTGTTGCCACCTTACGGCTTCACCATGGCTATAGCATTGCCAGCACAATTCAAACATAAAGTATCACGTTTTTGTTAACGTTTTTAACGTTAACGAAAGCTTTTCGTTTCGGTTAAAAACGAGATACATTTATCTTGATAATTTCTTTATCGATAATATTTCGAAGTGTTTCAACGGAAACGGTGGAAATTTTTTGATAAACGATTAGCTTAACGTTAAGGTGCATCCCTGCAATTTTCTATGTTACGGGAGCCATAACTCGAAGAAAAATTAACGGATCGTAATAAAATTGGGTACACATATTTTCCTTATAGTAGAAAATATTTCTAGTAAAAACGGACGAGATCGGTTAAAGACCATTAGACTAGAATAATAAGCTATAACTAAGCAACAAATAGTTTTGAGTCAATGATATTTCACTTATCAAGTAAGAGGAAATGGGGAGGCATTTTTTTAAACGGGCGGTGCCACGCGTTATGTAGAAAAGTAATTTATCTGAAATTAAATGTGCAATTGAAGCTCACGCTGAGTATATAATGTTCGGTTACAACCGAACTTAGACACCTTTACTTGTTTTTCTCTAATATCAATAACAAAACAATTGTATAAAGCAATTTGAGCATGTTTTCCTAATTAAATACAGATTTAAAGAAAATAAAAATAAAATGCATGCGCAACTATTCATAGATGTTTCATCTTCCCGAATATAAGCCGTAAAACACTGGATCACAAATTCCAATTTTTTCTGCACCAGAGACGCCATTATGAAATTCCTATGTAAAATCACCCTTGATTACGAAAATCAAGGTTATTTTTAATTCTATGGTAACGTTTTTGAGATATTTACGATTAACGGTTTTTCAAAATGGTTTCAAGCTTTTCAAAGGTAATAAAATTTGCTATAAACTGTGCATACAACACTTTTTGCTAGGCCCTGCAGATTCAAAGATAACGAACAATTATTATGGATTTTTTCCTTTTTTTTTTTGTAGAAATATAAAAAATTTGTACTTTACGAGGAAGGATCTCGAAAACTTTTTATTTTTTTGCAGATTTGTTTTTTTCTCTCTAAGCTCTGTTTTATTACAAAAAATTAAGCTTCCATTCGACAAAATCGATGGACTAATATAAAAGTTATAAGCATTCAAGTAAATATATCCATTTAATACTTAAGTACCCTACTGGTACATATGTTAGTATTCGTATATCAGTTAGTTAGCGAGTATTTGTGGTCCAATTTGGCTCATATTTGGAACAAATATTACATACATACGTAGAAAGCGACACATAAAAAAAATCGTTACCAGGTGGCGCAAGATCGAGATATTAAAAAAAATCTTATTTTTGGTCCGATTTGGCTCACATTTGGAACAAATATTCCATACAGTCCGGTAGAACTGACATCAAAATATTTTGGAGCTCGAGGAGAGACAGGCATACATGGCGTCGAGTAGAGTAGAGTCTTTGGAAGGATTATGTGACCTGGATTGTAACATATTCTCAGGAAAGAGTCCTTGTAACAATGAGTCACTAAATGAAGTAAATAGAATGAGAAATAATAGGCAATTAAATAAAACTAAAAACTTTAATAAAATAATTTTAAAAAAATTTTAGTTAAACTGTTTTATTGAAAACAATATTTACATTAAGTAATAAAAAGCCAAAGCGGAGAAGACGGATATGGTGTTGTTTACAAAGAGGTGCAAGGTCCCAAATTGGACCAGACCTAAGACCTAAGTTAGGAGGGGTGACCCTACAGGGAAACTTTGCACAAAATATCTAGGAATGATCCTAGACAGTAAGCTGTCCTCAACGGCACTTTATGCATGTAAACGAATGCTGGGGTGACGTGGGGCTTATCGCCCCCTCTTTCTCATTGGGGTTTTACAGCGATTGTAAGCCCTCTTCTATACTATGGAGCTCTTGTTTGGTGGAAAGCCACACAACGAGCAACCTACCTCAAAAAATTAGAGGGGGTATGCAGACTATCAATGCTTGGCGTCATACCACAGCATCTAAATGCGTGTTAAAGGGTAAGCAATCTCTGGAGAGAAATGGGACAGTGAGAAGAATACATCTATATTAGGTCCCAGGGCATATGGGATTAGATGGGAATGAAAAAGCAGATGAACTAGCTAAAATTTTCGCATCTCTTGAAGCTTGCTTCGTAGACGTCCCAATTAGACTGGGCGAGATTAAGCGAAGGCGAGAGGTGCACATGATCGACCAAGCGGGAAAGGCGTGGGTTCAAGCGCGGGGCTGTAAAGTGTCGAAGATTATGTGTAGGTCTTACAACCTTAGACTAACTAAGTTGCTTCTATCATTAAAAAGAGAGGACTGTAGACTCATGACGGGTATTCTGGCTGGACACTGCCTTCTGGCGTCACATGCCTTTAAATTAGGCTTGGTCAGTGATAGCAGATGTAGGAAGTGTGGGCTGGAGGAGGAAACGATCAAGCACGTTCTGTGCTCTTGCCCTGCGCTTGCCAGGCAAAGACTCCAACTATTAGGAGTGATACAGCTGTCAGATCTAGAAGCAGCAAGTGGCTTAAATCCTAGGAAGCTTCTAGTATTTGCCAAGAGGACGGAGTTATTTTATAACATAGGTCCTCGCTTTTGATAGGGTTTTTCAGTTTGGTCGTTAAAACAAACTTCTGGTAACACTACGGACTCAATCAGTCTATGTGAGGTCCTCGTGGACCGTCCAGTTCAACCTAACCTAACCTAAGGTCAAATTATCAGCTTCGAAAAAGAGTTTGATTCGGCCATGCCCATCCGTCTGTTAACACGATAAGTTGAGCAAACATTGAGATAATTTTATTTATTGGCTTCGAAAATGGGGAAGATCGATACGCCCACTTTTTCGATACCGAAAATTTCGAAAAAAAGGAAAAAATGCGACAAATTATTACCAAAGGCTGTTTAATTGATGAAACCTGGCTGATTTTATGACGCAAATTAGAAATATACTATAATTTTGGAAAATGTATAAAAACTGGGCGTGGCTTCAACCGATTTCACCCATTTTCACAAAACAGTTATCGTCGTAGAAGTTATGCCCTTATCAAATTTCACAAGGATCGGTAAATTTTTTGTCGGATTGGCATTAAAAGTATTATAGACAATTTAAATGAAAAAGGCCGGAGCCACGCCCATTTTGAAATTTTCTTTTAGTTTCGTATTTTGTTGCACCATATCATTACTGGAGTTGAATGTTGACATAATTTACTTATATACTGTAAAGATATTCAATTTTTTGTTAAAATTTGACTTAAAATTATTTTTTTTAAAAAGTGGGCGTGTTCGTTATCCGATTTTGCTCATTTTTATTTAGCACACATACAGTAATAGGAGTAACGTTCCTGCCAAATTTCATCATGATATCTTCAACGACTGCCAAATTACAGCTTGAAAAACTTTTAAATTACCTTCTTTTAAAAGTGGGCTATGCCACGCCCATTGTCCAAAATTTTACTAATTTTCTATTCTGCATCATAAGGTCAACCCACCTACCAGATTTCATCGCTTTATCCGTCCTTGGTAATGAATTATCGCAGTTTTTCGGTTTTTCGAAATTTTCGATATCGAAAAAGTAGGCGTGGTTATAGTGCGATTTCGTTCATTTTAAATAGCGATCTGAGATGAGTGCCCAGGAACGTACATACCAAATTTCATCAAGATACCTCAAAATTTACTCAAGTTATCGTGTTTACGGACGGACGGACGGACGGACATGGCTAAATGAATTTCTTTTTTCGCCCAGATCATTAGCTTAATTTACAAAGAATCTAACCAATAGATTTTTCGAAACTGCGTTTTTCGCAGATTTTGGTATGATAGATGTATTAAAAGACAACCCCAGAAAAAATTTGAAAGTGTTATAACCAATAACAAGGAAGTTACGCCACTTTTGAAAAGCATTTTCTGCCTGAATTGAATGTGAAAAAAAATGTTTTTTGCTTGTCTTGTCAAATTTTAAATTTGTTGATAAGGGCCGCCTTTGTGAATTAATAAAATGATATGTATCTTATATTGTCGACTCTGTAGTTTTCAGAGCTAAACGTGGAAATATAAGGAAACATGGATGGATATAAAAAGGGGGCCATCGCAAAGCACAGCAAGGAAAGAAGTAGATATAGTGTTATTTGGAGATACGAAGTGGAGGAGAGCTGGGGTGGCATGGAGGGAAAGAAAATAATATAGGTTGTTGTATGCTCAAGCGACGCCGAGTAGCCCACTTGTTCCTTTTAATTAAAAAAAAAAAAAACTTTCTCTATTAAGGGCCGGTTTTTCAGTGCGAGCTAAATTTCACTGGAGTTTAGCCCTACCACTTCGGCAGTTATCGAACTGATTAGCAGTTGTAAACTCAAGCTAACTCTAACCGTAGCTGAAACTCGGAAAAATCTAAGTAAATGTCATTAAACCAAAAATAACAATTTTCAGCACGTAAGTTCTCAAATGCGAAATCCTTAAGTATCCATGAGCACAACATTCACCTAGTCAAATTGGAAGATCCTAAGTATGAATGCGGCATTTGTAAGCGTAAATATTACAAGCAACGTGATCTCAGTGTTCATATGCAGCGTGTTCATCTGGCGGAACGTAAGCACGTTTGTAATGTTTGTGGCAATTCTTTTAAAAGTGCATGGCAATTAACGGCTCACAAGCTCCTACATGCGGAAGATAAATCCTTTGAATGTCACCACTGTCAACGTAAATATACAAGACAAGCTGACCTAAATGTACACATACGAACACACACCGGGGAAATGCCATACGTATGCCATTTATGTGATAAACGATTTCCCATAAAAGTACGGCTCACATATCATTTGCAACAACATGAAGGTGTCAAACATTTTTGCAGCTATTGTGGCGTTTTCTACGAAAATCGTAATCAATTAAAGGAACATCTTTTCAAACATACAGGCATGCCATATCGGTGTGAATTATGTCCTGATATTGGATTTACACGTCGTTCGCGGTAAGTGTATGATAATTTGTATACCCTAGTTATGCTTAACATACATAGACGCATATGATCACGGCCAAATCAATATACATAGGCGCATAGTCATAGTCAAAATAAAATAGGTTTTAAATTTAGTTACAACTTTTTGACATACTTTTCTATGAGCCATCTGTCAAAAAAGCTGCAACTAAATGTAATACCTATTCTATTTAGACTATGACTGCACTGAAGGAAAAAGACTGGTAAAATCAACCGAAATACGGGTCAAATCAACCGAAATTTCGGTCAATTTTTATCCATCGCAACAAGATGTTGAATCAACTGCACACAAATCGTTGATTCGTAATTGACCGTTTTAGTAGTCAAATAAAAAAAGTTGTTTCAGTATACTTTACCCATAGTTTTGTTAAATTAACAATTATTACTGTATACCAATCAAAATACCAATCAAAACTGTTAATATGAAAGGGATTTTTGTTCTTTTGAAATTACCAGTGCAAACTGTTAGATTAGCAGATTTAATGTTAAGATGAGATGAGATGAGAAATAATCAGCGTAAACTGTTAAATTAACAGAGTTTATTGTCGAAATGACACTACCAGTGAAATCTATTGAAATAACAGATATTTCAGATGACACTACCAGTGAAATCTATTGAAATAACAGATATTTCTGTTTGTTCTAGATTAATAGCATAAACTTTTACATCAACAGGGTTTTCTGTTAATATGACAATACCTGTGGAAAATATAAAAGCCAGATAAATATATATGTAAACTTGCCTAGTTTGTTTTATTTGTATAAATTACACATAAGTACATTTCATTTCTAATTATTTTATTGCTTAGTAATATTAATTAAAACAATAATAACTTAAATCTGAATTCATTAAACAAAACTTGTTCCGAATTGCCATCGACAGCTTTTTACGAAAGTATGTTGCCATATATATACGTAAATATGTGAATACATAAATACGCATGATTGCTACATACATATATATTTGCTACATACATATTCCCACACGCGTTTTTACATGCTCCAGCGAAAATAACGGCACTGCACCCGTTTGTTAAACCACATTGGCATCGGTTGCAAGAACTTTATTTGAACTTTTTCTTTAAAAATTTTCACCATATTGTTATATTAGCCGTGTTTTTTTTACGCTTAAACTTTATCAGCCCAATTCTAAACGAAAATTCCGTGCGAGTTTTTTCCCTTCCCCGCCAGAAAATTGCTTTTCAGAATGAATGCAGGCAACTCCGGCGGATTTGTGTTATCCGCCGGTCTTCTTCTTATGCTCCTCTGTTGATGTTGCTGTGGCACCAATTCATTACTCATTTCAGTGAATACCACATGAAATGCAATAATGTGCATTGTTTATACCTTATTTCTTAATTTCAAACAAATTGGCAACAATAATAAAACTTTACAATTTTTTAAACAAAATAAGAAATGCGCAACGAAATTTCAATTGACAAAACAGCTGACTTCGAAAATTCGAAATTCCTATTCCCCAATTATTCTTCTCCCTAGGAGAAAAGAATTGGAGGAATTTTCCCGCGGGAATAAAAAATCCGCGAGAACAAAATTCCGCGAGAATATTTAGAATTGGTCTGTATATGAACTGCTAAGCGCCAAACTTTAAATACACATCTGAAATTGCTGCGCATAAAATGTGTACTACCAAAGATTTTAAAAATTATAAGATGGTACATTGTAGACTTGTAAAACTTTGTGGAACGGCTGCGCGAGGAATTCACCATACTTTTTGCAAAAATTTTGGAATATAAAGATATTGCATGCGCGAACTTCGGTGGAAAGCAGCGGAGCGTAACAAAATTCTAGTAGGTCACTTTCACCACACCAAAAACTTTAACACAATTTTTAACATAATTTAAGCACAGAAATACACTGATTGGAGTTTTAGTGAGTAAAAGTTAAAATTCTGAACACATTAGCTGAATAAAAAGTGTACAAATAATTATTAAATAACAAATACAGAGTTTAACAAATTCTGCTGTGGTAAGTGGTGAATGTGACCTACTAGAATTTTGTGAAGCTTGCCTCACACTATTTTTCGTCTATGCAATGTCTCTCTATTATATCGTTTCTGCTTTTTGCTATGCTGTCCGCCTCAACATAGCTGATTTTTTAAGGCTGTTTAACTCTGTAATCTTTGCTGTAATTTATTTTGCTTTTGGAAAAATTACCTATTTGAAATAAGCTGGCTGAAAAATATTGGCATAACAGCTTAAGTTAAATCAACAATGGAAAATTTGAGCAGATGTGGCAATTTCGCGCGTTCGTTGAACGAAATGTTGACAATCTATTGATCATCACTAGGAAATTAGCTACATTCCATCAACTAAGCAGCACTTTAGCAATACTACTGTTATTATTTGGCTGCTCAAACACACCCATATTAATTGTGATTTAAATATAAAATATACAACTCAAAAATGGCTCCGGTTGTTATGTCCGCAACATTTATTTGGTTCAAATACACAACCAATAATAGCCAAAGCCATAATAATTTACACGGGTCATCAATTCTTTCTCTGATTCAAAAGCTGAACTTCCAGCGCTACCGCCATCAGCTCAGTGTCATCATTGCCAGTAGCGCCAATAACACCAAACTCGTGTCTGACACACAAAAGTCGTTCACTCTATAGCGCAAGTCAAATGTACTACGCACTCACTACTAAGTAGCGTCAAAAATTCGCTTGGAGTAATTGCGTCAATGAGTTACCATTGAGCTAGCACCGCATTGGCGCTGGCGCCATGCAATTTACATCACTAAAATTGCGCGAATACCCAGGCTCATGACTTTTTTAATCCCGATGGTGAAAACGAAACAGGGGCAAAACGTATGGTGTATTCCTGGTGTAGCCGTTCCACTTTGTGGAGAATGAACGACTCTACAATGCTCCCTCTTATTAATCTACGCTCTTTGGTACTACTGAGTATAATTCAGATGTAACTGAAATATGTGTTTTTGTTTCACCCTCTACACTAATTCTATGTATTCTATGTGTGTCCACAATTCATCGCAACTTATTTAGCTATATGTTATACCCTATGGCCATCAGAGGTTTGTGTCTCCGCTTTTCGGTACACCCTGTGGCTGCAGCTAGTTATTTAACCACTGCCGCTAGATGGGTCTCCTAAGCATTATCTAAGCGAGGATAGGCGTTTTTTTCCCGCGCAAACGTAAACGTATACGCGTGTATAAAAAAACACGGCTATTATAATTATATTTATATTTGTGTACGCACATCTTCTATATATTGTTACGAATATTAGCAAAACTGAGGAGTGCTGCCATCTCCAGGCCGATGCTAAGCAGTGACGTGAATTCACATCAATAATTCAATCATTATGTATCTACATAAACGAATCAATAATTGCGTCTACACATATGTACACATTCCGACGAGCAACATTTACATACAAGGCAGCGAGAGATGAGATGTCACACACCGATGAATTTACTTATACGCTTATGTGTGTGCGGGAGACTGTAAACTACAAACACATGCATATATCTTATCTGAGTTGTCACAAGAGAGAGCAATAATTTGTGCACGTAGTTGTGGCTGGCAAATTTTGTAGCCGAAACAACTAGTAACTTCTGGAAATCGAAGAGCCTAGAAGTATGCAGCGTAAACTATAAAAGCGGTGCAGGCGAGTAAGAAGTAATTCAGTTTGATTTGAGTTGTCAAGCAGTTTGATTAAGACGATATCTCGCGAGCAATAGCAGAGTTTCATTGAGCTATCAATCAGTGTGGTTATTAAGCAAGCTATTCGTTGCACAGTTTGTTATTGTGAAGTACTTTAATAAAGGCATTTTGCATTATTACAAATTGGAGTTATTTATTCAACAGTTTAGTGATTCGAACTTAGCAGAGGATTTCAAATAAGAGGATTTGTAAGCAAATTCGTTACAATATATATAAAAATGGTGTGAAAAATGTATAGTAATTCATCAATTGAGACGGCAGGACCGATTTGGCTCAAATTTTTTTTCAGTTCTTCGTAATTGCTAGGAGAAGGTTTTTACGAAAGAAAATTTTGGGAAAACCCTGCGGAAAAGTCGGAAAATTGGAGAAATCGAAAATTGAGAACGGCAGGACCGATTTGGCTCAAATTTTTTTTCAGTTCTTCGTAATTGCTAGGAGAAGGTTTTTACGAAAGAAAATTTTGGGAAAATCCTGCGGAAAATTCGGAAAATTGGAGAAATCGAAAATTGAGAACGGCAGGACCGATTTGGGTCAAATTTTTTTTTCAGTTCTGCGTAATTGCTAGGAGAAGGTTTTTACGAAAGAAAATTTCGGGAAAACTCTGCGGAAAAGTCGGAAAATTGGAGAAATCGAAAATTGAGAACGGCTGGACCGATTTGGCTCGATTTTTTTTTCAGTTCTTCGTAATTGCTAGGAGAAGGTTTTTACGAAAGAAAATTTTGGGAAAACCCTGCGGAAAAGTCGGAAAATTGGAGAAATCGAAAATTGAGAACGGGAGGACCGATTTGGCTCAAATAACAGAGTTTAAACAGATAAATAACAGATGGTATGTGTTTCTGTAAGTTTCGGATAATTGTGAAATTCGTTGTGATAAAATTGCATTTTGAGTGGAGAAATTAACGAGATAAATAACAGAAGGCGCTGTGCTTAGGTTGAGCGTAATTTGACAGGTGCACTTTTCTCATTGCCATTTTTTATTAAACAAATGTGCTATTTTTCTTGCTACAATTGATTCGAGTTTTTCTGATTTTCGTGCTCATCGATTTATTTTTCTGATTTCGGATAGTCATATATCGCGCATCACATCCACAAACCGTACAAGCATTACGATCAATTGAAATTCCATTGCGATATTTATCAATTCGATTATTTAAAAAAAAAAATAAGTTTGCGTGTAAAAAGTGAGGTTATCTTCTAGAACTGCGGGCATATATTGCTATACATTCATTCCGTAAGTATTTTTTTTAAGAATTTTCTTTTTAATAGGATTAGTCAAAAATTACTTTATTACATTTTGGCTAGAGTTATTTGCTTGACTAATGCCTCCTATTAGACGATCAAACCGTGCAATAATTAGTCGGAATGTCCGTGATAATCAAACGCAAGAGGAACGTGCAGAAGAAAATGAATGGAGACGTGCCCATGTTGCACAAGTTCGCGCTGCACAATCACCACAACAAATTCAACAAAATGTTGTTAGACCACCAGTCATAAATGTAGGCTTGAATCGCGCTGCTTTCGAATACGATTTCGCAATAGCCTACAAAGATCTTCGCTGCGTTGATATCGGCTCATTGTCTGTCGTATGCCAAGTTTCAATCAGAAACCCCCGGCTTATGCCATTGTATTCGTTACTCTATGGAAATACAATCCAATCAAAACATTTTCTAGAGAATACACAAAAATATAACGGATGCTTCCAAATGACATCATTTGGTTCAGTAATGCAAAATGTCCTTATTAGACTATTTTGAGAGTACTTCACAATAACACTTATATTTCACAACTAATAGCGTGCTTAAATCAAACTGATTACTAACTACTCCGCTTGCTCTGCTTTTATACTCTCTGTTGCCTTGTCCGCATATTTCTCCAAATGTCTAGACGTTTCTCCTCTAGAATCTTCTACTTGGTTAACAGCTATATGCGTGTGTATTTGTAGTTTAAAGCCTCTCGCATAGGCATATCCGTGTGTATATGTAATTACTACTTCGGCTGATGATTACATGTGTTTATGAGTATCTCTCCGTTGCCTAGTATGTATGTGTGTGTGTATATGGTAATTGATTTGTTTACGTACCTACTGCTTAGTATCGGCTTAGTGATGGTAGTATCGCTTAGTGGTACTAATATTCGTCATACTGCCTTCCACCTAAGTCGGATCGTCCCGATCAGACAAATTTCCTGATCTAAACGCTGCTAGCCTTCCAAATGAACCACTTTCATTTTGGTTCGTGGTTTGCCAATTGTGTGTATGCGGTAAAATACATTGATCCGTTTCACAACTTTGTATGGGCCTTCCCAACTGCAATTTAGATGGAACACCTTTCCGCCGGTGAGGGTTGTATAACAGTACTAAATCTCCCTCCAAGAAACCTTCCGAATTGTTGTTCTTGTCAAACCTGTGTTTCATCTTACTACTAATTATCCTGGACCGTTTCCTCACACTCTGTTGTTTGGCCAATGAACTACTTCGCAGAGCTTGCGCTTGACGGATTGTCTTTGCATCATCAGTATCGTCTTGACGGTTCACAACAGTAGTGCACCCTGGCTTGATACCACCCTTGCATTCTTTCTGGGAAACTCTTTCCTTCGTTTTAGTGCGTCCATTTGGTTTTGTCAATGTCAGTGTATCTCTCCGATTTTTCTTCGTTTGGCCCATTCGTTCCATCAACCTTTGCCCGATTTATTTTCAGCACTCGCTAACTGCTGGGGCCCTTCTCCAAACTGAAGTTAAGTGGCACATCCTCGTTTTTATAGCGCATAATCCTCTGCATATCGATCATGATGTCATGGTCAACTAAGAAGTCCACTCCCAATATGACTTCATCAACAATATCTGCCACAACGAATTTGTGTAGAACCGTGACCTTTCCAATTAAGACTTCACATACCACTTCTCCCTGGACTTGGTTATACTCGCCAGTAACCGTACTCAATCCTGCTCCAGGTAATGCTGTACTCTCCTGTTGACCAAATCCGTTCGGATTAAGGAATGAGATGCGCCCGTATCTACAGTCAGTACGGGCACACCAACTTGCGGTATTCAAGAGCACCATTAAGAGTATATCGAAGAAAAACGCCAGTCCGAAAGGCGGGAGTGCAAGGACCTTCAGGCAAAGAGGATAAATATTGTGACGAATATTAGTAGAACGTGTTACTAATATTCGTCACAATATTTATCCTCTTTGCCTGAAGCTCCTTGCACTCCCGCCTATCGGACGTGTTACTAATATTCATCACAATATTTATCCTCTTTTCCTGAAGCTCCTTGCAATCCCGCCTTTCGGACTGGCGTTTTTCTTCGATATACTCTTAATGGTGCTCTTGAATACCGCAAGTTGGTGCGCCCGTACGCAGCGTGGCCCGTTGCCGGTCTAAATCTAAGAAAAAGGACCCCGAAACTCAGTCAATGAAAAATATTCTTCCGAAATTACGTTTTAAAAACTTGAGTTCCAAAGATTTGCATCAAACCTATTGTTCTCCCGGTACGGGAAAATCCTAATGTTAACATAAATGTGCATTTCTCTTGCAGTTTTGCCAATCATATGCAAAGAGTACACAATCAAAATTTAAGCACAGAAGAATTGGCAGCCGTTTTTACAAAGTACACAGGAAAGGCGATACATTTTAGCTTCAAATCCAAGGAAAACCACGAAATCGATGACTCTCAAATTATCGATTTTATTACGGATGTTGATACAGAAAAGTCTATAATCATCGGAGAAAGTTAACTACAGTGATTATTTCTACAACCACAGAAGAGCAAAAGTGACGTCATTTAACCAGAGGTCAAAGGTAAGTTATTTAGAAATCCTCGCGTTCATTTCATTTGTACTGTCAGATCCATTTAAGTAGCTCTGTGCAAAAAGTGGTCAAGGGTCGATGTTCGCTTCATGCATTAAACAGGTTAATCGGATGTTTAGGCCCAATGCCTAACTTTTATCTCATTGACGGCGCCCCTCCCTAACGTTTTAATAATATTTCCAGCCACCCACACTCACGCCGCATTTGTGTGCATGCATGCACATGCATGCGTTTCATACGCATGCACGTGTGTGTGCGGGTTGTCAGCACCCATGCACGTATATGTGGGGGTTGTTGTGTGTGTGGCTGTTTTTCCCCTCCTTAATACCAGAGGACTTTTTCGCGGCTTAGCGGTTGTCCTCAACGGGATAACCGGCCTCTTTCTCGATTGACCGCCAACCAGCACACATCGCAAGGATCACCATCGTCACTTAAAACACCAAGGTAATATTGTAACCACAGTGTATATTTTCCTTCACTCTAAATTAAATATTATATTATAACGAGGAAATTCCTCTTTGTGTTCTTATTTATTTCTTTTGAGCGCACCATCCACTCCAAGATCGACCCTTGTGCGCCTACCCACTGCCGGTTTACGACGCACTCAGGCCGAACACGGAAGATTACTTACTCACTTAATTGGCGCTTAGCCGTTTAAGCGATTATGGCCGTCCAACAAGGCGCGCCAGTCGCTTCTTCGTTGGGTTAACTGTCGTCAATTGGTCACACCAAAGGAATTTAAATCATTTTCCACCTGGTCCTTTCGGCGGAGTGGCGGCCACCCTCTTCCTTTGCTTACATAGGCGGGTTCTGATAAAAATGCTTTCTTAGCCAGAGTATCATCTTTCATTCGCATAACATGGCCTAGCCCGCATATCCGCTGTGTTTTAATTGATGTCTGCATAGAGCTCGTACATTAACTCTTCTACAATAGCCGCCGTCGGCCACGCGAAGAGGTCCGTAAATCTTTCCAAGAACTTTTCTTTTGAACACTTGTTCAGTTTTATATTCACTCCAAATATTGTTCTTATATCTTTGAAAGTGGGCCCGTATCGTGTGTTGTTCTTTGATGTTTGCTCACAGTATGGGCGAATCTTGAATGTAAGCGTAAGGTGTAGGCCTAAGCGTTAGTCTTTGTATTGTGGCGAATATTAGCATCAGTAAGCTGTTAGTTAGGCGGCCACCGTGGTGTGATGGTAGCGTGCTCCGCCTATCACACCGTATGCCGTCGGTTCAACTCCCGGGCAAAGCAACATCAAAATTTTAGAAATAAGATTTTTCAATTAGAAGAAAATTTTTCTAAGCGGGGTCGCCCCTCGGCAGTGTCTGGCAAGCGCTCCGATTGTATTTCTGCCATGAAAAGCTCTCAGTGAAAACTCATCTGCCTTGCAGATGCCGTTCGGAGTCGGCATAAAACATGTAGGTCCCGTCCGGCCAATTTGTAGGGAAAAATCAAGAGGAGCACGACGCAAATTGGAAGAGAAGCTCGGCCTTAGATCTCTTCGGAGGTTATCGCGCCTTACATTTATTTTTATTTATTTAAGCTGTTAGTAAATAATCACGCAACAACAAAAACATGAACCATCCACTCTTATGTACGTGTATACATTAAAGCTAGCAACACTTATGTAGAAGTCGACGAAGAGCTATGTCACACACACAGATGTAGTCATCAGCCGAAGTAGTTACTCACACATACACACCCATATGGCTATAAACTACAAATATACATGTACTTATATAGCTGGTAACTAACCAAGCATGAGCTACAACTGTTCGGGAAATTACTAGACTTTAGGAGAAATGGGTTAACGAGGAAACCGAGAGTATAAAAGCAGCGCAAACTGAGTAATAACGAATCAGTTTTGATTTAAACACGGTATTGGTTGTGAAGTATAATTGTGAAGTACTACTCCCAAAGTATTCTAAATAAAGACTAGTTTGCAATACTGACTATTACAGTGATTTATTCAACAGTTTAGCGATTCGAAGTCTCGGTGCTTCGGGGCAGCTTGAGCGCCGACCATATGGCCATAGTAGTATAGCGTCATCAATCACAAGACGAACAGACTACATGATTCCCTATCTGCGCTTCGAGGGAGATCTTAAGGCCACAATAGAGGTGGACGGTTGGCGCAAGGGTGCGCAAATGGCGGACGAGGCGATACATGTGTACACCGATAGTTCCAAAGTAGTGGAAGGAGTAGGGTCTGCGGTATACTGCGCTGATCCGGAAATAAGCAGATCCTACAGGCTGCCGGATTACTGTAGCGTTTTCCAAGCGGAAATATTAGCCGTAACCAAAGCAGTAGAAACCGTGGAAGAGAATAGCTTAAGCTGCAACCGTGTTAACTTTTATATTGACAGTCAAGCAGCAATTAAGGCAATAATCTCGCATAGCACAGCATCTAAATGCGTGTTAAAGTGTAAGCAGTCTCTGGAGAGAATCGGGACAGGGAGAAGCATACATCTATATTGGGTCCCAGGGCATATGGGAATAGATGGGAAGGAAAAAGCGGATGAACTAGCTAAAAAGGGCGCATCCCTTGAAGCTTGCTCCGTAGATGTCCCAATTAGATTGGGCGAGATTAAGCGAAGGCGAGAGGTGCACATGATCGACCAAGCGGGAAAGGCGTGGGTTCAAGCACGGGGCTGTAAAGTGTCGAAGATTATGTGTAGGTCTTACAACCTTAGACTAACACAGTTGCTCCTATGATTAAAAAGAGAGGATTGTAGACTCATGACGGGTATTCTGACTGGACACTGCCTTCTGGCGTCACATGCCTTTAAACTAGGCTTGGTCAGTGATAGCAGATGTAGGAAGTGCGGGTTGGAGGAGGAAACGATCGAGCACGTTCTGTGCTTGTGCCCTGCACTTGCCAGGCTAAGACTCCAGCTATTAGGAGTGATACAGCTGTCAGATCTAGAAGCAGCAAGTGGCTTAAGTCCTAGGAAGCTTCTAGTATTTGCCAAGAGGACGGAGTTATTTTATAACATAGGTCCTGGTTTTTGATAGGGTTTTTCAGTTTGGTCGTTAAAACAAACTTCTGGTAACACTACGGACTCAATCAGTCGAACGTTAGCAGAAGGTTTCAAATAAGCGGAATTTCCCTAAATTCGTTACAGTATGCTATATGAGGATATATGTAGAATGTAAATGCAGGCCTACACTGAACGAAAACGACCAATAATTCTCGGTTCGCGTTTAAGGAGTTCAAATTTTTATATTGTTTTTGCATAAATAGAAAGATCACATCCAAATTTGTCCAATATACTTATTTTCAATAAAAAAAAAACAGTATTCGTTGGAAAGTTATATTTAAGTAAATTGTGTAATATGTCAGTTTCGGTAAGAATGTAGATACCCACATTTTTTTAGGACGGCAGCGTAGTTCTGCAGGAGAATTCTCATATCCCTTTTAGCAGATTTTGATGTTGCTTTTTCCAGGCCTTGGTCACAGGATTTTCGGTGTACCATCACACCAACGTGCCTGCCTAGCTCCAGTGTGTTAACTAATAATTAATGTCACCCTAAGAATACCAATAAAACCGTTAAAATAACAGATTTCCGTCAATATTAGAAAAGCAGTGGCTGTTGATAGGACAAAGATGTCTCTTCTAACAGAAAAATCAGTGATATTTATTGATATCTGTCATTATACTCAGCTGAGCAGAGCTCAGAAAGTATACTAATTTTGTTCGCATAACGGTACCCCGTAACGGCATAAACTAATCGAGACAGATATAGACTTCTAATCAAAATGATCTGGGCGAAAAATGATATTCATTTAGCCATGTCCGTCCGTCCGTCTGTCCGTAAACACGATAACTTGAGTAAATTTTGAGGTATCTTAATGAAATTTGGTATGTAAGTTCCTGGGCACTTATCTCAAATTGCTATTTAAAATGAACGACAACGGACTATAACCACGCCCACTTTTTCGATATTGAAAATTTCGAAAAACCGAAAAAGTGCGATAATTCATTACCAAAGACGGATAAAGCGATGAAACTTAGTAGGTGGGTTGACCTTATGACGCCGAATAGAAAATTTGTAAAATATTGGACAATGGGCGTGGCACCGCCCATTTTTGAAAGAAGGTAATTTAAAAGTTTTAACAGTTGTAATTTGGCAAATGAGTATGTAATATTCGGTTACACCTGAACTTAGCCTTTCTTACTTGTTTTTACAGAATATTGTTAATTGTAGAGATCAACCGTTTTTCTTCCGTTGAAATGACCATACAACTATGTCCTCTTTACAAAAAACTTCTTTAAATTAACCACAGTGCAATCAGTTTTACTGAATAACTGTTAACTCAAGAACAAAACCCTGATTGTTGACTTTACTAGCTTAATTTCTTTAGGTGTGTAGTAGAGGTTTACGCCGATCACTTTATCGGCGGCGGCGGCGTAGGCTCTATTATATACCGGCGGCGGCGGCGTAGACGGCGCGCCGGCGTACGCCGGTTTTCTTACTTTAAAGGTTTGATTTTTCTATTTAAAAAAATAATATTTAGGAAAGGTTTTGTTTATATGTATTTAAGGAAATCAACGTGTTGGCCACTTCGGAAAGATCCGGGGTTTTTGCATCAAAATCTCGCAGACCGTTCAAAAATTTTCAGGAGTAGCTCCTTCCGAAGGGATTGTCCCTCGTTCGCATGCTCCAGAGAGGCTTCGAACCTAACCCCGGTCTTTGGAATTGGTACTGCTGCGTCTGCTGAAAAGAAACAGAGATACATAAAATAGTCACACTTTTGCCTGTATATCTCGTGCAAAGCGTAGTTTCACCTAGGGTTAACTCCTAATAATCGTCGCGAACACAATTTCTTTAAATCATTTGTCGCTCCTTGGCGGTCACGCATAAAGGCGACTTAGGGTTGCTATGAATGATCTATTAATACTCATGACTATCGTGGCACAGGGCGCCTCCAGTTTTTTCGGCTGTTTTTAAGAGCTAAAATTTCCGATGTGCGAACAGCAGGAATCCCTACAACCAGTCGCTACCACGCCTCCTGAACCTCACACCATATGCCAGTACAGAAGTATAGGACTGCGACTTTGAACTCACACCTTCGTCGATGTCACTTTCCTAGAAGCTCTAGGTGTAGCTCCGAAGACTTTCCAACGGATACTTTTGTCACGCTATGCTGCCGAGCTACACTTTGAAACGTTAGGGAGTGACTATTCGGCCAAAGATGCCGCCCTCGAAATCATAAGCAGTCTAAGTGGATGTCATTGCGTCATGGGTGAAAGTCCGTATAATCCTCGGTGCATCTACATAATTAAAATTTTACAAGGACCCTGGATAAAATTTTTAAAATGTAGACCAAAGATTGCAGACGTTTGTGTTCACAACATTGATTTCAATAGTCTTCGTTAAATCAAAACGATATTTTAGAGTGAAAGTCGACCGATTTTAAGTTGAAAGATGTTAACTGTTGTTTTCCGGCCTTACGATATAGGAGCTCATTATGGATGACCGCGTAGCTTCAGTTTTCAGACAAGTTCGACTGTCCACTACGTTAGGGTAGTATTACACACGGTCATTAGTTCCACTGTCTTGGGAAAGCTTTTTCTTCACCACTTTGAGTGTTCTTGCGAAGGACAAAGTCTCACCTGGTAGATATATGTGCCTACGTATTCACAATTGTAAAAGGAGCCGTAACGTGTAGGTGATATTTAAACTTGGTTGATAGGCTATAAACAATGTGATTCACTCCAAGGGACTAGTTTTGGATAGGGCCGCCAACTTTAGCAAATGTCCAACCGGGAGACTTGGGTGTTGAATGATGAAGTGTGAAAATCAAAATTAACATTTCAGACGCTATTGTATAGTTCGCAAATAAACAACAGATGTTTGAATGCAAGACTTAGTGATTTTTCAAACCCTTCTCATAAGTCCATTTATCCTCAACTTAAGTATGAGGTAAGAATAATTTCAAAGGAGTGTTTATGCCCCTAGAACCTACTAAAGGATTTTGCATCACTGATTTCGCTTATTCTTGAGGACAATTTAAAAACATCGCCTTGGGTCATTTTATTTGAATTATGCAAAGTGAGCATATAAATTTATTATATTACTTTTCTTTTAGTATTTTGTTTTAATAACTTGCTAAATTGGGTGATGGAAAGTCCGTGTTAAGCTGACATCGAAAGCGCCTGTTATTTTAAATAACTTTTGAATAGTTATGCGCATCTGTTGATACCACTTTCGATCATATCCGGCCAATTTTCGACATGAACAATAAATGTCCTAAACAGTCTTAAACGAGTAGAAAATATAGTAACGCGCCGGACGCCGCGCCGCCACACCGATATTTTTGACATTCGGCGGCGGCGTGCGAAAAACGACCAAAATCGGCGGCGGAGTTTATCGGCGGCGTATATCTCTAGTGTATAGTATTGGTATACTGTATGGAGTAATAGAGGGGAGACACCACCCCATAACGTAATGTGGGAACAAGGTACGATATGAGCGAAATCACGCAGCAACTCAAGTATATAATTATTATGGATGCAAGTGCACAAGGAGATGTTTACACTGATGTTTAGTTGGATATAAAAAGCCAGAGAAATAATGGCGAAAATGAGCAAATGCGTAATTTTTATTCGTTCATGGTTAGTTAATCAGGTTTAATTTGAAATGTGTTTCTTTTTGGGGGTTTGTTGGTTTTAAAATCTTCGAATATTTTTTGGATAGGTTTAATAAATAATAGTGTGCAAAATAAAATCAAAATAAAACAAGTAAGGACGGCACTGTCTTCGGCTATGCCGAAGACTTGACTTCATACCTTTCATGAATGGGGCTGAACAATAATCTTATCCCGTTAGTAATCTCCAAATAATCGGATGTATAAGATAAGAATTATATAGTGAACAGATGTACATACCTAAACGATTTTTAAGATAAATAAAAAATTAAAAAATAGGTAGGTACTTTGTGTGAGGATGCAAAGTTTCAGGTTTTTTTTTGGTCTGCGTGCAAAACCTATGACAACGAATCACGCATTTCAACAATATATGGCCGATAAAAACAAAAACAATTGTTAATAAACCATGAGCACTTGGGAATGTCAAACAAAGTAATAGACAATAAACAAAAATCCAGCATTATCAGTGATTTGCACCCGATGGCGCAACACTGAATAAATATAGTTGGTAAAAAGAATAGAAGTAGCAAATTTTCCAGTCAAACAAACCACCGCTGTATAGCTAAATGGTTAGCACAGCATGCCTAAAGCGTACTGATGATGAAGGCTTAGCACCCTTCGAAATGGATCTATCTGCGCAGCTATGGCAGGTTGTCGGAAAAATTTTCTACTTACTATTCCAAAAACAAAATACAATTTTTCAAATTTAGAAAAATTAAAAAATAACAATAATTATCATTAGAAAAAAATTATTGTTCTGGCCTTGAGCTCGATTCGAACCTTGAATGATAGCTTAGTGATGCTAATATCCGTGACACTGCCCTCCACCTAAGTCTGATCGTCCCGATCAGACAAATCTCTCGATCTAAACGCTGCTAATCTTTCCAAATGAACCACTTTCATTTTGGTTCGTGGTTTGGTAGTGGTTTGTATGCGGTACACTACATCGTTGATCCGTTTTACAACTTTGTATGGGCCTTCCCAGTTACACTGCAATTTCGGGGACAAACCTTTTTTTCGTTGTGGGTTGTATAGCAGAACCAAATCTCCTTCCTGAAACCCTTCCGAATTAATTGCTTTATCGTACCTCGCTTTCATCTTGTCACTCATAATCTTTGCTCGTTGCCTTACCAGATCGTGTATCTCTCTCAGCTCTTCTTCCAAGACATCAGTGGATTTCTTGACATTCCTCTCCGCATCGGCATCTATCCCATACTTCAAATCAGCTGGCAGTCGAAGGTCATTGCCAAAAATTACCTTTGCGGGAGTTTGGCCCGTTGTGTCATGTACTGCCGATCGGTAGGCCATCAACAATAATGATATGTGTGTATCCCAGTCCTTATGGTACTTGTCTACTACTTTCCTTAAATGCTCATCCAATGTTCTATTGAAACGTTCCACCATACCATCGGACTGAGGATGCAATGCAGTTGTCCGTGTTTTTCGAATGCCCAACTTCTTGCATATTTCTTGGAACACGGCTGATTCAAAATTCCTGCCTTGGTCAGAATGTAACTCCATTGGTATACCATACCTTGCAACCCATTCGTTTTTAACCACTTCTGCTACTGTTTCTGCTTCTTGGTTTGGGATTGGGTATACCTCTGGCCATTTACTGAAATAATCCATAACCACCAGTACGTATTTGTTTCCGCGGTTGGTAGTAGGAAATGGACCTGCGACATCCATGGCGATCCTATCAAAGGGTACACCTGAAATATACTGCTTCATCTGGCCATGACTTCGGGTTTTGGGCCCTTTCGCTCTGTTGCATACCTCGCAATTGGCAATCCACTCGGTGACCGACTGACGGCAACCAACCCAATAGAATCTCTGCTTAATTTTCTCGAGTGTCTTCGTGATTCCAAGATGTCCTCCACTTGGACCATTGTGCAGCTCGCTGAGCACGTCAGGAATCCTCTTTCTGGGAACAGCTATCAGTTTCTTCTTGCATTGACCATCCTCACTCTCCCATACTCGATGCAAGCAACCGGATATCAATTCTAAACTGTTCCACTGTGCCCAAAATGACTTCGCAATGGGACTCTCTGCTGACATCTCCTCTCTGCTTGGTCTTTCGTTTCGTTCTAGCCCTTACATAACATGTGACAGATCTGTATCTTCTAGCTGACACTTCCTTAGTTGTTCCTTGTCCCATTCATCCGTATACGTTATAGTCATTAGCCGGACATCTATAATGTCTTCTTTAGCCTCGGCCTTTGAACAGTGCTTGCATTCCAAACTACATGGTCTTCGTGACATTGCATCAGCATTTCCATGGGTACTACCTTTTCGATGCTCAATGGAAAAGTCATAGCTTTGTAGTCGCTCGATCCACCGTGCCAATTGTCCTTCCGGATTACGGAACTGCAGAAGCCATTTCAACGCTGCGTGATCTGTCCTGACACGGAATCGCTGGCCGTAGAGGTATTTGTGAAAATGTTTAATGCACTCTACCAATGCCAACAGCTCTCTCCGCGTAACGCAGTAGTTCCTCTCTGGTTTTGCAATCGAACGGCTGTAATATGCAACTACCTTTTCCTGTCCATCGACCAGTTGTGATAAAACGCCTCCTATAGCATATCCACTCGCATCTGTATCTAGAATAAATGTTGCTCCTGGAATCGGATATGCTAACATTGGGGCAGTGCACAAACGCTCCTTCATTGTTTGGAAAGCCACTTCTTGCTCCTTCTTCCATTCAAAAGCTTTATTTTTTCTTGTAAGCTCATGGAGGCTATGGGCTACGCTGGAAAAATTTGGTACAAATCGGCGGTAATATGTGCACAGCCCAAGAAAACTTCTCAATTCATGTAGGTTTTGTGGTATTGGCCAATCCTTTACAGCCTCTATCTTTTCGTTCGCAGTGCAGATGCCCTCTGTCGTTACCTGGTGACCGAAATAATTTACTTCCTTTTTAAACAGCGCACACTTTTTGGGACTTAACTTCAGACCAGCGCCAGCTATTCTCTGGAAACTTCCTCCAAGTTCTGGAGATGTTCATCAAAATTCTTGCCCAATACGATGATGTCGTCCAGGTACACCAAGCATGTTTTCCAATGTAGTCCTTTCAGTACCTGGTCCATGAGTCTCTCAAAAGTAGCTGGTGCATTACAAAGTCCAAAAGGCATCACTGTAAATTGCCAAAGACCATCACCCACACTGAAGGCTGTTTTCTCTTTATCTTCCTCCTTCACTTCAACTTGCCAGTAGCCGCTTTTCAAGTCCAGTGTGGAAAACCATTTCGTACCAGATAGCGAGTCCAGAGTGTCGTCAATTCTTGGCAATGGGTAGCTATCCTTTTTCGTTACGTCACTCAACTTCCGGTAGTCCACGCAAAACCTAATTTTTCCATCCTTCTTTTTTACAAGTACTACCGGTGAGCTCCATGGACTAGCTGATGGTTCGATGACGCAGCTGTCGCTCATTTCTTGAATGATTTGACTCACAACTTCCCGCTTCGCCAGTGGAACACTACGTGGAGCTTGACGGATCGGCCTCGCATCTCCAGTGTCAATTTGATGTTTCACAACGTTGGTGCGGCCTGGTTTAGAATCATCCTGGTCAAATATGTTCGCGTACTTTAGGAGCAGTTGTTTTGCCTTACTCTGATATGCTTCCTCTAGCCCCTGCGTCCATGCCGTGACGTCATTTGAAAGATCAGTATTACTAGCTGAAACGTGTTCCTGGAGCTGTTCACAGTTAATAACTACTTCGGCCTCTTGGCATCTTCCCAAAATAGCTCCTTTGGTCAAATTGAATGGTGACTTGAACTCATTTAATACTCTTACCGGAATACGTCCATCTTGTTTTGTCATAGCCAGGGTTTTTCCTACAAGTATGTTCAGTGCTGATTTATTTGCTGCTTCGACAACCCACAATTTGTTTGTCCCACAATCTCCATCAACCTTTGCCCAGATGACTGCTTCGGATTTTGGTGGTATTTGCTGACTCTCTTCCACCAGCACTCGTTTACTGCTGTAGCCTCTCTCGTAGCCGAAATTAAGTGGTACATCCATGTTTTTATATCGCATCGTTTTGCTTTGCATGTCGATCTTGATGCCCTGGTCGATTAAGAAGTCCACTCCAATTATGATTTCATCAACAATTTCTGCCACTATAAAATTGTGTACTACCGTGACGTTCCCAATTGCGACTTCACATTCTACTTCTCCAATTACCTGGGTGTCCTCTCCCGTGGCTGTACGTAATCTTGCTCCAAGCAATGGTCTTATCTTTTTGTTGACTAAATCCGCTCGAATGATGGAATGAGATGCACCCGTATCTAAAGTCAGTAAACGTTCCTTTCCGTCCACATGTCCTCCAACAGTAAGATTGCTCGATCTTCTTCCAATCTGCGAGATAGAGATTATGGGGCATTCAATTGCGGGAGCCAGCTGTCGCCCCTTGCAGCTGACTCGATTTAGTTTAACGATTGAGTGGTCTTGGAGATTTGCTCATCAGCTTCTGCTCTGCGTTTACGACCACCCACATTGTTGGAGCTATTGGGACCGCTGCTGCAATGTCGTGAAATATGACCTGGGTTGCCGCACTTGAAACATTTAATAACTCCGGCATTTTTCTGTTGTGATCCCTTCAGTGCTTCCAAAATTGTGTCTACCCAATCTGGTCTTTCCACTTCCACACGATGAGCTTTGTATGCTGGTTTACTCAATAGTGAGGCCGTCTCCTGAGTCAATGCATGTGATACCGTTTCAGCAAATGCCAGCTTTGGGTTTGCGTATGTAGCTCGCTTTGTTTCCACGTCCCGTATGCCATTTATGAAACTCTGGATTTTTACCCTCTCGGTCTATTCCACGGGTGTGTCCGCATTTGCGAGATGAGCTAACCTTTCAACATCCGAGGCAAACTCCTGCAAAGTCTCATTCGCTCTTTGGTGACGGTTTTGCAACTCAATTTGGAATATTTGTTTCCTATGCTCGCTTCCATAACGTCGTTCTACAGCAGCCATCAATGTTTCATAACTGTTCCGTTCGTACTCTGGAATCATCTGTAAGATTTCCGCTGCAGGCCCTTTCAATGCCACGAACAGTGCAGCAACTTTATCTTCAGCATTCCATTGGTTCACTGCTGCGGTATTCTCAAACTGTAGCTTAAATACCTGAAAAGGAACAGAACCGTCAAAGGATGGTGTCTTTACCTTTGGATTACTCGCTGAAACAGCTGGGCGATTTAGTTGTAACTGCTCCATACGACCTTTTAAATCATCTACTTCTTCCTGAAATTGAGCCATTTTTGCATCCTGCGCTTCCAGTTTTGATGATACCTG
The DNA here is from genome assembly GCF_040869045.1 of Eurosta solidaginis. Taxonomy (NCBI): domain Eukaryota; kingdom Metazoa; phylum Arthropoda; class Insecta; order Diptera; family Tephritidae; genus Eurosta; species Eurosta solidaginis. The sequence goes on along the minus strand of NC_090322.1, from coordinate 218,064,156 downwards.
TTCCAAAATTTCTGCCGACATTTCAGATATACGTGCCTCTTGCGCTTCCAATTGAGATACCATATATGTCTTCTGCTCTTCCAGTTGGGATGCCATATATGTCTTCTGCTCTTCCAGTTGGGATGCCATATATGTCTTCTGTTCTTCCAGTTGAGTTTCCATCTTGGATGTTATCTGTGTCGACATTTCTGAAATGCGTGCCTCCTGTGATTTCAATTGTGATGACATGTTGGTAGATATTTGTGATGACATTTCGGACATTTGTGCCGATATTGCAGCCAATATCATGTTCAGGTGTTTCTTCGATTTTTGTTATTTCCTCGCCATCAAGATGAAAGTCATACTCTTCCACATCAATTCCTTCTGCTTCTATTGCCTCTCGTAGCCGTGCCTGAAGTTCAAGTTTAACGCCGCTTGTATTCAATCCACGGCTCTCCAACTCCTTCTTTAGTTGCTGGATCTTCAATTCACCGAATTTTGCCATGTCCTTGTTGTCCTCTGGAATTTATTCAACAATTCCTCTTCTGACACCAATTGTAACGATTTTTACTTGCAAATCCTCTTATTTGCCCTTTTGCTAGGTTCGTATCGCTAAACTGTTGAATAAATAACTCCAATATTGAATAATGGAAAAATGGCCTTTTCACAATAACACTCAAACTGTGCAACGAATAGCTTAATAACCAAACTGATAGCTCAAATGAAACTCCACTATTCAAAATAATACTGCTATTGCTCGCTAGATATCGTCTTAGTCGTAACTGCTTGACAACTCAAATCAAACTCAAACTCCTCGCCTTTACTGTCGCGCCTTTTATACTTTTTGATTTCTAATTGCATACTTCTAGGCTTTTCCATTCTAGAACTTAGTAGTTAGTTTCGGCTACAAAATCGCCAGCCACAACTACGTGCACAAATTATTGCCCTCTCTTGTGACAACTCAGATAAGATATATGCATGTGTTTGTGCATTGCCGCTCCACTGCTCGTATACGTACATATGTGTAGACGCAATTATTTATTCGTTTATGTAGATACATAATGATTGAATTATTGATGTGTCTCTCGAGTACACATAGGCGTATAAGTAAATGCATCTGTGTGTGACATCTCTCTGGGCTGCCTTATATATGTGTATACTTGATTTGATTATTGACGTAAATACTGCTTAGCATGGCCTTAGTGATGGTATAGCTTATTGATGCTAATATCCGTGACAATATATTAAAGTATATATCACCGAGTTTCACGTTTATACTTTCTAAATTCAGGGAGAAATGGCCAAAAATCTTTCTATCTGAACGATCGGTTGTATGGGATATATACTATATATAGCTCCGATTAAAGTGATTTTTTCGGAAAATCTTCTATGATATATTAAAATATATATCACCGAGTTTCACGTTTATACTTTCTAAATTGCGGCAGGAATGACCAAAATCGTCTTATCTGAACGATCGGTTGTATGGGAGATATATGTTGTAGTGGTCCGATCCTACCGGATCCGACAAATGTCTAATATAATACAAAAATACATCCTTGTGCCAAATTTCATTGAGATATCTCAAAATTTGAGGGACTAGTTTGCGTTCAAACAGACAGACGGATGGACAGACGGACATGGCTATATCAACTCAGTTCGTCGCCCTGATCAATTCGGTATACTTAATGGTGAGTCTATCTTCTATATTTCTCAACGTTACAAACATCGGACCAAAGTTAATATACCATTTCATGTTCATGAAAGGTATAATAAGAAAAATATAACAGAATATAATAAAAACAATTGGTTGAATTAAATTAAATCGATGTGTAATCGACGAATTATCTGTTTAATAATTTGGGAAAAATTTAAACAACGTGACATCAGGACGGACAAGGCGACAGCTGTTTCGATTATACCTTGTAAATCTCTTCAAAGCCTTTTCTCCCGGGAGTGGGATTTGAACCCGCACTCCTGCGATGTTTGAAGTGTTACAAACGCATTCAGCCACGTCATGCCTTAGTTGTTGTAAACCTTATCCCAATTGCCTTCTTTGCATATTTTCTTTATTCACATTCCATACTTCGTATGGCATTATGCGGTAAAGTTATGCGTTGGTAAGGCGGTTTCAAAGAAACGTGGTGTTGTTGCTTTTGTTCTATTTATAGAACTACAACGAATTAACCAATGTTGTCTATTTGTATGACAAATCAATAACACTCCGATGGCAAATCGATAACAGACAGATAAATCTGTATGAGTTTTTAAGCGAGGATTACCCTTATTGCTTTAAATGTATGAAAACATTTATTTGAAGCAATTTTTAATTTATAATTTATTTAATAAATAATTATAATATAATAATTAATATTTAATAAATAAAAATTATTAAATAAATTATAAATTAAAAATTGCTTCAAATAAATGGTTTCATACATTTAAAGTAATAAGGGTAATCCCCGCTTAAAAACTCATACAGATTTATCTGTTTGTTATTGATTTGCCACCGGATTTTTATCGATTTGTTACCTGAAAGTTACCGATTACTTGCCGATAATGTATCGATATTTTATCAAAAGGATATCAATATGTTTTCTGAAACTTACAGATTTGTTATCGGAGTGTTAATAATATGTTATCGGTGTGTTATCGAAAGGTTATCGAATTTGTTTTTAAACTGTATCTATTTGCTATAGATTTCTTATCAATATGTTATCGGAGTGTTACCGACTTGTTAACGACGACTCATCGGTTTGTTATGAAAAAGATACCTACAAAACTTTTAAACAATTTAAAATCGATGGCATACATATATATGTAACCATTCGAAAACAAGCCGATAAGAAACCAATAAGAATCGGTAATAACACAATAACTTGTCGGAATCGGTTGTTGCCGATAGGAAGCCGACGAAAAATAGTGAGAGACAAGCTTCAAAAAAACTCTGGTTTTAGTAGGATAACAGCAAAATGTGTTAACTATCACAGTCTATATTTATGTATAACTTAACAATTATATTTACATTTTTATGCAGCTAATCCGTTCAGAAGTTTTAATTTTACTCTCTAAGGCGCACTTGCAGAACGACAAATAAATTGTTTAACTCAGATTCAACCTGATATGAGTTAAAAATTAACTTGCCGTTCTGCAAGTGAGCCTTAAACTCCAATCAGTGTATTTTTCTCAAATTATGTTAAAAATTGTGTCAAAGTTTTTGGTGTGGCAAAAGTGTCCAATATCTCTGTATTCAAAAATCTTTGGTAGTGTTACCTCATTTGTGGTTTCACTGCAACCCCTGGGAGAGCTCTAGTCAACTTAAAACCATGTTTATAAGACGCGTTAAAGAGGTTGTTTTTGTTATTGTAGTAGTGAGTCTTACGTTCCAATAGTTAACCACGCTTAAACAAAAAAAAATAAATAAGAGTTGGTAGAGGAATTCTCCTAGGTGTAAAAACTAAATATTTCATCTTCCGGAGGCTTCTAGTTTTTGCCTTATGGCACTCCGCTGCTCATACTTTTCTTTCGTTTCCCCTTCCATATCCTCTTCTAAACTCTCTCTCTTTCTTCGCAAGTAGCACGAAGGCATCCTTCCCGTCGTCCTTACCTAAGTGAAGGGTGACCCGCGCCATGACGGCGCCCCTTCCACTCAGCTAGCTAGCAGGAGGGAAAAGAATGTCTGTAAAAAGACATCCACTCCCGCTGGCTCACCTGCGAGGACTGAATTGTAAAATGCAAATTTGCAGCTTTTATACGGGTTGTGCCACAAACTGCTTGACAAATAAATACACCGCTATTGTGATTGTAACGTGTGGTGATTTTGCGGACGAAACACACCATTGGCCTGCCATCAACTGTTGGTCACGTATGGCCGTTTACCATATGGTGGTTGTAGTGTTGCCGCCCGTCATCTGTGTGTAGTTGGGTTGTTGGATATGCTATAAAAAGAAGTACAGGGGGGATCGGGCGTAGGTGGTAAGAAGAAGTACAGGGCGGTTGGCTTAAGTGAAAAAGGGAAGTGCAGGGGGTTATGTTATTGTAACGCTACCTTACAAAATTAAATTTTTGTTATTAAAAAATAATTTCATAATAAAGTGCAAAATGTGTGAGCTGCAGATGGCTAAGAATACTTAAATCCAGAACGTCCTTACGAACTGCGGAAGTTATAGAAGAAATACAAAAACTGCTATTCGAATAGTTGAATCTGTCACTAATCGAATGCAAACAACTAGTGTATTAGTGATAATCGATGTTTTGACGAAGCTTTTGCTAATCGACTAATCGATTATTCGAATATTCAATTATCAAAAGCTCTAGTAACTACACCTTTTCCAGCAGCATTTCAAAAAAACTGAAATGTGTCAGAAAAGCACAAATATATTCAAAAAAAAAAAATACAAATGAAATTCAGAAAATGCCGGAAAGGCACTTGATTCCAGAAAAATCTTTTTAAGGGTCCCCCCTCGGTAGCGACCATGCCATGAAAAGCTTTTCAGCGAAAATGCATCCGCCTTGTCGACGAGCTTTGAAGTCGGCATAAAATATGTAGGTCGCCAATTTTTGGGAAACATTAAAAAGTAGCAAGACGCATATTGCGAGACAATCTTCACTTATATCCTCGGATTTTTATCCTGCGGGTTATGAGTTAGAACATGGGCGCTTTTGGTATACCGATACCGATCGTAAAAGGCGATTATAATATCATGGCTTACCCATTTCATGATTGGTGTATTACTCGAAACGGAGCAATGTGAACGCGTTGTGTCACTTGCGCGACCCTATGACGGTCGTTATTAGCAACTGTACTCGCGAGGAGCAGGAAAATAAGTTGTGATCTGTACATATTGTATTGTAACGAAGTTGCTGTAAATCCTCTTATTTGCAATCCTCTGCTAAGTTCGAATCACTAAACTGTTGAATAAAAAACTCCAATATTGAATAATAGAAAAATGGCCTTTATTAAAGTACTTCACAATAACACTTATGTATACTTTGCTACTCGCTGGCTTAATAACCAAACTGATTGATAACTCAAATGAAACTCTACTATTGGCCGCCAGATCGCGTGCTTAATCAAACTGATTGATAGCTCAACTCAAACTGAATTACAGCGCCTCTTCATCTGTTGCCTTTTATACCCTTTGGTTTCCTCGTTCGCATTTTTCCAGAATGTACTAGCATTGTCCATGAGCTCTCAAACTTCTCAGCTATAACTAAAATTGCACAATTTTATACATCTTTTAGGCGCTTCCGGAATCTACTAGTCCAGTAGCTCTCAAACTTCTCAGATATATGCATGTGTTTGCGCATTGACTCTCCGCTGCTCGTATTCGTACATGGTACATATGTGTAGACGCAATTATTTATTCGTTTATGTAGATACATAAAGATTGAATTATTGATGTGAATGTTTGTAGTTTACAGTCTCCCGCGCGCACATAGGCGTATAAGTAAATGCATCTGTGTGTGACATCTCTCTGGGCTGCCTTATATATGTGTATACTTGATTTGATTATTAACGTAAATACTGCTTGGCATGGCCTTAGCATCACCTTAGTGATGCTAATATCCGTGACAGTATCATTGATACTTGTATACAGGTTTAATCTCTAGTCCTTGGGTAGGCCCCTAGTGGGCGAATCGCGGGGTATGTGGTTTCACCTCAAATCCGAGGAGAGTGCCCTTTTGGGGAAGTGGGCAATAAAGCATTTACAATGGTGGTCAGAATATACCCGCGGTAGGTATGCCTGTCGTAAGAGGCGACTAAAATACCAGATTCAAAGGGCTGTGTAGCGCAACCATTCAGGTTGCCAGCGCATACAGCTTCTCCAAACCCAATAGTCAACCTCACCTATCCGCGTCGAATCCTGTTTCACTAACAGACGAGGCTCTGCCGACCCCAAGCTCGTCATGGAACTTGGGGGTGGGAGGGAGGTATGGCCTGAAGGTTTAATGTGGCCATATAAATCGTTCCCGAGATGGTCGGGCTAGCACCTTAATGGTGCTGTGTTACCGGAGCGTACCGCACCTGTATCCGGCAAAGGACCATCACATCGATAACACTCCCCAAAGCCTTCGGGGAGCAACCTTATCGCTACAACAACAACAACAACGACTAAAAATTTATTGCAGTCATTGAATTTTTTCGCTACCTATCACCAAAACAAAAAATACCATTAATTGAAATTTTCTATGGCTCCACTCAAATGATTGAAGAAAAAGGCCAGGGCCCGTATCGTGTTATACGATCACGTATTGAAAACCAATATCACTCAAACGATAAATATGAATCTTTCAAGCTTTTCGTAAAAATGATTACACATTATGGATACAATAAGTACTTGTAGCCACTATTATCTCACTCCCAATCACTGCTAGTGCTATTGCGATTTAAAAATTTGAATTCGATCACGGATCGTATAACACGATACAGACCCTACTTATAAATTTTAGTGAAACAATTTTCAGCTTCACTACCACTACAGCTGAATGAGTGATATTTTTTTTTTTTGCTTTACCACTCAAGGGAGTGGGCCTTAGTTCTATAGGTGGACGCCTTTTCGAGATATCGCCATAAAGATGGACCAGGGGTGACTCTAGAATGCGTTTGGGCCTTAGTTCTATAGGTTGACGCCTTTTCGAGATATCGCCATAAAGGTGAACTAGGGGTGACTCTAGAATGCGCTTATACGAATGGGTATCAAATGAAAGGTGTTAATGAGTATTTTTAAAGGGAGTGGGCCTTAGTTCTATAGGTGGAGGCCTTTTCGAGATATCGCCATAAAGGTGGACCAGAGGTGACTCTAGAATGTGTTTGTGCGATATGGGTATCAAATTAAAGGTATTAATGAGGGTTTTAAAAGGGAGTGGCCGTTAGTTGTATATCGTCGCACGCTTGCCAGAAGCATGAATGTGCCAAAATGAAAATGTTGGGAAATCGAGTTTCAAAGTTTATTGCTCCCTCAAAATTAGAAGAACTAGTTTCTAATGTAAAAATGTATCTATATATTATATTCACTATGCTCTTTAAATTGAGATAATTGCTCTGCTCACATCCTTTCTATTTTCCGAGATTTAGCACATTCATTTTTCTGGCACAACAAAAATTTTAAAAACTGATCTAATTTTTTGTTAACCCAGCTATACAAAAACTAAAAGTAGTTGGATTAGATGCGCTGAATCCAAATACGCTATAAGAATTGACCTAAGTGGTCATGGTATGGCCTTAACCTCAAAACACGTAAACAAATCACTGCAGATTGATTTTTAAATGTTAGGGCCAAGCCAAGACCTGCTAGGCCAATTCTTTTGGTGGATTGGGATTGGGAGCATCACAGTGCTTGGGAGGGTGCCGAGGAAACGGTTACTCACTTCCTCTGCGAGTGCCCAGCCCTCGCGAGTTTTCGGTCCCGAACTCTAGGCAATTATGTGTTGCCGGACTTAAGGGCGGTGTCAAACTTCCGCATCCAGGACATCAGTAGGTATATTGTTTTAACCAAGTGGTTTGAGTAAAACAATATGCAGGGTACATCAGCCTAAAAATATAATTGGTTCCAGGAGAAAGTGCATCAAAATGGCGCCTAGAGCGCTACAGCACAGCAACCAACCAACCAACTTGGGAAAACATCCGGGGCTGTGGCTTACCGAAAGTATGTATGTAAATGAAAAAAATAAAAATAAACACCTTCAATTCAATTTCAATTATTGCAAACTTAGAACTAGTTCTTATTTTCATCAGAATCAGAATCTTCTGAAATGTTGGGTTCGAGTAAAGGGTTGCCCTCTGAATTTTTATAATAAGAACGTTATTCTTCGTATAACCAAATTTTCATACATTTTGCTTTTTAGTTTTGATTCGGCAAGAGGCAACGGCTTCGAATAAACCGGTTTACCTTCAATTAAACAACGTCCTTTTCTCGCATATTCAGCTATTAAAAATTCTTCATCGGTATCATTTTTTTTTTTAGGAATACATTATATAGCTCATCTTTTGTGTATCTCAACTAGCATATATATCGCATGGGTAGTTTTATAGCTCCCTGGGTAAAATAATTATAAATAAAAAAATCGCCATACAATTGTATGTGAACCTCGAAAAGTTTTGAGGAGTTACGAGCTTCTCTAATAATTTGTGCCCAACCTTCAGGCACGTACATACGAATGTGTGCTGTTCTTACTTGTTTCCAAAAATTGTTGAGCCATATCAACGAATGTTTCATACAAACAGGAAAATCATTCCTTGTTGTCAGCCAGAAACATGAATGTGCTACATTCATTTTTCTGGCTCAACTTTGTGTGATTGAACTATACATTCGTGAAAATGGCACTGCAAATTATTGTGGTTTCCATGTGCGTAGGAAGCTCAAGATTTAAGTAGAACCTAGAGAATCTAAAGGGTAATATAACGAGGCCTATAACACAAAATCGGAAAAATTGCACATTCATGCTTCTGGTTAGTGGGCAACGATATGTGAAGGCGTTTTCAAGATATAGACCAAAATGTGGACCAGGGTGATCCAGAACATCATCTGTCGGGTACCGCTAATTAATTTATGTATGTAATACCACGAACAGTATTCCTGCCAAGATCCCAAGGGCTTTTGTTTTCGCCCTGCATACCTTTTTCATTTTCTTCTACTTATTATGGTAGGTTTCACACCTATTTTACAAAGTTTTTTTCCAAAGTTATATTTTGCGTCAATAAACCAATCCAATTACCATGTTTCATCCCTTTTTTCGTATTTGGTATAGAATTATGGCATTTTTTTTTTCATTTTTCGTAATTTTCGATATCGAAACAGTGGGTGTGGTCATAGTCGGATTTCGGCCATTTTTTATACCCAGATAAAGTGAGTTCAGATAAGTACATGCTCAAGTTATCGTGTTAACAACCGAGCGGAAGGACAGACGGTCGACTGTGTATAAAATGGGCGTAGCTCCAACCGATTTCGCCCATTTTCACAGAAAACAGTTACAGGCATAGAAGCTATGTCCTTACCACAAGGACTGGTAATTTTTTGCTCGACTTATGGCATTAAAAGTATTCTAGACAAATTAAATGAAAAAGGGCGGAGCCACGCCCATTTTTGTTTGTATTTTGTTGCACCATATCATTACTGGAGTTACTTACCTATATACTGTAGATATTCAATTTTTTTTTTAAATTTGACTTTAAAATTTTTTTTTTTTAAGTGGGCGTGTTCGTTATCCGATTTTGCTAATTTTTTTAGCACACATGTAGTAATAGGAGTAGCGTTCCTGTCAAATTTAATCAGGATATCTTCAACGACTGCCAAATTACAGCTTGCAAAACTTTTAGATTACCTTCTTTTAAAAGTGGGCGGTGCCACGCCCATTGTACAAAATTTTACTAATTTTCTATTCTGCGTCATAAGGTCAACCCACCTACCAGGTTTCATCGCTTCATCCGTCCTTGGTAATGAATTATCGCAGTTTTTCGGTTTTTCGGAATTTTCGATAACGAAAAAGTGGGCGTGTTTATAGTCCGATTTCGTCCATTTTAAATAGCGATATGAGGAGTGCCCAGGAACGTACTTACCAAATTTCATCAAGATTCCTCAAAATTTACTCAAATTATCGTGTTTACGGACGGACATGGCTAAATGAATTTCTTTTTTCGCCCAGATCATTTTGATATATAGAAGTCCTATCTATCTCGATTAGTTTATGCCGTTACAGGGTACCGTTATACGAACAAAATTAATATACTCTGTGAGCGCTGCTCAGCTGAGTATAAAAACAGCACATCAGAAATCGGAACAGAAGATCTGTCTTAAGTAATCTCTTTGGAAGTAGACCGCGCCAAAAAGCTATTATATGAATCTTATTTTCACAAAGTGATGCAGTTACATATATATAATAAAGTTAATTTATTTATATTCAGACATTTAATTTTATTCAGCCTTTTTTTGTGCCTCCAATTGCAATTCATCTATAGTTTTCACTCGAGGATTTCGACCAGTATTAGCTTTGAACATAGCACGATATTCCACATCAGTCATAGTCAAGTTATGCATACGCAATATGTGTTTTCTAAATCTGTAAATGATAACATACATACATACATACGTATGTGTTATGAAAAAATTATTATATCGCACACTAACTACAAGAGTCATAACTTAAAAATTTTCAAAATCGGTTTTTTTCCATAAACCAATTCACAGTACACATCTCTAACTGCACCTTAAATTTCGTTGTCATTATTTTCTTCTTTAACTGGAAAATTACCGTTATGCCAGTTTTGCTGTTGATTGCATCGCTTGCGCTGTATCAACTAATGAGTACTATTTATAGTTGTGTCAATGTGCTTAAGAACAAGTGAACAGTTTTTTTTACGCATAAAGGCCAAATTAAACTTCCTTAACCCTAACGCCATAGTCGTAACCATACCCATATCCATAACCATCTCCAATGTGTCGATTAATGGTGCCTTAACCTAAAAATCGTGAAAATTTCATAAAAATGAAGAAAACGCAAAAAATTACAAACATATTCCAAAAAAAATAAGTCTCTTAGTCATAACGTATCCAAAACAATGATTAAAATCTACAAAAAGTTATTAAATTCACCATCTGAAATATTTTTAGGTTATGGATATGGCGAGAGACCAAAAACCAATTGGTTGGCTATGGTATGGTTATGGCGTTAGCGTTATGGTATAGCACCATTAATCGATTACATTGATTTCCATAAGGTAGGCTCGATCAGCTGTTTTATCTGGTTATGGTTTTATGGTTATAAGTCACCATTAATTGGCCTTTAAAGCGTATTATTTTAAATTTTGACTATCTTGTTGCAAAAATTTAACTTTGTTGTGTATTAATTAAAACTAGTATCGCCTGTGGTCGAAATTCGACCATCGTGTATTTTTTTCAGCTCAGTCTATGCATCAAGTATTGGAAATATAGCAAACTGGTCTAACTTACTTAACTTTTCCTTTAAAATTTTGAATTCGACCTAAGACTTTGTACTTTTTGATTGTATTTTCTTAAATTTTCTACAAACTTTTCACATGCAATTATAACGTTTTGGTATGGAGCTCCTTAAACAAAAATATAAAAATTATGTAAAATCAAATGAAATTGACATAGAATTATGGTGAAATTACTTGAAATTGAATTTAAAAATAGGTCTTTCCACACCACCCGTAAGGTCCCCGTTGGCGCGCTACCGAATTTAGTTTTGGGAGCTCGGTTCCCCAGTAGGCCTACATATATCACCCATATACATATGTACATATATCGCCCATTTACTTCAATACTGTCATAATTCATAAAACATGAACTTTTAGTTAAAAACGAAAAAATTTGCTAAAGGAATTTAGCATATTTCACACCACCCGTTTAATTTTGTATAAATACATATCTAATATGTAAGTGTGACACAAAACCAAAATTTCGAGTAGAATATAGGATACCTTCATAAAAAATAAAATAAAAATATAAAAATATTATGTAATGAAAAAGAAGGCAGAGTTTACTAAAAAAAATGTTTAATTAAAGAAAAAAAAAATAAAGCACTTAAATTGCGAAAAAATTAAGTGAAGTGAACAAACAGTTCCATATAAAACGCAATAAGTGCACTTAGACTTTTTTCCGGGTTTTAATGTGATCATTGTGGAAATATGAAGATTTTAATGTTCGGATATTTAATGTTGGGTTTCCCATTGAGATCTATGTACGTAATTAATTTGTATTAAATTTGTAAACACACCATTTCATTAATATATATGACCATATCTACCATAAAATATCGTCTGTGAACAATATAATACTAAGATATAACAAAGCAGAATAAATTAGGAAGAAAAGAAAAGCAAACAAAAACATTGAAATTATTCACGTAAACATATTTACTAAAATAAAATTGATTTCATAACTTTAAGCGACATAAACAAATTAGGGTTATGGGATCTAAGCATCCGATTAATGGATATATAATCCAACAAAGTTATCCTAATAATTAGTATAGCGGGTAATATACTGCCTATGCAAGACGGCCGCTATGATGCCGGTTGCCGCTTTGACCTAAAATCAAAAACGTTTTTTGGACGTTTTTTTGTTTCGTAATTAGCATAAAAGGCAATATAAAAAATCTAATGTTATATTTTTGTAACTTTTTTTTGTTCAGTATAAGACGTACTTTATCTAAAATAAGGATTAAATCTGCAAATGCAAAAACATTTTCGGGCAAATTTGCCATTAATTATTATAAATAAATTAGTTAGTTTCAACAAAAGTTAACTCATTATTTGTAATTTCATGTTTTTTTGAAAACAACTAAAATAAAAAACAAAGAATCTGTTAAATAAAGACATGTATTTACGTGTACGTGAAATTTGCCACAAAAAATGGGCCGGTCAAAAATTAATTCTATTTAAGATTTTTTGGTACGCTACAAATTATTTTGGAACAATTTTTTAGGATTTTAGTAGAGGCTATTATAGGTAAGTGGGGCAACAATGGGAAACCATATTTGTATGTAGGTGAAACATTTGTGCTTTCCAATTTAGCGGGGATACATAAAATTTGAAATTCACATTAGAACACTTAGATAATTGTTCCCAAAGACGGCGCGGTTGTGCATAAAGGTTTAGGTCTTTGAAATTCGCATTAGAACACTTAGATAATTGTTCCCAAAGATGGCGCGTTTGTGCACGAAAATGAATTACGATATTTGTATGAATTGTTCGAATTTACAAAAAACTTTTTCTATTAATTATAAACAAATAGAGTAATATTTGTTAACAAAAATAAGCCTATGCACTGCGGCTGATCAATACGAATCGATTCATATAACTTTTATATGATTTTACGTATGCTAAGTATGCGAAAAAGCCTGTCAATTGATTGTATGGAAATTTTGTTGGCGTATTAATATATAGATTGTGTATTTTTATACGTAAATAGTAAGAAAATTTGCTTGTATTATTGTGAAATGTGCCTTTTTTGATGCAATAATTGTCTTAAATAATCATAATTCAAAATTGCTATATATTTTGTCCGTAAACAAATAATTACAACAAAATTTCGTCAATTCATTTTATAATGAAGGTCTCCTTCTTTGTAAAACTGGATTTCAGTATAACATTACAGACGTTTTCACATAAACCGTTTTTCTTCTCTCCTGAACATTTACATTTTTCAAGTTGTGACCCTTTTGTAGTTAGTGTGCGACAGGGGCGGATTTGGAATGGGGGCGATTAGGACGATCTTATAGATTATACAGTAGGGTGGAGTGATACCCTATGGATTTTTTTTTTGTTTTTGTAATGACCTAGCAATGAAAACTTGTCTTTATAAGAGTTAACCAAAATCACCACATATTATTTTCGTAGGATGGCGTTTTGAGGTGCCCCAGCCCCATGAAGTTGAGCAAAATAATCGCGATTTTTTATTTCTTTTTTAATATACATAACTTTAGTAAAATTACATATTATAACTAAAAACGACAAATTTTAAACGGTGCTTTACAGTTTTTTGTTGATAATAGTATGTTTCTAATCAAGTGTATAAGTAAGAGTTTTACAGGCCATAGTAGGCCATGAAAATCAGTAGGCTTTGTGCAATGTGCACAATAACAACAAGCGAAAGTAAATCAATGACAAAAAAAAAAATTGTACCTACCGTCTTTTTCAAAGTTTAGTTGCGTTGGGACACCTATAAACATGTGATGAGTGAAATAAAAATGTTCAACCTTATTTCTGGTCTAGAAAGGCAACTTTCTGGAGGTCAGCCAAAAGCGATTTCGAAAAAAAAAATTCACTCCACCCTATTATACATACATAAAAGCTAAAAATTTTAAAATTTCATATGTAATTAAAACAAAGTTTTATAATTTTCATAAGTTACATATCAGATCGGGGGCGATCGGCCCCATCGCTGCCCCTCCCCCCATGGATCCGCCACTGGTGTGTGATATAGTGAAAGCTTACACGTCACGCTGGGCACAACCATACTTGCATACAGTACATCTATATGGCATGCCTGTATGTTTATAAGAATGATTTTTCAGATGTTTAATATGATTAAATTCTTTGCCGCAAACATTACATTTCCGTTTAATGCCAGCATGTTGTTGCAGATGATAGTTTAAACGTCCTTTGAGTTTGAAACGACGATCGCAAATATGACAAGCGAATGGTTCCTCGCCGGTATGCATGCGCATATGTACTTTAAGATCAGACTGTCGCGAAAATCCCTTATGGCATACAGAACATGGATGTTTGCGATTCAAATGTAATTGTTTATGATTGGCAAGTAGAGATGCAGTTTTGAATAAATCACCGCAAATTTGACAAGCTATATTACGATCTGCATTGTGAACATGAGCTATGTGAGATTTCAAATAGGTTGTATCGATTTTTTTTTGGCATATCGGACATTCCTTCAATTCTATATTGCACAAGTGGACTTTCTGTTCATGAATTTTTACACTTGATGCACAAATAAATTCACGACCTAGAAATACATATTGTGACGAATATTAGCATCACCAAGCTGCTACTAAATAAATGCACAACAACAATAAAGCAGTCACTCTTATGTAGAAGGCGACGAAGAGATATCTCATCTCACACATACAAATATGCAGTCATCAGGCGAAGTAGTTACTCACACATACACACGCATGTGGCTACAAACTACAAATATACATAAATGTATATAGCTGCTAACCAAGCATGAAGCTCGCGAAATTACTAGACCTTAGGAAAAATGGGTGAACGAGGAAACCGAGAGTATAAAAGCGGCGCAAGCTGAGTAATAAGCAATCAGTTTGATTTAAACACGCAATTAGTTGTAAAGTATAAGTGTTATTGTGAAGTACTCTCAAAGTAGTCTAATAAAGACCATTTTGCATAACTGAATATTGGAGTCATTTATTCGACAATTTAGCGATTCGAACATTTGCAGAAGGTGTATAATAACAAGGATTTCCCAAAATTCATTACAATATGTACACATGTGATCACAAAAATAGCAGCAAAAAAGTTTGCACATTTGATCAGTTATTGTTTTTGATATTAAATTGATCTTCGATGATTTCAAAAAAACAAAAAAGCTTTAATTAATTGTAAGCAAAAAACATTTGGCCAGATAACAAGAGTATCGTATTCATGTAAAATTTTAAGATTTGAGTTATTTTCAACATGTTGGATAAGACAAGTGTCATAACTTCTTTGTAGATGTCAAAATTACAAATAGAACCGATCACCTGATTTTCAAGTGACTATCGTGGTCTCATTCTGTATTTCTTTCTATAATGATAGCCGACCCTATGCGCCGCCATATTGAGCATCCTGTCAAAACGCTAAACAGTAGCTATCTTGAACAGTCAGCCAGTTGACAGTTAGATATCACACTTGTTTTGTCCACCATGGTTTCCATGGTTTCCAATATAAAATTTGATTAAAGAAATAGGAGACCTTGTGCATTGTAAAGGTTTACAAGTAGGATATGTAGCAGCACGTACACACAGCAACGGTCGCCTGATCAAAATGCTTGTTCTTGTTAGGTTTTTTGTGGATGCTATTTGGCACTTTTGTACTTCTTAGGTCCAAAAAGTGTAGTAGCTGCTAACAAAAACTGCGTAAAAATTGTATTGTAAAATTACAAAAGAAATACCCTTATTTACTTTCAAACGAGCACTTAATTACATCTCTCTTTAAAATCCATTTGTTTTGGACAAATTTAGTTATCAAATTGTGATACTTTATTACCGGAGCCGATTGCTAAAACACGACCAAAATCGTCTGGGGAGCTATTAATAGGCGCGTTTTGGCAACGGTTTCAATAATCCGAATCCGTTTCGCCTTTGGATTATTGACAAAATGACAGGACAAAACGCATCTTTTCACACATCTTTCCACATTGAAATGTTTTGGCAGCCAATCATGGTTTTATACTGTTTTTCGCGGAGAGCTGTTGAATGGGTAGAAAAATTTTCCACTCGTGTTTTTATTCTGTTGGCATAAGTACGCTTCTTGAGATACCCTATTCGAAAACTATTGTATAATTTTCTGTGGAACCCACATAGGTGCTCTTTACATTTTCATACTAAATTCGTCCAAAAATATCTGATATTTTGCTCCTATTTTGTTTCCCTGCATCGCTTTCGACGACAGCAGCCCCGGTAATTTTGAAACTTCGTTCAGTGTCAAACTCATGTTCCACGTAGGTTCCACTGGACTCCACGCTAGTTTGACACTTCGGTCAGTGTGTTAGAAAGAGAAAGGAACAGTTTTCTTCTCACACATATCCTACTTGTAAACCTGTACCTTCTGAATTGTCTCCTTGTAAATCAAATTCAAAAACTTTTTCGAAAAAAGATATTGTTTAATTTTAAAGAATATTTCACAATAATCAAAAATGATGTTAATCAGTGAAAAAGTTAAAACCAAAACAATTTCAAAAACGTTTTCGTTCTCTAGAAATTCGCTTTGATTTTGGAAAAGAATTTCTCAAAAAAAAAAGTTTACAGTTTAATATCCTGCTCCATGATGCAATAAAACCACGCAGGTGAAGTCAGTAGTACAAAATCCGGTTATGAAGTTTAAAAGTCGTAGAGATGGAAAATTCTTGGTACTATTTTGTTGTTTCTAATACTTTACTAATATGTCGAACCGAGCCTTGGACCTTTTATCAAATTATACCTTTTTGATGCAGTGCAAAAGTTTGCAGGAAAAAGGGCTAGGGAGAAAATAAGCGCATAGTACGGTTCATCGGTACAACTGAACCGGATGAAGATGGCTGTAGGGATTTCGGGATCCCGCTGGCCACCTGTGCATTGCTCCTCCATAGCTGGCCCTCGAGTCAGCTCAGCAAACGTTGGGCGGACACCACGTCTTGCAGGGTAGCAAGATCTTTCTGGCCGAAAGTGGATGGCAGGAGGTCTGCTGAAATAATTGGGTTCACTAAGGCTCACCTATCAATGGTCATTGGGGTTTTGACAGGGCACTGCCCCATGGGTATCCATGCGGTACGTCTCTATATACTGGAAACTCCATCCTGCTGCAGCTGTATGGAGGATGATGAGGTGGAATCACCAAATCACTTTATGCTTGATTGCCCAGCTTTTGCCAGAACTAGACGAAAGTACTTGGATCTCCCGAGTTGAGATCGGTATCATTCGGAGTTTTATCGTTGCTACCCAATGATTATCTAAGTAGCTAGATCTAAGTGTATGTGGTATCATTATCAGGGCAGCTACCACCTAACCTAACGGTTCAAAAAAGGTTCGCGTCAATAGTCTAACAAATCCTTATATAAACTTACAGCAGTAAGAACATAAAAACTTTTCTTGTCTTAATCTGTAACCATGTCGTCGTTCGTGTTCCGCAATTCTCCATGCTGGTATTTTTCTGTGACAATATTTACACTCAACTAACTCTTCATTTTCAGAAACCCTCTGTACTTCATGTACTGCTGTAGATTTCACATTATCATCTACATGCTTTCTTTTAACATCATCTGTAGAGGGTTTTTTATTTTTTTCTTTATCTTTAGATGTAATATCTCTCTTCCTATGTTGGTTTCTTATATGTTGTTGAAGAGTTTTTTCCGTTTTTAGTTGCTTGCCACACAACGAACATCTGAATTCCATATGAAGCTCATCTTTTCGAGTTAGCATTGCTCCGAAGGCTGAGATTGATTTATTATGTTCACGTTTTACATGCTCTCTATAAGTTTTGAAGTTTTTAAAACTCAGCGAACATAATGAGCAATCATATGTATGTTTCTGCACATGATAAACGAATTCATTAACTGATGAGAAAACCTTTTGACAACGTTCACATTGATAAGGATCATTTTCTCCACGGTCAAGTATACGTAAGCGTGGAAAGTATTTGAAGTAAACACGGCTATGCTTTTTTTGTAAATGTTTGGCAATTTCATCTCTTTGTATAGAGTTTGAGTTGTTACACCAAGGGCAGCACATATCAGAATCAGTTTCATGTACAAGTTTGTTATGCATTTCCATTTCTTTAGGCACATCAAATACTTTGCAGCATGTGTAGCAGATAATTGGGCCTGTAAATAAATTGTAACCTATTGGTATTACTTTTATGATATAATATAAAAGCTCTCTACCTTTATGATTTTTATATATGTGTTTTTGTATTTTGTCTTGTGATCCGCTCTTATAATCGCACATATCACAGGAATACCTTTTTCTGCCGTTTTTCGTACTGTTAACTCTATGATCTTCATTAAAAGAATGCGCCGGTTGTTCGAATTGATATTCGTTGGAGACCTCAAACATATCGTTAGAAAGTTCAATTTTTATTTCCTCTTTTAGCATATGTTGATCCTCATTATTAACAATGAAATTAATACTTTCGTTTTGCTCTCTATGCACTGGTGCATATAATGGATCGATTAAGGATTCATATTCAATATTCTAATAAACAAATATAAAAATAAATTGGTGGTTTCAACAAAATGCAGTTTTATTTTTTACCCCAAATACTTCTGATTGCTCAATTGGTTCACATACTGAAGACTCATTTTTCTTTGAGTCAGATGGCTGATCAAATATATCGGATCCAGTGTTCTAATAAAACATAAGGCATTGTTATATTCGCTATGTATAGATAAATGCTCGATGGTTGATCTACTGATATGACGCTCTGTTGTTTTTGTAGCAGTGCTTCGCCCCATCCCATAGTTGTGAATACTCACTGTTGTTGTTTTAACGATAAAGACACTACTTTGTGGAGGGGGTGTGAAGCGCAAACCTTCAGGTTGCCAGCGCAATACATAGCTTCTCCAAACCCAATTGTCAACCTCACCTATCCGCTGCGAATCCTGTTTCACTAACAAACGAGGCTCTGGCGACCCCAAGCTCCTCATGGAACTTGGGGGTGGGGAGGGAGGGAATGGTCTGAAGGTTTAATATGGCCACATAAATCGTTCCCGAGATGGTCGGGTAGCACCTTAATGGTGCTATGGTACCGGAGCGTACCGGATCTGTATCAGGCAAAGGACTATCACATCGATAACACTCCCCAAAGCATTCGGGGAGCGTACCGGATCTGTATCAGGCAAAGGACTATCACATCGATAACACTCCCCAAAGCATTCGGGGAGCAACCTTGTCACTACAACAACAACAACAACAAGGCTTTGTGGAGTGTT
Organism: Eurosta solidaginis; assembly: GCF_040869045.1. NCBI lineage: Eukaryota > Metazoa > Arthropoda > Insecta > Diptera > Tephritidae > Eurosta > Eurosta solidaginis. The sequence continues at coordinate 218,045,017 of NC_090322.1, read as the reverse complement.
ATCGATGTTGATGGTCCTTTGTCGGATATAGATCCGGTACGCTCCTGTAAGACAGCACCATTAAGGTACTAGCCTGACCATCTCGGGAATGATTTATATGACCACATTAAACCTTCTAGGCCATCCCGCCCTCCCCACCCCTAGTTCCAAGAGGAACTTGGGGTCGCCAGAGCCTCTGCTGTTAATGAACATGATTCGCCACGGGTAGGTGAGGTTAAAAATTGGGTTGGAGAAGCTATATGTTGCGCTGGCATCCCCTTGAGAGGGCTGCGCTACACAACCCCTTGAATCAATTTGGTATTTTAGTCGCCTCTTACGACAGGTATACCTACCGCGGGAATCTATATTATAAGCCCCCTAACCCGCTGGGGGATGCGAATATTCACTAATTCTCAACAATGTCCTCCTGAATGGGAGTATGAGGAAGGGTTGGACCAGAGAGATTATGGTGTTAGAAGAGTTGGTTCCATATTGCAATTGAAAAGATGGTTGTTGTCATGTGGGGAAAAATTCCAAGCGAGGCATACATTGGGTATGCCGGGGTTGATTTTGGAAGGAGTTTATCCTATTACAGTATCCAGATCGAAGTTGAGCTAGAATGAGCCGGATCTCCTTGGGAGGTTGGTTTCCTCAATTGCAAATTTAGGGTATTTGTCTTTAAGAAAGAGGATAACCGGGCAATCCTTGGCATTGTAGTCCGAAGCCTTTTTATGGATGTTTCTGCGGGTCGTGTCATGCTCTTCTTTTTCAAACGGCTGAGTTCGTAAGTGCCGGAGTTCTTCAGAGTGCTTACGGAGATGACTTCTTAAGATCCTTGGAGAGGGGCTTGTTCAATCAGATGTCTGGTGGAATGCCCAAGTGTCTGAGTATTCAGCAGAAGCTGTTTGTTCAGCATTTCATATCTCTCCTTTATGGGAAGTATTCTCGCCTTACTGTGTAGGTAATTCTGTGGCAGTTCTGACCGCGGTATTTTAACAGGCCTGAAGTTTCCTCCAGGTGTTTCTACAATGCTCGGTGACCATATTGGTGGTTATGAGCGTTTCTTTGTCTTTGCCCCAAGTGCTGCCGCGCAAGAGACTTCAGGATATTGTTGCGGCTCTCGACTTTAGGTAAAATTTCGGATGCATGCTCGCCAAAATGTAGAATGTCACAGTGTTTTTGGATTTAAGACAGTCGGTAGTGAAATGCCATCGACGTGGATGTCCAATATGATCGGCATATGCTTTGTGTATGTGGTGAATAATGCCCCGTGGATTTGGTCTGTGGCAATGTCAGATTTTACAAGGTAAAAAAACTGGAAAGATTAGAGATAGTCGTAGATTTTATAGCATAGCTCATCGATTGAGGGGCCGGGACATGTTGCCATTATCGTGCAGCCATCGATGTAGGAGACAATGGTACCTCCTGGTGGGGAAGGTAGCTTCAATATGTAAAAGTTAAACAAAACTGGGGATAGGGCACCACCCTGTTGCACCGCTTGTTTATTTCTGCTGGGTTTAGATGCTACATTCCAAAACTTGCCGGAAGGGTGGGCCCTTCCAAGTCTTGCAGGAACGTGCCGTGGTTGACTGTATAAAATGTTAGCAATAAGTCTACCGCTACGAATACTGTTCTATGTTGGGGTTCTTGATTCAATACACAATTTATCTGTGTGTTGATGGCGTTTAGCGCGGTGGTGGTGCTATGTAATTTTCAAAGCAGGACGGCTTCAAGTGTCCTGGCTATTGGCGATATGAGAAATGTTAGCTGATGAAAGTTTCCTACGTTATTTGGTTTCAAAGGCTTTAGTAGCGGTACCACCCTCACCGTTTCCATTTTTCACGAAAGACGAAAGTTTACAGAGACAGGTTGATGACGAGCGCAACGTATTTCACTCCTTTATGGCCGAGGTTTTTAAGCATCGGCATGGCAACTCCGTCTAGGCCTACTGCTTTCGATGGTTTAGCATATTAGAAAGCTCCTTCAACCTGTTGTTGTTGTTTTGATAAGTACATTCCCCAAAGATCCTGGGAGACGCCCCCTAACCCGCTGGGGTAGCTTCTTCAACACCTTTGGCGGTGGTGTTAATAGCCACGTGCTGTGTTTAATGCATTACATATTGTCGGCAAAATGCCCTCGCGCATTTCTTAGCACCCGGTAGCACTTAATCTCCTAAAGATTTCGATATTTTGCCATTATGCTTAGTTGGGTTTGAGAAGGACATTATGGTTGACCAAAGTTTACCCACACTGGCAGAGAGGCTGCAGTTGTTTATGTGTTCCTCCTATTTCTCCTTCTGTGTTTGTCTACAACTGTCTGATGCGCAGGTTTATGTCCCACATTTGAGAGTCACCAGGGCCTAGCTATCTTACAAGATCACGTTACCTCGCTAAAGTTGGAGGCCGCATTTCCGGAATTCTTCCCCCTGGAACGAAACGAACCGACGCGCGCTTCCCAAGGCAGTCGGTTCTATGTACCGGAGCGACTCGGGATTTTTCCCGACCAAGGACTGTCATTTCAGTGTGACCCCATTTAATTTGTTTCGTCCCTCCCACAAATTGTCATCCTCCCAGCAGCTCCTTGCAGCAGGACTGCTACATATTCTCTTACTCCGGGAAGGTATCGAACCCAATCCGTGTCCGTCTCCTGACCCCGGTCCTGAGAAATGGTTTTGCTGCATTTGCCAGAAAATAATCTTTTTAGGACGGTCATACTCTGTTCAGTGTGTCTCGTGCAAGGGATGGTTGCATCGGACAGGTTGTTCTGGGCTTGATCCCAAAACCCGACGTCCACGTAACTTTTATAAATCTTTTGTGGCTCCTTGCTGCTAACGCCCAAGGGCGTCCCGTAGTCTACGCCTAAGCGCCCCCACTACCTTCCAGCAGCCTCGCTGCTCAGCAAGCTACAACAAGTACCCGCTGCTGCTCGCGCCCCACGGCTCCAACAACTCAAACAGCTGATACCACTCATAACTACTACCTTCGTAGTAGAGCTGGTAGCAATGCTGAGCCCCCTGCCCCCGTCTTCTTCCCCCCCCCCCCCCCCTCTTTTCTGGCAGCAATCGTGCAGGTCAGGGAAACAGACTCTTAGTCCCTACCTCCGTTTGCACCGTCTGCCAGCACAGAATATATAGGTTTGCGACATCCGCTCAATGCAGCTCCTGCCTTGGGTGGTGCCACTTTCCTAGATGTTCTGGTCTCCGCGACGGCAACCCCTCGACGGGTTTCATCGCGCCATGTTGCCAGGTCGCAAACCCAAATCATCCGGGTACCCCAATGCTTGCCCAAGGGCGCCCAGTCCCAAGGCCACAACAGCAATTGCGTCCTGGCCTTCCACAACCTAGGGGTAGTCACCCCTCACTTACCCGTAGAGTGGCGGCGTCACCCCTCATGCACTTCAGAATTCTGCAGTTCAACTGTAATGGACTAACTGGGAAGATTACGGAGATAGTCGATTTCATGAAGCGGCACAACATCCGCATTGCTGCGATTCAAGAGACTAAACTCACAGCAAGATCTGCATTGCAGACCTGCTCTGGTTATAATGTCCACAGGAAAGACCGCGAGAGCGGAAATGGAGGCGTCCTCGCGTTTATTATACACCACTCTGTGCAATATCATATATTTGATCCTGGCATCGACCGCAGTGACAATGTCTTAGAACGTCAAGGCCTATCTGTCCGATCAGACGATGCAAATCTAGAAATCATCAACATCTACATCCCTCCTGTCACCTGTTGCCACAGTGGATACCGCCCTAATATCGAGGCCTTACTCACTGCCAACAATCGCATTATCTTAGGCGATTTCAATGCCCATCACGACCTATGGCATTCAAACTTGCGGGCGGACAGTAGGGGTGAGATGTTGGCGGATCAAATAGACGAAAAGACATTCTGCACAATAAACGGAGACGCCCCCACACGTATGGTAGGAAGCTGTCATAGCTCGCCAGATATCTCAATCGTGAGCGCAGAACTCGTAAACTGCGTCAACTGGCAGCCGATGGTAACATTGGCATCCGACCACCTGCCCATACTTATTTCGTTCGAGCGTACCGCCGACTTCATCGTCACCGAAAAACGCACTTTCATAAACTTCAAAAAAGGAAAGTGGGAAGAATATAAATCTGCAACAGACAGCAGCTTTGCTGCCCTCCCTATCCCAACTGATGCCCGCCAAGGGGAGCGTGCCTTCCGTAAGGTCATTGAATCCGCCTCGGCACATTTCATTCCCGCCGGGAGAATTCCCGAAATCCGGCCCCACTTCCCGGCGGAGGCCGCGAGCTTAGCGAGGGAACGGGACCTTATAAGACAGCTTGATCCAGGCGACCCCCAAATAAGGGATATAAACCAACGCATCAGATTGCTTGTGGACGAACACAAGCGGGCGAAATGGGAAGAGCACCTAAGAGGTTGTAACCTCTCTACCGGTGTAGGTAAACTTTGGTCCACCGTAAAGTCCCTATCGAATCCGACTAAGCACAAAGACAAAGTTTCCATCGCCTTTGGCGATAAGGTGCTGTCGGATGCGAAAATATGCGCGAGCGCTTTCTGCCGACAATATATAATGCATCCTACGGTCGACAAAGATAGACGGAGAGCCAATAGACACGCACATAAACACAAACTCAGCGCGTCACCAATTACCATCACCGCTAGAGAGGTTGAGGACGCCATTGGTCGCGCTAAACCATCCAAAGCAGTGGGCCCAGACGGCATAGCCATGCCGATGCTTAAAAACCTAGGGAAAGAGGGTTTCAAATATTTAGCGCATGTCTTCAACCTGTCTCTTTCCACCTTTGTCATACCCGAGAAATGGAAAATGGCCAAGGTGGTCCCGCTACTAAAGCCTGGGAAACCAGCTAACGTAGGTGAGTCATATCGTCCGATATCTCTCCTATCGCCAGTGGCAAAGACGCTTGAAGCCATTTTGCTCCCTTATTTCCAAGCACATTTGCAGCTAGCCCCTCATCAGCATGGCTTCAGAAAACTCCATAGCACTACCTCCGCGCTAAATGTCATTAGCACCCAGATAAATTGCGGTTTGAATCAATATCCCCACCATAGAACAGTACTCGTAGGCGCTTCCCAAGGCAGTCGGTTCTATGTACCGGAGCGACTCGGGATTTTTCCCGACCAAGGACTGTCATTTCAGTGTGACCCCATTTAATTTGTTTCGTCCCTCCCACAAATTGTCATCCTCCCAGCAGCTCCTTGCAGCAGGACTGCTACATATTCTCTTACTCCGGGAAGGTATCGAACCCAATCCGGGTCCGTCTCCTGACCCCGGTCATGAGAAATGGTTTTGCTGCATTTGCCAGAAAAGAATCTTTTTAGGACGGTCATACTCTGTTCAGTGTGTCTCGTGCAAGGGATGGTTGCATCGGACAGGTTGTTCTGGGCTTGATCCCAAAACCCGACGTCCACGTAACTTTTATAAATCTTTTGTGGCTCCTTGCTGCTCACGCCCAAGGGCATCCCGTAGTCTACGCCTAAGCGTATCCCCACTACCTTCCAGCAGCTTCGCTGCTCAGCAAGCCACAACAAGTACCCGCTGCTGCTCGCGCCCCACGGCGCCAACAACTCAAACAGCTGATACCACTCATAACTACTACCTTCGTAGTAGAGCTGGTTGCAATGCTGAGCATCAGCCCCTGCCCCCGTCTTCTTCTCCCCCCCCCCCCCCCCCTCTTTTCTGGCAGCAATCGTGCAGGTCAGGGAAACAGACTCTTAGTCCCTGCCTCCGTTTGCACCGTCTGCCAGCACATAATATATAGGTTTGCGACATCCGCTCAATGCAGCTCCTGCCTTGGGTGGTGCCACTTTCCTAGATGTTCTGGTCTCCGCGACGGCAACCCCCCGACGGGTTTCATCGCGCCATGTTGCCAGGTCGCAAACCCAAATCATCCGGGTACCCCAATGCTTGCCCAAGGGCGCCCAGTCCCAAGGCCACAACAGCAATTGCGTCCTGGCCTTCCACAACCTAGGCGTAGTCACCCCTCACTTACCCCTAGAGTGGCGGCGTCACCCCCCATGCACTTCAGAATTCTGCAGTTCAACTGTAATGGACTAACTGGGAAGATTACGGAGATAGTCGATTTCATGAAGCGGCACAACATCCGCATTGCTGCGATTCAAGAGACTAAACTCACAGCAAGATCAGCATTGCAGACCTGCTCTGGTTATAATGTCCACAGGAAAGACCGCGAGAGCGGAAATGGAGGCGGCCTCGCGTTTATTATACACCACTCTGTGCAATATCATATATTTGATCCTGGCATCGACCGCAGTGACAATGTCTTAGAACGTCAAGGCCTATCTGTCCGGTCAGGCGATGCAAATCTAGAAATCATCAACATCTACATCCCTCCTGTCACCTGTTGCCCCAGTGGATACCGCCCTAATATCGAGGCCTTACTCACTGGCAACAATCGCATTATCTTAGGCGATTTCAATGCCCATCATGACCTATGGCATTCAAACTTGCGGGCAGACAGTAGGGGTGAGATGTTGGCGGATCAAATAGACGAAACGACGTTCTGCACAATAAACGGAGACGCCCCCACACGTATGGTAGGAAGCTGTCATAGCTCGCCAGATATCTCAATCGTGAGCGCAGAACTCGTAAACTGCGTCAACTGGCAGCCGATGGTAACATTGGCATCCGACCACCTGCCCATACTTATTTCGTTCGAGCGTACCGCCGACTTCATCGTCACCGAAAAACGCACTTTCATAAACTTCAAAAAAGGAAAGTGGGAAGAATATAAATCTGCAACAGACAGCAGCTTTGCTGCCCTCCCTATCCCGACTGATGCCCGCCAAGGGGAGCGTGCCTTCCGTAAGGTCATTGAATCCGCCTCGATACATTTCATTCCCGCCGGGAGAATTCCGAACACAAGCGGGCGAAATGGGAAGAGCACCTAAGAGGTTGTAACCTCTCTACCGGTGTGGGTAAACTTTGGTCCACCGTAAAGTCCCTATCGAATCCGACTAAGCACAAAGACAAAGTTTCCATCGCCTTTGGCGATAAGGTGCTGTCGGATGCGAAAAAATGCGCGAGCGCTTTCTGCCGACAATATATAATGCATCCTACGGTCGACAAAGATAGACGGAGAGCCAATAGACACGCACATAAACACAAACTCAGCGCGTCACCAATTACCATCACCGCTAGAGAGGTTGAGGACGCCATTGGTCGCGCTAAACCATCCAAAGCAGTGGGCCCAGACGGCATAGCCATGCCGATGCTTAAAAACCTAGGGAAAGAGGGTTTCAAAATTTAGCGCATGTCTTCAACCTGTCTCTTTCCACCTTTGTCATACCCGAGAAATGGAAAATGGCCAAGGTGGTCCCGCTACTAAAGCCTGGGAAACCAGCTAACGTAGGTGAGTCATATCGTCCGATATCTCTCCTATCGCCAGTGGCAAAGACGCTTGAAGCCATTTTGCTCCCTTATTTCCAAGCACATTTGCAGCTAGCCCCTCATCAGCATGGCTTCAGAAAACTCCATAGCACTACCTCCGCGCTAAATGTCATTAGCACCCAGATAAATTGCGGTTTGAATCAATATCCCCACCATAGAACAGTACTCGTAGCGTTAGACCTATCAAAAGCTTTTGATACGGTCAACCATGGCTCGTTACTGCAAGACCTGGAAGGGTCCACCCTTCCCCCATGTCTTAAAAGGTGGACCGCAAATTATCTGGGTGGTCGGCAGGCATCGGTGCAATTCAGAAACGAAACATCAAAACAAACGAGAATTAAACAAGGGGTGCCACAGGGTGGTGTCCTATCCCCGCTTTTGTTTAATTTCTACATATCTAAGCTACCTTCACCACCGGAAGGAGTCACAATCGTTTCTTACGCCGATGACTGCACAATAATGGCCACAGGCCCAGGCCCAAAGATCGATGAGCTATGCAATAAAATAAACGGCTATCTCCCTGATCTCTCCAGTTTTTTCGCCTCGCGAAACCTGGCATTGTCACCGACTAAATCTTCCGCGACCTTATTTACAACATGGACGCCCCAAATTTGGACCATATTGAACATCCACGTCGATGGCACTACGCTCCCGACTGTCCTACACCCCAAAATCTTGGGTGTGACGTTTGATCAGGATCTACATTTTGGTGCGCACGCAACCGCAATTGTTCCAAGAATTCAGAGCCGTAATAAAATCCTCAAATCCCTTGCTGGCAGTACCTGGGGAAAAGATAAAGAAACGCTCTTGACCACATACAAAGCAATTAGCCAGCCGATTACGTGCTACACGTCACCCATATGGTCGCCAAGCCTAAAAACCACCCACTGGAAGAAACTACAGGCCTGCCAAAATACTGCTCTCAGAATCGCCACGGGCTGTCTTCTTATGTCCCCAGAACACCATCTGCATAATGAGGCGAGAATACTCCCCATCAGGGAGTGAAATGAGATGCTGACCAAACAGTTTCTGTTGAATACTCAGAAACCTGGGCATCCCAACAGACATCTGATTGACGAACCAGCACCGCCTAGGGGCCTAAGGAGTCATCTCCGTAAGCATTTTGAGGAAATACGGCACCTGAGAACCCAGCCGTATGAAGCGGAAAAACACAAGCAGGTCCTTGGTGAACTCCATAGACAGGCGTCGGACCTTTATGTCGGGAATTGCCCGGTGAATCCAGTACTTGAAGAAAAATATCCAGAACTAGCAGAAGAGGAACGCATACTCCCCAGGGAAACGCGTGTCACTCTTGCTCAACTTCGTTCTGGATACTGTAACAGGTTAAACTCTTACCTATCCAGAATCAACCCCGACATACAAAATGTATGCCCTGCTTGCAATGTGTCCCCACATGACACCAACCATCTCTTTAATTGTAATGTGGAACCAACGCCTTTAACACCCCTTTCCTTATGGTCCACCCCTGTTGAAACGGCAAGTTTCCTTGGACTCCCGTTAGAGGATATTGATGACAATTTGTGATCGGTCGCGGCTATTAGGTGGGGCGAGCATTGCTACAACAACAACAACAACAACAACGCGAATTCAGTGACCTTGCGGAAAGCACTTTCCTGGACATTGGTCGTGATTGGGAGGGTACCAAAAAGATTATGTGTGTATTGCGGCGCCTACTAAATATTTGTATGATACATTCATATTTGCAACAGGATTCGCCTCGATTAGGTGAGGTTACCCCAGCGGGGTAGGGGGTCAGAATATTCCCGCGGCAGATATGCCTGTCGTTAGAGGCGACTAAAATACCAGATTCAAGGGGCTGTGTAGCGCAACCCTTCAGGTTGCCAGCGCAATATATAGCTTCTCCAAACCCAATTGTCAACCTCACCTATCCGCGGCGAATCCTGTTTTACTAACAGACGAGCCTCTGGCGACCCCAAGCTCCTCCTGGAACTTAGGGGTGGGGAGGGATGGAATGGCCTGAAGGTTTAATGTGGCCACATAAATCGTTCGCGAGATGGTCGGGCTAGCACCTTAATAGTGCTGTGGTACCGGAGCGTCCCGGATCTGTATGCGGCAAAGGACCATTACATCGATAACACTCCCCAAAGCCTTCGGGGAGTAACCTTATCGCTACAACAACAACAGTAGGAGGGGTTGACAATATGGTTGCGGAAGGTGTGAATTGCGCTTATCAACCTCTTGAATCCTATCCACTTTGTTCTTTGGAATCTCTTTAATGCCGCACGAAATTTCGTGACAAAATTTACTTACACTGTCTTGAAGGTTTAAACTGTTCGAATATATTTTACTGTATGCAATTAGGTACGTTGTGTACTCCCCCTAATTACCCATTTACCTCGTCAGCCGACAAACGTTCAGGACAATAAACAAATGATGTTTCCTTTTTGGGCGAAGCACCTAGTAGTTGAAATCCCGCATGTTCAATGGCCTAATCAAGAAAGAATTCGTTGTATTTAGTATAAACTTGATTCACTTGCAGTACCTTTGAAACTGCAGATTGTTTACCAGGAGAATCAGAAATAAATTCTTTTTCATATTTTGCTAATACCAAAACCTTTCTCAATTCATCATCTGACCTATGCGCCTGTTTTCTAAAATGATATGCTTGTTTAAGGGTTTCAGTACAATTAGTACATAAAATTTTAGGAAGTTCATCTTCAGTTGTTGCTTTTAGCTGCGTGCAATCATTAAAGTAATCGTATAAGGTTCTGCCATCTGTTGGTACCACGTAACTCATATCCACTGGATCTTCGCAATGAAATCTCCTACACGCACGACATTGCATTTTCTAAGCCTTTAGAGTTTGCAAAAATAATAATAATAATTGTGCTATCACAATAATCAAAGACTTTCAGCTGATAGATGGTACGTTCTCTGTTGTACCAGCGGTATACAGCGGGCGTGCTTTTTATCGCTATAAAAATGCTACAAGGTAAAATCCCAATGCAAAGTTTACATGTTTTTACCTAATCATATCGATTGGCATCTGTTATCAGTGCCTTAACCTAAAAAATTTGATAATTCTAAAAAAAAAAGAAGAAAATGCAAAAAATTAGTAGCAAATTGGGGAATATTATATAAGGTGCCACGATTTTCCAACTTTTTTTTTCGGGGGTGGGGGGAGTCCTAAAAATCACAAAATTATCATCCGCAACTCTAGGAAACTCTTGGTTTATGAAAAAATAGCTTTTAAATACCGAAATTTGGTAATATTACGACTTAAGTTTTGCACTTAAAATTCGCGTCGAACTTGTCGAAACTAGTATCCAAAGACGCATATTTTCAAGATTCAGAATTCATTAGCGGAAACTATTTTTTTTTTTTGAACATTTTTAAAGTTATTAGCGAAAAACCGGCCAGTACAATTATCGCTTTTTTTTCATTGTTGAAATTAAACAAACGAAAACAAGGAATGCATACATGCGTATTCGTTAAACTATCAACGAGTATTTGATAGTGCCAGATGTGTACGGTATAACTATTTTTGCCATTGGCTTCGCGTACGACTTCAACTGACATAAGTGCTTTTTCTGCGCTACTTCGCTTTGACACCGCCATAAAATAAACAATACAACTTTACTTACTTCGCTTTGAAATAACCAAAGCATATTTGCAAATCTTCCTCTATGTCTGTCAAAGGCTAGAAAATCCTGCCATAAGTCTCAGACCTAATGCTTATTCATTTCATTCTGTTTACCATATTGATTTTGTTAGCTTTTTTACATGAAATCGAAAACATCTGGAATTTAAAGCTTATTAAAGAAAAGCGTCGCATTTTTTGGACATGAAATAGGAAAACCTCACAAATTTGAATTTTATAAAAGAAAAGCGCCGCAGGCGGAAATTTTTGTATGTTTCGTACATGAAGTGGGAAATCTCACACATTTTAACTTTAGGAAAGAAAAGGGTTTCCTCGGAGCCTTGTAGATTGACGCATCTATAGCCAAGTTTAAATGGAAAGCTTTAAAGTTTCACGCCATCCCCGTTTAGCACCATTCACAATTTGATCCAATGTTCTATCTATAACGGCTCAATTTCTGCCGCACACTGATGGGTTAGTCGATCAGTGCTGATTAGAAACCGATTAGTGTGCATATCTCTTGAACCAAGCAGGATAGGAAATTTTTTTTTGGACAATATGTGGGTATCCATTTGTAGATTAAACGACAATTTAATTGAGAGTTCCATAATTAACCCTTCAATGAAAAAATGGAGTTTATCGGTACACATATGACCCCGAAACCCGATTTGGAGCCATATCTCTTGAACTACGCAAGATTTTCTAAATTTTATTTTTGCATTAGATAGCCATCCCCGTTTAGCACCATTCACAATTTGATCCAATGTTCTATCTATACCGGTTCAATTTCTACCGCACACTGATGGGTTAGTCGATCAGTGCTGATTAGAAACCGATTAGTGTGCATATCTCTTGAACCAAGCAGGATAGGAAATTTTTTTTGGGCAATATGTGGGTATCCATTTGTAGATTAAACGACAATTTGATTGAGAGTTCCATAATTAACCCTTCAATGAAAAAATGGAGTTTATCGGTACACATATGACCCCGAAACCCGATTTGGCGCCATCTTTTGAACTGCGCAAGATTTTCTAAATTATATTTTTGCATTAGATAGCCATCCCCGTTTAGCACCATTCACAATTTGATCCAATGTTCTATCTATAACGGCTCAATTTCTACCGCCACGGTGATATCCTTCCGCATATTACCTTATAACTCTTATGTTTATTGTTATGTTAGCCGATCCAACACCGGCTGCGCCATGCACAGTAATTCTGCGTACAACACCTTTCCGCGTAGGCGGCCTTCGGCCGCGCTTATTTAAAATAACCCTGGGCTACGCCATGCCAAGTCCGGGTGTATGGTATAACCGTGGCTACCGCCACGGTGATGTCCTTCCGCATAGTAGTAAAAATATATATTTTCCTTTTTTTTATTAACTGAAAGGTGGCACGTTAATATTTATATTTGTTTTTTCTTTGTTGAAGTGGCAGCACAGCTTTGTAATGTCATCGATAAAATATATACATACATAAATGTGAATGTTGCTACAAAAGCGCGATTTATTTAATAAAAACATTTAAATTAAGTAAAAACAATGCAAGAATTATATGTGAAATATACTAAAATGAAATTTAAGTGTATCGTTGCCAATTTATATAGATATTTATGAGCATAAAGGTTTTGAAAGATGTGTAAATTGTAAATGAGAGTGCTATAGAAATTTGCTAAATTTGCAAACTTTAACATCAAATAACTCGTAAACTATAAGTCTGCGCACTTTATATATATTTGTGATCGGGAGAACTCCCTCTTTCATTTGATACCAAGTTTAACCCTGAACTCGGGGGGTGCTAAACTAAATCGCTGCCAAATACATTAATTTCAAATTATTCAGAGAATTACAAAACAAAATACATCGATAGTGTATGTTTGTTTGCATTTATGTCGACGTGTCACCACCTTATAATCTTCTACAAGTTAAAAAGATATTGTTGCGGAGCTGGCAACACTATTCACCACCTTCATTTGTTTTCGTTTGTTTAATTGCAACAACGAAAAAAGCGACAATAGTACCGACGGGTTTTCCGCGAATAACTTTTAACCGAGATAAAAAATGTAGTTTCTGCTTTCGGATTCTGAATCTTGACGCAAATACGCGTCTTTTGATATCGCTATCGACATGTGCGACCCGAATTTTAAGTGCAGGAGTTAAGTTGAAATTTTCCTAAATTTGGAAATTAAAAACTTATATTTCATAAACTAAGAGTTTCCTAGAGCTGCGGATGGTAATTTTGTGATTTTTAGGACCCCCTCTACCCCTACAAATCAACAAAAGTTTGAAAATCGTGGCACCTTATATAAAATCCAACCCTTTCCATATATTCTTACCTTCAGGTCTGGCAGCCCCTTAACACATAAACGAACAGTCTACTCGTTCAAAATACACTCGCTCTGCCATATTATTTCGGTTGCAGATGACAATTCGATTATAAAATAAACAAACGAACTCGTCGACGCTGGTGTATTTTTTCAGTTTTAAGTTTCGTTAATTATTAAATTAAAACGCGTTGTGGCTTAGTTGTTAACATCGGTAGTGGCTAAAATAACTCAGTTTAATGATTTGAACTTATTCCAAGTGCGGTATTTTAAAGAAATCGGTCAGAACGCATTAAGTTTGTTCGGTTGAATTTACATTTTTAAACGCTTATATTTCATAAACTAAGAATTTCCTAGAGTTGCGGATGATAATTTTGTGATTTTTAGGACCCCTTTTACCCCTACAAATCAACAAAAGTTTGAAAATCGTGGCACCTTATATAAAATCCAACCCGCAAATTGCACAATACATATGTCATTGAGGTAAAACGTTTCGGAGAAAAAACATAAAATATCAAAAAAGTTAATAAATGAAAATATTTATATATGTATATATTTATAGATTATGGATATGGTGAAAAACCTAAAGCTGCAGACATTGGTGCTTTATCGGTAACCGTATCGGTAACCTTTTAACAGCTGATTCGACCAACCTTATGAGAATCAATGCAATCGATTCTTGGTGCCGCTAAGGTCGTAACCGTATCGTAGCCAACCAATTGGGTTTTGGTTTCCGTCGTAACGATAAACAGCTGATTACGTTAGGGATACGGATACAGCGATACGACATACGGCACCAATGACTCCGGCTTAAAACCAAGGCGTTAAGGGACAATTATTGGTTACTTATAGCCATATAACCATAACCAGATAAAACAGCTGATCGAACCTACCTTATGGAAATCAACGTAATCGATTAATGGTGCCATACCATAACGCTAACGCCATAACCATACCATAGCCAACCAATTGGTTTTTGGTTTCTCGCCATATCCATAACCTAAAAATATTTGAGTTGGTGAATTTAATAACTTTTTGTAGATTTTATTCATTGTTTTGGATACGTTATGACTAAGAGACTTATTTTTTGTGGAATATGTTTGTAGTTTTTTGCGTTTTCTTAATTTTTATGAAATTTTCACGATTTTTAGGTTAAGGCGCCATTAAGCTTGAAACACAATGCCCTGACGCAGCGAAATAAACACGACGAACATCGCCTTGTCAAAAATTGAATCCCCATAATTACATGAAGGTGAACACAATGAATACCAAGAGCGAAATTTACGCGACGTCATTTTGCGACGATAGATTTATTTCTATCGTCGCCGCCGGGCGATGACGACAAACGTCCCAAGGGTTGCGGCTGTTCAATTTTTTAAGTATAAAAAAAGAAAACATAATATCCAAAAACAATTTTTTTTCTTTACATATAATTTTTAATTTAAGTTCTTAACATTTTTGTTTTGTTTTGTTAATTTCTCAACATTTTGGGCGTGTTTTAGCAGTCAAGTGCTAAAGAGAGCATTAAAAAAGTTTTAATTGTTTTCATCTTTATTTCTAAATAATGACCACTCCACGAAATGTCTGGGCGTAATTTGAAAAATGTCATCGCCCGACGCGGCGTATATCGTCGTCGCTCGGCATTGTGTTTCAAGCATTAATCGATGACATTGGAGATGGTCATGGATATGGGTATGGTTACGACTATGGCATTAGGGTTAAGGAAGTTTAATTAGACCTTAAGGCGTTAAGGTATGACACCATTGGCATGGATTTCCATAAAGGGCCTGGCAAAGTTGACAGTCATAACCATATATTTACTTATCCATATGAATTGGAATCTTTTATAGGTGCCTTAAACCAAAATATTTGACAATTTCATAAGAAAGAAGAAAATGCAAAAAAATTACTAAACAGTTTCACAAATAATAAGTACCTTAGTCAAAACGTAAAAGTTAATGAATTCACTAAATGAAATATCTATAGGTTATGGATATGGCAAAAAAACCAAAAACCAATGGGTTGGTATGGTATGGTCATTGCTATGGCGTTATGGAATGACACCATTGACTGACAATCTATTGCTGGCTGGCAACGGCACAAAAAATCCTGCTGGTAAGCATAGCAACGGGTGGTTACCATAGCAATCGGCGCGTGCGGCGGTAATCGTGCTCACACGTACTTGTTGTCGGCTTCGCGTTGATGAAAATCAAAAATTTTAGATTTTTACGCTTGACAGCTTGTCTATTAGAACGTGGCCAACTTGATTGACAAGCATTAGTGTGTAAGTTTTGTGAGAACGTAAAATGAGCAAGTTCGCGGAAGAAAAGGATTTTACGTTGTGGTTTATTCCATCCGACCTTTGCATTTTTTCCATATAAAAAAAATTAAGTTATTAAGAACAAAATTGTCAAAAATCAGGTAATTATCTTAGCGGCTTAAGATTATCATCTTATTATATTAAAATTGAATAAGCTGCAAAACTGCAATTCTTAGAAAAAAGTTCAAACATTTTTATGAAAATGCGCAAAATTTTTCTGAATTTTGCAAAAACTTCTCAGCTTTAGTTTACTGCATTTGTATTGTATTTTTGCGTATATTTTCAAACAAGTGCAGTTACAAGCAATAAAAAATTGTCATCCGATAGCATGTTTATGTCCGCACGCTAAGAATTTTCAATACAAATGGCGATTGATGCTTTCTGCTTGTGTGGCAAGCGACAATCACCCGATACGCACACAACCACAAATCACACACAGAAGATTGCCCATTGCGCATGTCAACAAAAGATCAGCTGTTTTTTATGGGCAATTCATACGTCATTTTCTTTTAGCTCTTGTTTTTTCTCTTTCTTTCATTCGCTCAAGCAGTCAACTGCGACGTAGATGCGCAGAACGAAGCAATTTTGAACTCGTGAATGCGTAATCTTCTGTGTGTGATTTGTGGCTCACAACCACCCGTTGCTATGGTTACCAGCAGCATTTTTGTGCCGTTGCCAGCCAGCATATCATCGCTTGTTAAAGGCGGTGACACAATGACATTTTTCATATAGATGCGTTTAACACAAGCTTATGCATTCCAATAACATCACCACAATCAACCAAGATGTTGGTCTTGTAAATATGAAGGAACTTCGGACGTGACAATAGAAGTTTATTACGCGTTGCCCATTCACATACAAAATTTCGCGAAGCAATGTTATAAAAATTCTCCCTATACAACAAAAATACCTGCTAACATATTTTGCGTCGTAATCGATTGTTATATTAGCCGTTTTTTTTCACGCGCGTATGCGTTTACGTTTGCGCGTGAAAAAAAAAACGCCTATCCTCGCTTAGATAATGCTTAGGAGACCCATCTAGCGGCAGTGGTTAAATAACTACAGCTACAGCACAGGGTATACCGAAAAGCGGAGACACAACCCCCTGATGGCCATAGGGTATAACATATAGCTGAATCAGTTGCGATGAATTGTGGACACACATAGAAATAGTGTAGAGGGTGAAACAAAGACACATATTTCAGCTACATCTGAGTATAATGCGTATTGAAATTTAGTAGGACACATTTTATGCGCAGCAATTTCAGAGGTGTATTTAAAGTTTGTCGCTTAGCAGTCCATATAAAGTTTAAGCGTAAACGTATATAGAAGTAAAAAACACAGCTATTGCAGTTTTTAATTGCGAAAAATGTTATAAAATTTACCAACCAGTGGGAAAAATAATTTCACTTGCAAAGTGTGCCAACACCCTTAGCCAAAGCAAATGTCAAATTCTTCTTGTTATGCTTTGCTTGGAACAAAATTTGGCAGATGGCTACATTTCAATATTAGATGGCGCCAGTGTCGCTCATTCTACCGTTCTCCATAAAAATACGTGCAATCTACTCATAATGCATAAGCTTGTGTTAAACTCATCTATATGAAAAATTGAATATGTGTCACGGCTGTAACTAACCGATAGTGTTCTTATGGGGTTTGCTGTCAGCTGAGTGGACTCCGTGCAAAGATGACACTCCGTGCTTTTTTTCCATTGCTACGAAACCTTTTGTATTTATAGTAGATATATTTTAAACATTGTTTACTATATAGTTTGGCAGCTTAAGTAGAGGTTATGTTGCGAATAGAGTGGAAGGCAGTGGACTAGGCAGTCGAATGTCATATAATGAAGGAATGGTGTTCGGAGTTTTTTCAAAGTTAAAAAAAAAAATGATAAAAGCTTGAATATAAATAAAACTATTGCTTTAATAACAACAAAAACGCCATATATATTCTGTATACATTAATTGGCAAGGATTATCTCACTTTAAAATTTGAATTAAATAATCTAAAGTGTTTTTTTGAAACTGAGTCGAGAACTGTGCGTGTGAATGTGCGAATTTTCTCCGATCAGCTGTTAGTTGCGCTACTTAGTAAAATTTACAATGATTTTAAATTATTTTGCAATAAACGAAAGCTCCATAGCAACAAATATTGAAAAACCGTCCCTAAGTTTTGAAGCAATTGTATTTTATTCTGACTATCTGTCCAAAACAGTTTATATATATTTTAGTCGATTATTTATCCCGAATCAATTAAAATAAATAAATCAGCTTACAAAATGCAATGCCGTGTCTGTATGAGATTTCATTGCGAAGATGCAATGGACATGAGCTACGTAGTATCAACAGATGGGAAAACCTTATACGATTATTTCAACGATTGTACGCAGCTAAAAGCAACTGTTGAAGATAAACTCCCAAAAACTTTATGTAGGAATTGCACGCAAATTCTTCAACAAGCATACAATTTTAGAAAAGAGGCGCATAGGTCAGACGCAAAACTGAGACAGGTTTTGACACTAGCAAAACATAATGGGGAATTTATTTCACTTCGTGCTGCGAATCAATCTGATGTATTAGAGGTATTATAACACTAAACTAATATCGTCGAAATCTATAATGTCTATACCTTTTATGATTAGAATATTGAAGCCTCCACGTTTCAACTACTTCATGTGGCACCGAAAAGAGAAACAACATGTGTGTATTATCCTGAGCAGTCAACGGAGTTAGAGGTAAACAAAATTTTCTATACATACATATGTACATACACAGTGAATACAGTTAAATTGGTGCATATTATATCACATTAGGACCTTGAAACCGGTGCATTTGATCTCACAAATTTTTCGCCGAAAAATGAACGTTCCGACTATGCAACAAGAGAGACATCTAAGATATTAGAGGTAAAAGATATAAATGAACCTATTCAAACACAATATTTTGAATTTTTATACTCAGCGTGCTTTGCACACAGAGTATATAAACTTTGATTGCGTAACGGTTGGTTGTACAGGTATAAAGGAATCGAGATAGATAGGTATAGACTTCCATATATCAATATCATCAGTATGGAAAAAAATTTGATTGAGCCATATCCGTCCGTCTGTCCGTTAACACGATAACTTGAGAAAATATTGAGATATCTTCACCAAATTTGGGCCACGAGCTTATCTGGACCTAGAATAGATTGGTATTGAAATTGCGCGAAATCGGATGATAACCACGCCTACTTTTTATATATATAACATTTTGGGAAACACAAAAACCTGATTATTTAGTAAATAGTACACCTAGAATGTTGAAGTTTGACGTGTGGACTGATATTGAGACTTTTGATACAAATTCGAAAACATGTTTGAAAATGGGCCCACTTATGATAGTCAATTTTACAAATATTATTAATCACAAATCAAAAATCGTTAAACCTATCGTAACAAAATTCGGCAGAGAGGTTGCCTTTACTATAAGGAATGCTTTGAAGAAAAATTAACGAAATCGGTTAAGGACCACGCCCACTTTTATATAAAAGATTTTTAAAAGGGTCGTGGACGAATAAAATAAGCTATACCTTTGCAAAAAAGAGCTTTATATCAATGGTATATCATTTCCCACGTGGATTTATAGCAATAAATAGGAAAAACTTCAAATGTAAAAAATGGGCGTGGCACCGCCCCTTTTATGACTAAGCAATTTTCTATGTTTCGGGAGCCATAACTCGAAGAAAAATTAACGGATCGTAATAAAATTGGGTACACAAATTTTCCCTAAAGCAGGAAATATTTCTAGAAAAAATGGACGAGATCGGTGAAAGACCACGCCTACTTTTATATAAAAGATTTTTAAAAGGATCGTAGACGAAAATAATAAGCTATATCTTAGCGAAAAAGAGCTTTGTATCAATAGAATTTTACTTTTTAACAGTTTTACTTAATTATAACATTAAATTGGAGAACACTAAAATTTTTGAAAATGGGTGTCACCGCCCCTTTTATGACTAAGCAATTTTCTAAGTTTCGGGAGCCATAACTCGAAGAAAAATTAACGGATCGTAAAAAAATTGGGTACACATATTTTCCTTATAGCAGAAAATATTTCTAGTAAAAATGGACGGGATCGGTTAAAGACCACACCCTTTTTCATATAAAACAAGTTTAAAAGGGTCGAAGACTAGAATAATAAGCTATAACTAAGCAAAAAATAGTTTTGAATCAATGATATTTCACTTATTATTATTATTATTATTATTTATTTATTATTACGGCGTTTTAAGCCTATAACTTAGGATTATTACAAATTATAAATATATTTTAATAATAATAGGATTTCTAGCGTTTGGGGTGTCGGAATGCATGAGATTCCGATCAGCACGGGAACTGGTGGTCCCAACGGGCGAGTCTTGGAGTCATCTCATTGGGAGGTTGGAAGGACGTGTTCTCAATCCTGCCTTACTCCATGTACGCTCAAGGATCAGTAACATGAAATACAGATACAAAATATTTTATCTTATTGGAAGGGTTTTGCAATATTCTAATAAACTTTTTTTGAAGGTGTTTAAGTTTTCACAATTTTTAACATGATTAGGTAGTTCATTAAAACATTTCAGGCCTTTGTAAAATATATTTTGCTTGTCTATTTCTGTTTTGAGAAGAGGTAATCTAAAATTATTATTTTCCCTGATTATGTAAGAATGGGTTTCATTCACATAAACAAGTTTTTCACTTAGGTAGGCTGGTAATTTACCATGCTTGATATAAAATACAAATTTCATACTATGATAAAATATCAACTGTTTCACACTCAACCAGTTTAGTGCATCAAGCATACTCTTTATGGAAGTGTCGTACCTCACTTTCAATATAAATCTCATAGCTTTGTTTTGCATAATTTGTAACCTGTCTACTTGTGTTTCATTGGCAATAAAGAATATTGTAGGGCAATATAAGAAGTGCGGTTCTATGATGGATCTATATACTTTCAACTTATATTTCTTAATAATAAGTTTACACGATCTCTTCCAAAATCCAATTTTTTTGCCCATTTTGGCAACAATATAATCAATATGATCCGTAAACCTCAGTTTATTGTCAATCAGGATCCCTAAGTACTTAAATATTTTGACATTCTCAATGCTCATTATTTTTAGAACTAAATTGATTCTTTATTGGTCGTCCTAGATAAAACCATGAACTTAGTTTTGTTATCGTTAAGCTCGAGTTTATTAATGCAAAGCCATCTATACAATGAGTCCAAATCTTCTTGCATTTTGCTCCTTGCTATTGAAATGTCCGTTTCATTTACTTCAAGTAGCGCATCATCTGCAAACAACCTGATTTTACTATATTTCAGTGCTGATGATATATCGTTTATGTAAATGTTGAACAGGATTGGTGCTAATACCGACCCTTGTCGTAAACCTATGTCCACTTCTGCCTCGGATGAGACTACTGACTCGATGGTTGTTCTTTGTTTCCGGTCTGATAAGAAGCTTCTAAACCACTGCAATTCATTTTCCCTAATACCAATTTTTTGTAGTTTATCGAGCATTATATTCCTATCAATTGTTTCGAACGCTCTTTTCAGGTCAATGAAAACCCATACTATATGTTTTACAGGCTCAGCTCTTCCTTCCAGCTAGATATGACGTAATTTAAGGCCGTCTCGCAAGAGTGCCTTTCTCGGAAATCGGATTGTCCCTTTATAAAGATTTTCTTATTTTCTAAGTAATTAAGCAGTTGATTTTTTATTACAATTTCTAGAATTTTTTCTATGTTCGGCAATGTATTTATCGGCCTTAGTTCTTCTGCCATTATTGAACCTTTTACTTTCCTAATTGGTACTATTGTCGAAATTTTCCACATGTCTGGCACTATTCCAGTAGTCATGGATTTGTTTATAGCGGTTGCATAGAAGAAACCCATGCACGATACCGAATCTTTAATTACACCTTCTGAAAGTAAATTTTTCCCCCCAGTTTTATTTTTGAACCTTTTTGCTATACGTGTAACATCCTCAACCGTAATTTCTTCGAATTTTAAACATGACCTAGCTGTAAATTGGAAGTCGCTCTGACGTTGAACAACTTCAATTTCTCTGTTTATATCAACAATGCTATCTATAAAGAAGGAGTTAATGCTTCAGCAATATGGCGAGGTGTATCATATGTCACACCTTTTACGATCACCATCAAGATATTTTCTTGTGGCCCCGTTAAGTTTGCAGCATGCTTAAGATGCTTCCACATTAGCTTGCTATCTGAACTATTGATATCAATATTATTCTCCATGTATTTAATCTTTTTAAATTTGATTAGTTTTTTGTAGTACTTCGCGACCATGTTATATTCGGTATAGTCAGCCGTTGCTCTAGCTTGTGAGTGCAACCGGTATTTTAGTTTATTCAATTCTGCCAATTCTTGGTCATACCATTTATTTCTTAACTTTACCGTACTGTTTTTTCAAACGTTAGTACTCCCATACAATCTAGTAAACAAGTATTTATATAGTTGACCATGTCGTTGACATTCATGCTTCTTATTAAACTGAGATCGCAATTCCTCAGTAGAGTGGTCAAGTTATCGGCAGAATAATTCTCCCAGGATGTTGATGAAATGGCTCTTCGTAACGGGTTTGAATTACTTACTTTTATAGCAAATGAAATAGTTTCGTGATCGGATATTCTGTGGTCTTCAAGATTTACACATGACAGTATATCAGCTTTTGCATATAATAAATCTATTTTTGTTTGAGAAGTTTCCGAGACTCTTGTATTGAAATTTATTTTTTGTTTCATAGCGCTACGCTTAAAACCTAATTTCATTCAGTTTGTAGCTACTCGAAGAGTTAATATTTAAGTTTATATTGAAATCTCCAACTAGAAGGGAATTCGTACCTGATTCTAATACTTCTGATAAAATACTCTCTACGTGATTTAAAAATTCACTGTCACTAGAGCTTGGGGAATGGTACAACACACCTATTTGCCACTTAATGTCCACTTGCTTTAATTTTACTATAGCACACCATACATTTCTATCAATTGAGCGATTAAACCTGACTTTGTACTTGATTTCCTTTTTCAGTAATAAAACGACCCCTCCCGTATGTCTACTATGAGAGTCGCAGCGAATTAATGTAATTTCAGAATCAAGAATATCTGAAGTTATACGTGTTTCTGAGCATAAAACAATGTCCGGATCCACTTCTCCTATCATTTTTTCGAGCTCTGCTTTATTTGCTAACAAACTACAAATATTCAAGTAGATACATTTCAAATCAAAAACATTTATTACTGGGCTTGTACGTCTTGGTTGCTAAAAACCAACTCGTTGTTTTTCCAGTTTAAGCTTCCTTTGATAAACTGGGCAGTCATGGCTCATTATGTTATGGTCTATATTGAGCTTAAAACCTAATTGATTATTGGCATCTACGCAATTACCACATTTATTAATGGGCATGTTCTCCTGGCAGTTTTCTGCCCCATGTTCTCCCAGACATTTACTACATCTCTGTTTCAGAGTGCAATTGGCAGCTATGTGGTTAAACCCTAAACATTTGTAGCACCTTTTTACAGTTTGACCGTCATAAACTGGGCAGCGATCCCATCCAACATTAAATTTCTTATGTCTCATGATGGCCTCATAATATTTATGCTCTATTTCTATAGCTGCATTGATATGTTGTCCTCTATTTTCTTTTTTAGCGCGTTTAATTGTAATACATTTCATTTTAGCTTCCCTCAGTGTATCATTCTGCGCAAGGATCCGGCTAACTATTTCGCTCTCGGTATGCTCTGCACTAATATTAGCTACCATAACTGTACGAAAATACACTTTTGGCTCAGCTATATTATACACATTTTTATCCAACTTTTCTGTTAGCGTATCTCTAATTTTGTCCTTGTCGCCTGCTGTATTAGCGCTTATAATTATCGTGCCATTGTTTTTGTTTTGTACCCTTCCTATATTTAAATGGGATGGATCTATTTTGTTTAGATCCGTTTTTGTTTTCTCAATGGCTTGTTTCACTTTGGGCTTAATAACAATTGGAGGGATGCCTTTTGTAACAGTGGCATATGTAGAAACATTTCCACCATCAAAACCTTTATTCTGATTTGCAGCCTTCTTAACCTCTTTTATAATTTCCTCTTTCAGTTTATTAAATGCCTCATTAGGGATATTAGCAACCTTTTTAACTTCATTAATAATTTCATCCTTTTTCTTATTGAACGCCTCATTCGGTGTACTAACTTAGTTTATCCTTATTTTCTAAGCACAAGCATTCTATTTTTTTCATTAACTCTAGTTTTTCTGAGTTCACCTTATAGATTTTTTCTACTATTATTTTCATCTCTCTTTCGTTGTGAGTTATGGAAGAGCTTATTTCCCTTTTATGCTCACTCAACATTTTTTTTCAATTTCGCTTTTTTGCTCTTTCAAATTTACTTTGTTTACCTCTGAAATAGCCAAGATTTCCCTTAAAGCCTCATCAACATTGGAAACATAAGTCATGCAATCATCACAAATAAATCTTAAAAGTTTACAACCTTGCAAACAATTAAGGCCATAATCATCGATAGATGCACACGCAATGTTTTTATGGTAAACCTTACCACACACACCCTCACATCTTACACCTGTTTCCCCTCTTATTTTTTTGCGACATTTCCCGCACTCTTCCATTTTCTGCTTAACAGTTACACAAAACTGCACAAGCAAAATATATTTTCACCTTTTTATTTAAATTAAATATAATTGCATCTCACAAGAAAGGCACTTTATTAATGCTGGTACATCACCTGTCACTACTTTGCTAGTTTCACCAAACTTATCAAGTTTTATTGTAAGAGGAAATGGGGAGAATTTTTTTTAAACGGGTGGTGCCACGCGTTATGTAGAAAAGTAATTTGTCTGAAATGAAATGTGCAATTGAAGCTCACGCTGAGTATATAATGTTCGGTTACACCCACCCGAACTGAGACACCTTTACTTGTTATTACTGTTCTTGCAAATATACCAAAAAAGGTTTTAAACCAGTACGCAATTTGCAAAACTAAAACTGCATTTATATTATTGAATACAACTTAATTTCTCTTTGTTTAATAGAATAATGATTTTACATCCATAATCGACCCGTTATCTGCCCCAGGTTATAGCAAAAATAAACATTTTACAATAAAAAAGGAGGAGAGTGAATTAAACTCTCTAAAAAAAGAAATAAAGCTAGAACATTCTTATGAAATCCACGAGAACTTCGACGGACGCCAATCTAAGGAACCGAAGCATGATGATAATGAGGATAATAGAGAAAGCCACAAAACAAAACACAGGAACACCTGTGATCATTGCAGTTACGAATGTGGAACAAAAAATAAATTAAAAGCTCATATATTTACAATGCATAAAGGTAAGCTAAACTTAATTTAAATAAATTTAAGCTATAACTTATTTATATATAAAATTGATCAGAGCCGAGCCACACATTTTTCAAAACTTTAAATCCCTTCTGGCGCTGAAGTTTGCCTGACAGTTGAGTAGCTATAAATCAATGTATTACCTTCAATAACCACTTGCATTTCAGTAAATTTGGTATATAACTGCAGTTAATTTTGCTGTAAACAGAATTATAATTTATTTATTTATATTTATTTAGTCTATGGTATTACAAAACCTTACAGAGTAGATAACAATAATAACAGTACAACAAAACTTGACTTACAATTATAAAAAAACTTTAAACAAGCAGGGACTTAAAAATAGAAAAATTGGAAAGAATATCCACATGAATTTTATTATTTTAGCATTCGAGTTATTGGCTATACTGAGCATAATTACGCCTACAATATTCAATATAAAGAGGTCAGAGTAACGTAAAGATCTACATGGAACATTAAGCTTTATGAGTTCTAGCAAAGGAGGGCAATCAATATTCCCATTGAGTAGGCCATGCAGGAACAAGAGTCCAGAAATTGTCCTTCTAACCTCAAGAGTTTGTATATCAATCAATCTACATCGCGAAATATATGACGGAATAGGCAAGTCAAACCTTAATTGGAACAAAGCAAAGTGCAGGAACCTTTTTTGAACACATTCAAGTCTATTCGAATGGATAGCGTAGAAGCATAATACGGGTTTTTTTCGTGTATGGATCCTTAAACTCACAACTATTCCGTTTTATAAAGCAAGAGCGGCATAAGCCTTAGGTATAATAAAGTTAAGATGCATTGTGAAAGAGAAGCTGAAATGAAGTTGAAATCTTCAAATCGTCGGCATAGAAAAGATGATGACAGAACTTAAAACAAGAACTGGCACCATTAATAAATATTAAAAATAATAAAGGTCAAAGTATACTAACTTGGGGTACCCCCCAAGTAGCAATGTAAGGAGGTGATTTCGCATCGTCAATAACAACAAAATTAACCCTATTGGCAAGATAATATTTGATCCAATCAAGAAACTGAATATGCACACCCAGCGAGGATAACTTACTCAGTAGCAAATTATGACTAACTCTATCAGATTCTTTTGATATATCAGTGTAGATAGCATCCTCCTGGCCCCCCTTAATAAACGACGAAATGCAATAATTCGAAAATACCAAGAGGTTAGTAACTGTTGGCTTACCAGGTGCAAAACCATGTTGCGAGAGAAAGATATACGGTTTAAACGCAAAAGCGAGTTTACTCCTTACAATACTCTCAAATACTTTAGTAATATTAGATAGCTTGGAAATTGGGCGATAGTTTGAAGTATCACATTTATCGCCTGCTTTAAATGTGGGGGTGACAAATGCTACCTTCCAATCATCTAAAAATATGCCTAGCTTCAGTGAGAGATTGAATAATAAGCCTAAGTGCTCGCAAATCGAATATATGCATTGCTTAAGTAAAATATGGATATCCCAATGAGCGTCAACAAGCTTTGAATTTTTTCATCCAATTATAGACGTAGAAATGTCAGCTTCGGAAATTGCCGGAGATCCAAAATCTAAGGAATTTGACAAGTGAATACCTCCTAAATTATCATCAGAAGAGTCAGCAACAAAATTTGACTTGAAAAAATCAGCAAATAAGTTGCTGCCTCTTGTGAAGGATTGGAGGTCAAGTCATTGTAAAACATCGCAGCCGGAATATACGAAGTTGCTCGCTTAGAATTGATGAAATTCCAAAAAGCCTTTGGATTCAACCTTATGTTGGATTCAAACCCCAGAATGTAATTTCTATAAAGAAATGTTTTCAAACAATTGAAATCCCTCATATCTTTCTCCTGTAATGACTTATAGTGCGCAATACCAGTTCTATTGAATAGTTATTTCGCAAGTTCTTGAGTTTTTTTTAATCTACTATTATGCCACGGTAGTTTAAATGTACTTCTACAGTATCTAGTGATATAACGTATTAAAATAACTGATATTATATCCTTAAACAAAGCAAAGCATTCTGAAAGGCTGCAGCCTTTGAATAACGAAACCCAGTCCAGGGATGAAATATGGCTATTTATCCAACCAAAGTCACCCTGACTAAAATTAAAATTTTAAACATTGTCGTTTCTTACGTAGGCAAATTCATAGAACTCAAGTTCCAATACAATCGGCACATGATGCTTATCAGTAATTGATAAAGGAGTTTCAGATTTAGATATCCAATACCTTAAGTCACTTGATAAAAAAATTAGATCCAAAATTCTATTGCGATCATTAGCAAAACAATTAATTTGTAAGAGTTGTAAACTAAACAATTCATCAATGAAATAGATCTCATGAGGACTATTAACATTACTGGCAGTGAGCGTCTTATCATCTATTGAGGACCATACAATTTTGCTTAAGTTATAATTTCCAAGAACGCATAACTGAGCATTATTACTATTTACATCCAAGTTCACAATATTATTAACATGAACACATTACAATTTGTCACGCCTATTAGGAGGAATATAAGACACGCAAAGGTGGAGCATAGTTTGCAGGCCAATGCTCGATACACATACAGTGGCTCGCAGCTTATTTCATGCAGTTTGAATTCAAGAATGTATGTAGATTGTTATAGTGTAAAAAATTGTCACAATTTTGAAAAATTTTGAATGTATATATATATTTAGTGAAATGCTTGACTTATCTTAGTAGTTGAGCAGAATTCATGCAAATACAGTCCTACGAAGGGATGAAATGCAGACGCATAACAAAATCTTTGCTCACAGCTTATTTCGCGTTGTGGCGACAACTAGTCGTTAGTTAACGGTATTTTGCTTTTCTAGTTTTTGTAACTAGCGTTCAACTATCGTTTTATGCAACTCTTAGTATGTTTTCGTTCGTCAAGTGATTAGTACAAAAATTTACATAAAATGGGTCACCGAACTACGATCGAACAGCGAGAATTGATCGGAAAACATTCCAAAGCGGAAAAACGCAACGAAAAATAGCTGAAATAGTTAATTTAAGCCATGCTACAGTGCAAGGTTTAATTGAACGCTTCGTTCATGAAAATCGGATACAAAATAAAGGTCGAAATGCACCAAACAAAATTTTCAATGAACATTAAGAACGTTTATTATGATATTTATTTGCTGACCGCTTTATGGATTTTTTTTATGTTAGTTTTTTAATAAGCTGATGGGGTCTGATGTGCGCTAGTGCAAGAAAAAAAGATAAACTTTTTCCCCACTTAACTCCCTACGTTTCGCCAATCTCCTTGGAATCCTCAGGGGCAGGATATTGAAAAAGTTGGAAAAAATATAATATATAAACATTAAACAATAACAAACATTTTTTTTTAAATTTGAGTCACTTATAACATAATTTATCATAACATAATTTGTCAGAGTGACAAATGTACCTGACATTGATGGTATTGATAAATTATAAGTGACTCAAATTTAAAAAAAAAATGTTTGTTATTGTTTTTATATTATATTTTTTCCAACATTTTCAATATCCTGCCCATGAGGATGCCAAGGAGATTGGCGAAACGTAGGGAGTTTAGGGGAGAAACAGTTTATCTTTTTTTCTTGCACTAGCACACATCAGACCGCATCAGCTTATTAAAAAACTAACATATTAAGAACGTTTAATTGTACGAAAAATAAAGGAAAACCAAAGCAGTCCGCCCCAAAGTTGGCAATGGAAGTTCAACAAGATGTGGGCAAGTCATTTAGTGTCGAAACAGTGCGGCGCGCACTACGTGAACATGATTTCAATGGTCGAGTAGCACGAAAGAAGCCTTTCGTAAGCAGCTTAGCCGAGTTTCCTTCGCCAGGGAGCTAGAAATGAAAGATTTCGATTACTGGAAGACGGTAATTTTTTCTGACGAGTCAAAATTCAATATTTTCGGCTCAGATGGAATGACATACGTTTGGCGGAAACCCAATACCGAGCTCCATAAAAATAACATCAAGCCTACTGTGAAACATGGTGGTTGCAGTGTAATGGTATGGGCATGTATGTCAGCAGCTGGCGTCGGAAATTTAGTATTTGTTGAAGGAATTATGGACAAAACTATGTACCTCAATATACTAAAAGATAATGGCCCACATTTAATGCAACCACCGTCTCAGTTACTCGACATGAACGTAATCGAGAATTTGTGGTCTTTATTGAACAAAAATCTGCACATACCATATAAGCAACAGCTGAAAAGCACAATTTTGCAGGAGTGGAACAAAATCGGACCAGAAATTACAAAAAAGCTAGTGGAATCAGTGCCACAAAGGCTGCAAGCTGTAATTAAGGCTAAAGGACTCCATACAAAGTACTGAATCTTTTTAACTTTACTAATTTTTTATATATTTTTATGAAAACAATAAACTGCAGGAAATAAGCTTTGATGTAAAATGTTTAATTATTTTTTTTAACTCTTAAGTTGTGAAACTGTAAGCAAAAAAAATAAATAAAGTATTTTTTTTTTAAACTACAATTTCGTAGGAAAAATATAATTTAATAGTGCATCTGCATGAAATAAGCTGTGAGCCACTGTAACTGGTCAAGCAGCGAATCCGGGTTTTTTAAGGCAACTACGGCAGCTTTCAGATTATTTCTTACAGCAATAAGTACACCACCACTACGCGTAGTATCGGTAACTAAACTATCTCTATCCGTGCGAAACACTGTGAAAATGCTTGTGTCAAAAAATTTCTCATTAAAGAAATCAGCATTGAACCACGTCTCAACCAGAACAATAATATCGTAATCACATACGAAAGTGGCAGTATAAACAGACATTGATTTCGTTCCCATCCCAGACATGACAAGATGTGACATCTTCAATTTTAAATTACTTTTAACCGTTAATTTATCGAACTGTATTACTGTACTAGCTTATGCCCGTGGGCTTTACCCCACGTTTCTATAAAAATATGCGGGCTACGCGTAACTGGCTATGGGTAAAACACGAGTTGGTAAGATTGACTTCTGCTACAGCTAATAACTATTGTTGTATGATATACTCATATTTGTAACAGGATACCCCTCGCGCAGGTGAGGTTGACAATTGAGTTGGAGCAGCTCTGAAGCTAGAAAGGTTTGTATTGCGCTCATCAATCCCTTGATTCGCATCTAATTATCGTCCTTGAGCTTCATTGATAGGGATAGGAAATTTGTGGCATTTAAAATTGAAAAGACAAATCTATCGGTATCATCAATGGTATCCTTGGTTTTAAACCTTTTTGTTTTCGAAATTTTCCGATAAAATGAATTGCTTCAATGACATCCGTAAAAGTTTTGTGATGAAAAGCCTTGTCTCACTACATAAGCGTGGAGGATCGAAATAACGAAGCATAAATACTATGATATTATGTGCCCTTTTTTAGGGATCAATCGATGAGGCGAAATTTCTGATAGCTCAAAAGTGCTAATAAACTCAATCGGATATGCACAGATTGGGACTCTTCCACGACCGTGTTAATAGAGTGATAAATTGTCTTGGTTCTAGTAATATTAACATCCTCATTTCAAGGTGCTTAAATGCCTTTTTTCAAAGCAATTTATAGTTTGTAAAGATAGATTCAATATTTGGAAGAAACATTAGATGTTAAAGCTTCAGGTGATGTCATAATTTCTCAAAAACTTGCAGGAAAAGAAATCAAATCTGTTAGTAAAGAAATAGGAATTTTGCCATAATTAATTTCAAGAAGTTGTTTAGCAAAAGCTGCTGCTGAAGTGTTTCCGCCAAAATGCCCTCTCATATTTCTAAAGAGAGTAAATTTTTGTACGTAAAGCCGTCTATAGACGAAAAATCACGCATTTACTTTAACTGCGCCTGTTCCAGCAAGTAACAGGAAAACACAACCTTTGGGATGATCATTACACCTTAAATTCTTAAGGGTTCGGTCTAAAACTTGCAGCGACTGTTTATTAGTCATGGTGCACACATCGCTTACACCCACTTTGGCCTGACCGTTTGCTTATGTTGAACATCGGTGTATCAGATGTTTGCAGACAGTGGTCATTTAAATGCGGAGCTGGTACATTCACTACATAAAGGGTATCCGCGGTATCTGAGAACGCAACTGCCATAGTGATTTCTCTTTTTGCTCTTACATCAAATAATATCAAATTAAACAGAGGTTCCTCCAGGCGTCTCCAAAAATACTAACCCTAAAGATAACATAAAAGAATGCTAAAGGAATAACAGCCAAACCCAACTCTGCAATCAAACTTTACGTGTTGAAATAATCGTAAGTTTTTAAGGCAGGCATAGTTCTGAAAGTCCCATTTGTCTTGTTTTTTTTTTCAATTCCATATATTACTGGTGTTGTTAGGACTTAACGTCATATAGCTCCTTACCAATTTTCATTATTCCATTTGTATGGGAGGTGCCACGCCCCTTCTTACTCACCCCTTATTTTCTTAATGGTGTTAGGGATTGATCCAATTTAACTCTTTACTGGATTTCAAATTATGTTCTTGCATGAATACTTCCCGAGTTATGCTGTATCAAACATTCTATTTTATGGTAGGTGCCACCCACTTTTTTATATATATTTTTTCTTTATTTTCTCGGACGTTGTGGCACCGCACTGCCCTCGATGAAACCAGGCTAATCCTGTTATTTTTTTTTTTTGTTTTTTTAATTCATAAATAGTTTTTTTTTTATTGAAGTTATGTTTAGCCTATGACCATCATTGGACGGTTTCTAGTGAGTGATTCAAACTTAGTTGTGATCGGCCGATCGGTTTAGGACGCAATCCGATTTATACCTACATACAAACATTCATAATTTTAACTTTATATATATATATATATAGAAGATGCGGATAGACTGAAGTTAACAAATAATTTTAACGGCGGAAGATTACTAACCATCCAAAAGGAATAACAGCCAAACAACTCTGTAGTCAAACTTTAGCTGTTATAATAACCTAAGTTTGTACGGCAGCCATAGTTCTGAAAAATCCCATTTGTAGGGAAGGTGCCACGCCCCTTTTCCCCAATTCCATATTTTACTGGAGGTGTTAGGACTTAACCTCATATAGCTCCTTACCAATTTTCATTATCCTACCATTACTACATCGAGAGATACGCAGAATGAAAAATTCCATTTATATGGAAGGTGCCACGCCCCCTTCTCCCCCACCCCACATTTTCTTGGGGGTGTTAGGGATTGGCCTCATAACTCCTTACTGAATTTCAATGTTCTAGCACGAATACCTTCAGAGTTATGTGGTACCAAATATTAATTTTGCATGGGAGGTGCCACGCCCCTTTTATATATCGATATTATTTTTAGCCTATGACCATCCTTGGATTGTTTCTAGTGTGTTGTGTAAATTTGGTTGTGATCGGTCGATCCGTTTAGGACTCGATCTATACCTACATACATACATACATAATTTGAATTTTATATATGTGTATAGATGAACTGTATCAGTAGTACATAAAAACTTATGAGAATACCCAAAATGTTATAATTTATTTACAGAAACGATTATCTGTCATACATGCTGCAAAGTGTTTGAAGTTCCCGCAGAAATGGAACTGCATAAAAAACTTGTACATGAAACTGATTCTGATATGTGCTGCCCTTGGTGCAAAAACGGAAACTCTCTTCCAAAGTACGAACTCGCCAAACATTTACAAAAAAAGCATAATACTGTTTACTTGAAATACTTTCCACGTTTACGCTTGCTTGCACGTAGTGAAGATGATCCTTATCAATGTGAACGTTGCCAAAAGTTGTTCTCGTCGATTTGCGAATTAGCTAATCATGTACAGGAACATACATTTGATTGTCCATTGTGTTCGATGAGTTTTAAAAAAGAAGCTACTTATAGAGTACACGTTAAACGTATACATAACCGGTCCTTAACGAGCTTAAAAGCACTTTTAGTGCAGAATGATGAGCTTGATATCGCATTCAAATGTACAATATGTGAAAAGCAATTAAAATCGAATGAAACTCTTAAACGACACATGAAAAGCAAACATAAGGAGAGCATATTGAGGAACATTAAATCGAATGACCAAAATGCCCCTACGGATGTTGCAAGTGGAGAGCGGACGGATGTAGTTAGCAAAGAAAAATCTTCAACAAACCCGCAAGAGGAAAGTGTAGCCGAAAATGATGGTGATGCATTAGTTGAATGTAAATATTGCCAAAAAAAAGTTCCGGCAAGAATTATAATAACGCACGAAAAACGACATGGCTACAGATTAAACCAGCTAAGAAAAACAATATGTTCTTTCTGTTGTAAGTATATTATTGTATAATTATTTTTACAACAGTATAACGATGGCTCGTATAAATAGGCAAGTTGTGTATTTCACGCCCCTTTTACGTCCAAACTATACTCCTTAGCTTAAATAATTTATATGTTGATGTATATTGGAACGATTTCCGTCATCCCTTGTCAAATTTGGTTTTGAGACAAACCGGTTTCGGCGTTGTGCCATCATCAGTGTCGATTTCCGTTGTGATCTGTTATTGTCATTTGTCCTGTATTTATAGTTCGTATGTACATGAGCAGGTATTCTGAAAATTGATGCTTGTGTATATTTAGTAATGTGTATGTGCTGTGTGTTCATTCAGAAACGAGGGTGGTTTTTACTGACCTTCTTTGTGGGTTTGTAGTTTTGGTGCGTTAATTCTTTTGGTGCGTTAATTGTTTTGTGTTTATTTGTTGTTGTGTGTTTGTCTGTTGTACCTGTTTCTTGTAAAAAAGTTACTTTGTTTCTTGTAAACAAGTTTTAAAGGCTCAAATATTGTGTCAGAAATTGTATTTATCTGTTCGTATATTATTATACCGTCGAATGTTTTCTGTTTGTAGATTTCCATGTTTTCGAGTACGTTGAGATGTCGGCCTTTTGCTTGTGTGTGAAGAACCCTAACTGTTTTATTGATGTTTGCTGGGGAACATTCATTCTTTACCATGTGATTCGCGAAGTTAGACTCGGGTGTAATGCTCGGATTCCGTATTTTTTTGTTGTATCCTATAATATGTTCTCTGAACCTCGTTCTTATTTGCCGTCCTGTCTGTACTATGTAACTATGTTGGCATCCCCAGGTAAGCTTGTATACGCCGCGGCTGCTAAACGGATCCTCTGAGTTAGTGTTAGATCTTAGTTTCCGCCCTAGATTGTTCGATGTTTTGAACGCTGTGTTAATGTTGCATTTTTTAAAGAAGTTTCCCAATTTTTATGTTGCTTTTCCAGTATATGTCATAGTCGTCTCGGTGTTGTTATTTTCCTTTTCATTATTTCTTTTTGATTCTCCATTTGTCCTTCTGAGCTTATCTACTAGTGCTTTTTTATATCCGTTGTTTGCAGCGATATTATATATGACCTCAAGCTCTCTCTTATATGCCTCTTGTGTAAGAGGTGTTCTTTCAAGTCTATGTACCAAGTGCCTTAATGCTGCATTTTTATGCTGTTGGGGGTGATTTGAGGTATTATGTGTTATTGTGTCGGTGGCCGTTGGCTTTCTATATATGTTATAGTTAAATCTTTTGTCAACTCTATCAATATTTATCGTGAGGTCTAGATTGTTGATTCCTCCGTCTTTTTCGGTTTCCATTGTAAATTTTATATTTCAGTGTTGCTTGTTGAGGTACTCCAGTACAAGCTCTTCGTTATTTGTAGTTAAAACGCATATTATGTCAATCACGTATCTAGCATAAAATGACACGCCTAATTTAGACTTCAGCTCCTGTATGTACTTTTCTTCCAGATTTTGCATGAACACTTCCATAAGAATTGCTGATGTGGGGCTTCCCATTCGAAGACCGTTTGTTTGTATGTATATTTTATTGTTGAATTGAAAATAGTTTTGACGGAAATTGATTCCTAGCGTATTTGTGATTTGCATACTTTTCACTTTGTTTTTTGTATTATGAATTATTGTTGATCTAATTATGTCCAAAGTCTCCGATAGTGGTATTGATGGGTATAAATCTTTTATGTCAAAAGCTACCAATTTGCTATTCTTTGTTAGCTCTATGGTCTCAAGTTTCTCTATTAGCTCTGTTGTGTTAGCTATTGCATATTCGTTCTTAAGCTCCAGAGTATCTTTTAATATCGTTTTTAAATATTTGGACAGTTTGTTACATGGTGCCGATTTAAAATTAATGATGGGCCTCATTGGCGTGTCCGTATTGTGGATTTTTGGAAGCGCAATCAGTGGAGGAGCCGAAGGGTTCATTTGGACCAATCTATGTGCCATGTTAGAATCTACTATATTTGTTGCATTTTTATAGCAACTTTGATTTATTTTTGGTATTCATCTGTGGGATTCTTATCTCAAAACCAAATTTAAAAAGCGATGACGGAAAATCGTTGCAATATACATCATTTATCCACCCTGTCGGAAAATCAATAAAACAAAATAAGTCAATTATATATGTATCGATAGATCTTTTCAAGGAAAATGCAGACCGCTTAAAAATTAGGTAGTTCTTTACTTTACAACTGCTAAAACTCTTCCAAAAAAATCGGCAGAGGTGTCCAAAGACGCGCTTTGGACTCGGGACCATCAATCCGAAAGCGGACATTGAAATTCTTCCAGAAATATTTGCAAACAAAATAAATTTTAATATTATTGTTGCAATTTTGATGATTTTGTGGTACCCACAAAAAAAGCTGTGGATAAAAGTGTTTTGAGCGTGTTTAGTTTTGTTGATCTCCAAACCGGTGTTAATAGCGGCAAAAGGCCGCCAATACAGAAAGGTGTTCTGCGCAAAAGTACTATGGATCCCACCCCCGTTTCGGAGCGCTCCATGGCAGATTTTTGAAAATATCTTTTGACAGAAATAAAATTTAAAATTTCCGCTTCCAGATTCGTCGTCCTAGGTTCAAAACGCGTCTTTTAACACCTCTGCCGATGTTTTTGGACGAGTTTTAGCAGTTAAGATTTAAAATAAAGAATTACCAAAAATACTTTAAAGCAATCGCTTTGTTGTATGCATAGAAAAAGAGTATTTTCTCAGTAAGAGGCCTATCACAACTCATGTGTACAAAAATATTACGAACTCTGCTTCTCTAGTCTCTCTATGATCCAGAGCAGTAAACAGCTAGTAAACTCACTGGGTGATGTCTAAAGTGTTTACAAAATCAAAGCACGTTAATTAAGTATTCAGCGTACAAACTTAAACCTTCGCTAACGCTTAAAATCCATCGCCAAAAATATCGAACACAGTATCAAGTGCGCAGAAAAGTATGCAACGTTTAATACCATGTGGTCACAAGGAATAACAGCCAAACTCCTATACTTTTACATGGGACTTAAGCGGTAATTCCTTGCGATCATGTAGTACTAAATGTTGCATGCTTTTCTGCGCACTTGATACTGTTTTAACATCTTTGGCGGTGGATTTAGCATTAGTGAAGGTTGGAATTCGGGGGCAGCCCCTCCTATAATTACCAAAGATTCTTTAAATATAAGATGGTGCATTGTAGAGTTCTAAAACTGTGGAAATTGGTGGACGGCTGTAAGAAGAATTCAACATACCTTCTGCTATCGAGCAAATAAGAAAGAAATAGACAAACTAGCTTGTTTTACAAATCGCTTGGCTCAGATTTTCAATTGTTGATTTAACTTAAGCTGTTATGGCAATATTTTTCAGCCAGCTTATTTTCAAATAGGTCATTTTTCCAAAAGCAAAATAAATTACAGAGTTATAAAGCCTTAAAGAATCAGGCGGACAGCATAGCAAAAGGTATAGTGAATTCCTCTTACAGCCGTCCTACAATTTCCACAAAGTTTTAGAACTCTACAATGCACCATCTTATATGTATTTAAAGAGTCTTTGCTTCTATGCGTTTTATTTAGCTCGTGAGTTTGTCTCTGCAGCTAAACAGTTTTAGATCTTAAAAGTTCAAGCACAATAGATCTAAATAAAGGTCACAATGCATCGAATCCTCCTCGCCTACGGATATCATCATACAGCACTGTTCAATAATAGCACTTGGACTTTTTACCTACTATTACTGGTTTTTAGCTTCAGGAAGGAAGGAAACAACCCTTCTTCTACTGCAGTCGTTTTTCGTTTTCCA
Organism: Eurosta solidaginis; assembly: GCF_040869045.1. NCBI lineage: Eukaryota > Metazoa > Arthropoda > Insecta > Diptera > Tephritidae > Eurosta > Eurosta solidaginis. The sequence goes on along the minus strand of NC_090322.1, from coordinate 218,007,872 downwards.
CCTCGTGTTGCTGTTTGCTTTTTTTCGCTATAAAGCTAAGTGATCACCTTATTTTTCAAACAGTTCACCATATCGTCGTCTCATATTCAATACCCTCTATCAGCAAAGACCCATTTTTAAGGAGAGCAATGGAGAGGGTGGGATGACCTAGAAGGTGCTTTGTTACCGGAACGTACCGGATCTATATCCGGCAAAGGACCATCAACATCGACAACACTCCCAAAGCCTTCGGGGATTGTCTTTATCGTTAATACAACAACAACAACAATCACAAGTATGTATCGACCCCATTACAATATTACGTCCCAGCGTTATCCGATTAAAGCTTTTATACCTATGCATAAGTATATTTATATCTCAAGTATAGCTCGTGCAGATGACTTAAAACTGTATAGAAGGATCGTATGTGCATCAGACGCATTGCTCTTGCAGGATGATTTAATTTATTTTGATGACTAGGCTCTCCATAATAATATGAAACTAATTCTTATTAGATGTTTCCATAAGACGTTTTCTAAATCTATGAGTGCTCTTTCGGCTATATATATCTCAAGTATAGCTCTTGCTTCAGTTAACGAATTGCGTGATCTTGATGTAACTTTGAACTCTTCATTCACTTTTGTAAGCCATGTTCTCATACCAAAGGCTTATACTAATTTAGCTTTTTTTCGGCGGTACTCAAAGGACTTTAATTTTGTATACATAGTTCTTTTTTTTTCATCCCTCATGTGTTGAGGGTGATTGGCGTCGAATAAACCGAAAATGCCAGATCAAAATGTATATGAAACGATTTTCGTTTTTAAATGACACCGCGTCAGTTTTTAAATTTCATTTCGAGAATTATCTAATTATGTGTTGTATCAATATGTGGCTTGTTGCCACGTTTGTTCACTATCCCGTTATAGTCCGTTATGTATATAAAAAAAGTTTGGTTTTTAATTGGCACCACGACAGTTCTTAAATCTCCTTGTTGCTCCGTTATACACAGTAGCTCCGTTATTCAATAATATTTAAACTCCGTTATTTCTGAAAAAAGGTAATTTTTTGGTTATTAATTTGCACCACGCCAGGCATAAAATAAAAAGCAATTTGGTTTTTTAATGGCACCACGTCAGTCATAAAGTCCGCTATAATTTGGTTTTTTCATCAGTAATATATATTTCAAAAAAACGTGTCACTTCATGTTGGGAGGACAGAAGCTATCCTTAAGACAGGACCAAGAATGCTCTGCCCATCCCAACATCACAAGTCCATGATTCAAGTTGTGCTTGAAAAAAGATTACATAGTTCTTTAGTGTTATCCAAGTTAAGAGTATGATTTGTCATTTAGAATCCCATTTAATCCACACGGCAAGAATTGAAATGGTTCAACGCAAATTCATTCGATTTGTTCTTCAAACTCTATTTGGATAACTTCTTGCCTCCCTATACTGATAGCTGCATACTTATCAATATTTTGCTACTGGAAGTCAAAGTCTCTGTTTAAAATTTAATGTTTATCGCCGACATTATCGCTGGTGTAGTTTACTGCCCAACTCTTCTTAGGTAGGAAGCTCACTTGGACAACATGAAGGTCTGTTGTGATACCACATATAATAAACTAAAATAACAGTGACGTAGATATAACTACTTAGAGAATCGCTGGGTAGCAACGATAAAGTTCCGAATGATCCCGATCTCAACCTTGGATAGCTCCTCGGTAGATCCAAGTGAGTCGCGACCGAAATACGTTCGCCTAGTTCTCGCAAAAGCTGGGCAATCAAGCATAAAGTGATTTGGTGATTCCACCTCATCATCCTCTATACAGCTGCAGCAGGATGGAGTTTCCAATATATTGAGACGTACCGCATGGATACCCATGGGACAGTGCCCTGTCCAAACCCCAATGACCATTGATAGGTGAGACTTAGTGAACCCAATTATTTCAGCAGACCTCCTGCCATCCACTTTCGGCCAGAAAGATCTTGCTACCCTGCAAGACGTGGTGTCCGCCCAACGTTTGCTGAGCTGACTCGAGGCCCAGCTATGGAGGAGAAATCCACAGGTGGCTAGCGAAATCCCGAAATCCCTACAGCCATCTTCATCCGGTTCAGTTGTACCGATTCAGGCTAAGAGATTCGCTTGACAGTTACCCGGAATATCACTATGGCCCGGGACCCAGATAATCTTAATTGTAAAATAATTCGATTCAATCGCATGTGAGGTCAGGCACTCCCAGACCACCCTCGATCGCACTGTAGTAAAGCTCAAAGTCTTTATAGCCGCTTGGCTATGAGAGTAGATGTTAAATTCCCTAACCGTAGTAGCACTGAATAGCATTTCATCCACCGTATCCTTAATCGCAGCAAATTCCGCTTGGAATACACTGCAGTGGTCAGCCAAATTAAACTTGCGGCTTACATATAGCTCTTGACAAAATACCCCCCCCCCCCCCCCCCCCCCCCCCCGCCAACCTTTCCGTCCAACTTCGACCCATCCGTGAACAAGTTAACCGGTCCCATGCTCCAGATAATTCCGCTTCCCCACTCCTCCCTCGGGGGAATGACTGGGGTGAAGGTTGGCTAGAGAGCGGTTATCGGCATACAATAGTCCGGAATAGTCGAAACTAGTAAGAAGGCTAGATGTCCGAGATCAGAAAGCCCATAACACAACTCTTCTTAGACAAATATGTTTCCATATTCCTAATAGAACTCTCCGCTCTTGTAACATATTTTACGTTGAGGTTCGGTGATATCTAGAAGGTCCAGACTTAGCGATGTCAATACCCTTTTTTAAGATCGTATTGAGTCTTGGTACTGACAGGGACAGTTGTAAGCCTGTTGTTGTTGCCATTGACTTAATAAAGTTATGAATATATGATCATGAAAATGTGTGCTGATAGAGGGTTTTGCTGGTCCAGCGGTTTTATGCTCACTTCAATTGCCATCTGGTATTTTTATTACTTGATAAATTTTACTGAGACGTTTTTATGGCAGAAGAAAACTCGAAGACTTCCTTTTAGAGAAATGTTCCAACGTCAATTGAGTAGAGGACCTTTGGTTAGTTAGGCCAACACAATACCACTACACCACGGCGGTTGTGTTAGTTTATTTGTATAATATGGAATTGTTCGGAAATTGAGCCACTAGGAGCTCGCATCAGCGGTTGAAGTACTTCCGTACCAACAATAATATACATTATCTGTTGTTTATATCTGCTGTTTGTGATTTTTTTGATATTGGTTCCAGCTATAAATTGCCCTCTTTCCGTCTATAAGCAGATGATATTAAGTTATTTCATAGAATTAATGGTCCGTCGGATTCCCTACTCCTACAAAATGACCTAAATAATCTTATCGAGTGGTGTAAGACCAATAATCTATTTCTTAATGTTAATAAATGTTTTCATATGTCTTTTTCTAAATCATCTAACTTACATTCTACCCTCTATGATATCTCAGGTGCTCGACTGGCTTCTGTCAATGAATGTATTGACTTAGGTGTTGTTTTTGATACCACTTTTTCTTTCATCAATCACATCTCTTATATGCTCCCCAAGGCTTACAGAAACCTTGCCTTTCTTCCTAGATATGCAAAAGATTTTAGAGATCCCTATACCAGGAAGACACTATACCTCCCTTGTTCGTGCAAAACTTGAATATGCCTCAGTTGTAAGGAATCCTATCTATAACAGCTATGCTGCCAGAATTGAAAGGGTTCAAAGAAAAGTTATTCGTTTTTTTTTTAAATTCACTCAACTTTGATGACCCAATTCCATCCTATTACTCGCGCTGCTTACTCATAAATCTCCAACCTCCCGAATCCAGAAGGGTAGTACATCTGCTAATGTTCGTCTTTGATCTCATAGCTGGCTCTCTGGATTGGTCGGCTCTCTTAGCGAAGGTGTCATTTTATGTACCTAATAGGAGTCTTTGTACATTTTTACCATTTTACTTGCGTGCTTGCAGGGCTAATTATTGTTTTGACCCAATTTTTCGCGCGCTTACTGAATTTAACAGACTCTCGAGGATTTTTATAAGCTTTTATTTAGTTTCCACTTGGTTGTTGTCCGTAATCAAATATTGCAAGTTAAATTTGATATACTTCCCGGTGTCCGATTGAGCTGAAATTTTGCACACATGTATAACTCCGATGACAATGCAACATTACTTTGCGAGAATTCGATAAATTAATCGATAACAGAATTATCGGTAAAAATTTGTGTTCACAAGGGAATAAAAGCCTAAAGCTGCAGACATTGGTGCGTTATCGGTCACCGTATCGGTAACCTTATAACAGCTGTTTCGACCAACCTTATGGGAATCAATGCAATCGATTATTGGTGCCGCTAAGGTCGTAACCGTATCGTAGCCAACCAATTGGTTTTTGGTTTTCCGCCGTAACGATAAACAGCTGATTACGTTAGGGATACGACTACAGCGATACGATAAACGGCACCAATGACTCCGCTTTAAGTCCTCAACAACGCAGGTAACTTCGCTTTGTTTGTGTATGCAACAAACGTAGAAGTTAGGCTGTTACCGCTAAATGTTGCATACTTTTTGTTGCATACTTTTCTGCGCACTTGATTTTGTTTTACAGATTTTTGGCGATGGAACAGAGCAGAGATCTGCAATGAGTAGCTGTAAACTGAACGCGACGTAGGCAAAGTCACAATAAAATAAGATTTTAAGTTAGTTAGCACTGTTTGACACAATTTTATATGTGCTCTCTGTCAAAAATGCTTCAACTAACTTAGTCACATTTTATTTCGATTATGAATATGCCCCAATATATTCGGATCATGATATAAATAAAATTAAAGAAAAAACTACTTTTTTAAAAATAAGCTTTTATTATTGGTTAATAAAATTAACTAAAAAGGAAAAAAATAAATTGACTGTAAAGAAATATAACACTTAATAAGTTCATTGTAACCTTTAACGATAATTAGGCTTTTTTGTCTGCGACAAAAAAATTCCATATTGTACATAATTATATATTTTTAGCATTAAAACTTTATACCTAAATTATTAAATCTTACAGTTTATATCACAGCCCTAATTGATCTAATAAAAGCGTGTTACATTGTGATACCAAGAAAATGAGGTCCTAAATGTTCTTAATTATACCATCAAAATTTAACACGCTTTTTATTAGAACAATTAGGACTGTAATATAAACTGTAAGATTTAATAATTTAGGTGTAAAGTTTTAATGTTAAAAATGTATAATTATGTACAATATGGAATTTTTTTTGTCGCAGATGAAGAAGCCTAATTATCGTTAAAGGTTACAATGAACTTATAAAGTGTTATATTTCTTTACTGTCAATTTATTTTTTACTTTTTAGTTAACTTTAAAAGTTTTTTTTCTTTAATTTTTGATTTTTCTTTGTCGAGAAATATTTCCAAGTCAACTCTGGAAGTTTATCTCTAATTTTAACTTGCATAATTTTGTTTTTATTTTTTTATTATTTTTTTATTATTTGCCGCTATTCATGTTTTTACATTTTTGTGTATTTAGTTTTTCATTACTTTTGTTTCTAGTTTGTAAGATTATTTCTGATCATAGACTAAATAAATTAAACATAAACAAACATAAACATAAACAAACAACATGCGCACCACTGCTTTAACATATGCTATGGACTCTTTTAGAATTACATTACAATACAAATATATGTACTTTTTTAGCTCGTGAGTTTAACAGTGTATCAGGTGTAAGAGAGCATGAACGGAAAATCCATCTGTGCAGCGAACGTGAGCGTAAGGAATGTCCTGAATGCCACAAGCAGGTGGATGTAAGAAACTTCAATTCTCATGTAGCTTATGTACACAAAAAAGAGCGTAATCTGGCCTGCGAAATTTGCGGAGACTTATTCAAATCTTCTACTCTACTTTCAAATCATATGCAGTTACATATCAATCGCAAGCATCCATGTTCCATATGCAATAAAGGATTTGTACGCCAATGTGATCTAAAAGTACATATGCGTATACATACTGGAGAGGAGCCATTCGGTTGTCATATATGCGAACGCCGTTTTAAATACAAAGTTCAACTAAACTACCATCTACAGCGGCATGCTGGGATTAAGCGAAAATGTAATGTTTGTGGCAAAGAATTCAATCATATTAAACATCTGAAAAATCATTCTTATAAACATACAGGCATGCCATATAGATGTACTGTATGCAAGTATGGTTGTGCCCAGCGTGACGTGTAAGTTTATTTTTATATAATCAAGTTTCTTATTACACATATATACAGGGTGTTCTTCTAAGAATCTATAAGGAGTGTGCGATCCCCAGTATTGATAAAAATTTAAATTAAAAAGAAAATTATTCTGAATAAATTATACATACATAAGAAGTACACCAATACGATCCCAATTCCGTGGCGGCGGGCTTTGTAGAGCTTCGAAAAACCATTCGCCGTTCAACTATGTACATTAGGGTGGAGTGATACCCTATGGATTTTGTTTTTTTTTTTAATGGCCTAGCCATGAAAAGTCGTCTTTATAAGAGTTAACCAAAACCACCAAATATTATTTTCGTAGGATGGCGTCTTTAGTAAAATTACATATTATAACTTAAAACGACAAATTATAAATGGTGTTTTACAGTTTTTTGTTTCTAATCAAGTGTATAAGTAAGAGTTTTACAGGCACATAGTAGTTTGAAATCAATGAGCACAATAACAACAAGCGAAAGTAAATCAATCGCTTCCCAAGGCCGTCGGTTCTATGTACCGGAGCGACTCGGGATTTTTCCCGACCAAGGACTGCCATTTCAGTGTAACCCCATTTAATTTGTTGTGTCCCTCCCACAAATTTTCATCCTCCCAGCAGCTCCTTGCAGCGGGACCGCTTCATATTATCTTGCTCCGGGAACGTATCGAACCCAATCCGGGTCCGTCTCCTGACCCCGGTCCTGAGAAATGGTTTTGCTGTATCTGCCGGAAAAGAATCTTTTTAGGCCGGTCATACTCTTGTCAGTGTGTCTCGTTTAAGGGATGGTTGCATCGGACAGGTTGTTCTGGGCTAGTTCCCAAAACCAGACGTCCACGTAACTTCTATAAATCTTTTGTGGCTCCTTGCTGTTCACGCCCTAGGACGTCCCGTAGTCTGCGCCTTAGCGCCCCCTCCCCCCCCCCCCCCCCCCCCCTCTACCTTCCAGCAGCCCCGCTGCTCAGCAAGCCACAACAAGTACCCGCTGTTGCTCGTGCCCTACGGCGCCACCAACTCTTACGGCTGCTCCCACTCATACATACCCTGCCCCGTCCTCACCACCCCCCCTCTTTTCCGGTAGCAATTGTGTAGGTCGGGGAAACAGACTCTTAGTCCCTACCTCCCTTTGCACCGTCTGCCAGCACAGAATATATATGTTTGCGACATCCGCCCAATGCAGCACCTGCCATGGACGGTGCCACTTTCCTAGATGTTCTGGTCTCCGCGAGGGCAACCCCTCGACGGGTTTCATTGCGCCATGTTGCCACGCCGCATACCCAAATACACCGGGTACCCCAATGCTTACCCAAGGACGCCCAGTCCCAGGGCCACAACAGCAGTTGCGTCCTAGCCTTCCACAACCCAGACTCACTCCCAGAGTGGCGACGTCTCCCCCTATGCACTTCAGACTTCTGCAGTTAAACTGTAATGGATTAACTGGGAAGATCACGGAGATAGTCGATTTCATGAAGCGGCACAACATCCGCATTGCTGCGATTCAAGAGACTAAACTCACAGCAAGATCTGCACTGCAGACCTGTTCAGGGTATAATGTCCACAGAAAAGATCGCGGGAGCGGAAATGGAGGCGGGCTCGCGTTTATCATACACCACTCTGTGCAATATCATATATTTGATCCCGGCATCGACCGCAGGGACTGTGTCTTAGAACGTCAAGGCTTATCTGTCCAGTTAGGCGATGCAAACCTAGGAATCATCAACATCTACATCCCTCCTGCCACCTGTTGCCCCAGTGGATACCGCCCTAATATCAGCGCCTTACTCACTGGCAACAATCGCATTATCTTAGGCGATTTCAATGCCCATCACGATCTATGGCATTCAAACTTGCGGGCGGACAGTAGGGGTGAGATGTTGGAGGATCAAATAGAAGACAAGACGTTCTGCACAATAAACGGAGACGCCCCCACACGTATGGTAGGAAGCTGTCACAGTTCGCCGGATATTTCAATAGTGAGTGGAGAACTCGTAAACTGCGTCAACTGGCAGCCAATGGTAACATTGGCATCTGACCACCTGCCTATACTTATTTCGCTCGAGCGTACCGCCGACTTCATCGTCACAGAAAATCGCACTTTCATAATTTTTAAAAAAGGAAAGTGGGACGAATACTAATCCTTTACAGACAACCGCTTTGCTGCCTTCCCTATCTCGACTGATGCCCGCCAAGGGCAGCGTGCTTTCCGCAAGGTCATTGAATCTGCCTCGGCACGTTTCATTCCCGCTGGTATAATTCGCGAAATTCGGCCCCACTTCCCGGCGGAGGCCGCAAATTTAGCGAGAGAACATGACCTTATAAGACAGCTCGATCCGGATATAAACTAACGCATCAGATTGCTTGTGGATGAACACAAGCGGGTGAAATGGGAGGAGCACCTAAGCGGTTGTAACCTCTGTCGGTGTAGGTAAACTTTGGTCCACCGTAAAGTCCCTGTCGAATGCGTCTAGACACAATGACAAAGTCTCCATCGCCTTTGGCGATAAAGTGCTGTCGGATGCGAAAAAATGCGCGAGCGCTCTCTGCCGACAATATATAATGTATTCTATGGTCGACAAAGATAGACGGACACGCACATAAACATAAATTCAGCGCGTCACCAATTACCATCACCGCCAAAGAGGTTGAGGATGTCATCGGTCATGCTAAACCACCCAAAGCAGTGGGCCCAGACGGCATAGCTATGCCGATGCTTAAAAACCTAGGGAAAGAGGGTTTCAAATATTTAGCACATGTCTTCAATCTGTCTCTTTCCACCTTTGTCATACCCGAAAAATGGAAAATGGCCAAGGTGGTCCCGCTACTAAAGCCTGGGAAACCAGCTAACGTATCGCCCGATATCCCTCCTATCGCCAGTAGCCAAGACGCTTGAAGCCATTTTGTTCCCCTACTTCAAAGCAAATTTGCAGTTAGCCTGTCATCAGCATGCCTTCAGGAAACTCCATAGCACCACCACAGCGCTAAATGCCATCAACACCCAAATAAATTGCGGTTTAAATCAAAACCCCCACCATAGAACAGTACTTGTTGCGCTAGACCTATCAAAATCTTTTGATACGGTCAACCATGGCACGTTACTGCAAGACCTGGAAGGGTCTACCCTTCCTTACTTACTTACTACATTGGCGCTTAACCGTCTAAACGGTTCCACCATGTCTTAAAAGGTGGACCGCAAATTATCTGGGTGGTCGGTAGGCATCGGTGCAATTTAGAAATGAAACATAAAAACCAAGGAGAATTAAACCAGGGGTGCCACAGGGTGATGTCCTATCCCCACTTTTGTTTAATTTCTACATATCTAAGCTACTTTCGCCACTAGAAGGAGTTACTATCGTTTCATACGCCGATGACTGCACAATAATGGCCACAGGCCCAAGCCCACAGATCGATGAGCTTTGCAAAAGAATAAATTGCTACCTCCTTGATCTCTCCAGTTTTTTCGCCTCGCGAAACCTGGTATTATCACCAACTAAATCCTCCGCGACCTTATTTACAACATGGACGGCCCAAATGTCGACCATTTTGAACATCCACGTCGATGGCACTACGCTACCGACTGTCCTGCACCCCAAAATCTTGGGTGTGACGTTTAATCAGGATCTACATTTTGGTGAGCACGCAGCCGCAATTGTTCCGAAAATCCAGAGCCGTAATAAAATCCTAAAATCCCTTGCTGGCAGTACTTGGGGAAAAGACAAAGAAACGCCATTACCACATACAAAGCAATTGGCCAGCCGATTGCGTGCTAACGCGTCCCCTATATGGTCGCCAAGCCTAAAAACTACCCATTAGTAGAAGCTACAGGCCTGCCAAAATACTGCTCTCAGAATCGCCATGGGCTGTCTCCTTATGTCCCCAGAACACCATCTACATAATGAGGCGAGAATACTCCCATCAAGGAGAGAAATGAGATGCTAACCAAAGGGTTCCTGTTGAATAACCCAGAAAACTGGGCATCCCCAACAGACATCTGATTGATGAGCCAACACCGCCTGGGGGCTTAAGGAGTCATCTCCGTAAGCATTTTGAGAAAATACGGCACCTGAGAACTCAGCCGTATGAAGCAAAAAAACACCAAGCAGGTCCTTGGTGAACTCCACAAACAGGCGTCGGACCTTTATGCCAGGAATTGCCCTGTGAATCCAGTACTCAAAGAACAGTACCCAAAAAATTGCGGAAGAGGAACGCATATTCCCCAGGGAAACGCGAGTCACTCTAGCTCAACTTCATTCTGGATACTGTAACAGGTTAAACTCTTACCTATCCAGAATCAACCCCGACATACAAAATGTATGTCCCGCTTGCAATGTGTCCCCACATGACACCAACCATCTCTTTAACTGTAATGTGGAACTAACGCCTCTAACACCCCTTTCATTATGGTCCACCCCTGTTGAAACAGCAAGTTTTCTTGGACTCCCGTTGGAGGATATTGATGACAATTTGTGATCGGTCGCAGCTGTTAGGTGGGGCGAAGCACTGCTACAAATAGAAATATGCTAGAAATATGCCAATTTAGTGATTCGAACGTTAGTAGAAGGTTGCAAATAAGCGGAGCTTCACTAAATTCGTTACAATATGGTAGGTGTCACACCTATTTTACAAAGTTTTTTCTAAAGTTATATTTTGCGTCAATAAACCAATCCAATTACCATGTTTAATGCCTTTTTTCATATTTGGTATAGAATTATAGCATTTTTTAATTTTTCGTAGTTTTCGATATCGAAAAAGTGGGCGTGGTTATAGTCGGATTTCAGCCATTTTTTATACCAAGATAAAGTTAGTTCAGATAAGTACGTGAACTAAGTTTGTAAGAATATATCGATTTTTGCTCAAGTTATCGTGTTAACGGCCGAGCGGAAGGACAGACGGTCGACTGTGTATAAAAACTGGGCGTGGCATCAACCGATTTCGCCCATTTTCACAGAAAACAGTTATCGTCATAGAATGTATGCCCCTACGAAATTTCACAAGGATTGGTAAATTTTTGTTCGACTTATGGCTTTAAAAGTATTCTAGACAAATTAAATTAAAAAGGGCGGAGCCACGCCCATTTTGAAATTTTCTTTTATTTTTGTATTTTGTTGCATCATATCATTACTGGAGTTGAATGTTGACATAATTTACTTATATACTGTAAAGATATTCAATTTTTAAAAAAAAATTTTTTTTTTTAAGTGGGCGTGTTCGTCACCAGATGTTGCTACTTTTTATTTAGCACACATATAGTAATAGGAGTAACGTTCCTGCCAAATTCCATCATGATATCTACAACGACTGCCAAGTTACAGCTTGCAAAACTTTTAAATTACCTTCTTTTAAAATTGGGCGGTGCCACGCCCATTGTCCAAAATTTTACTAATTTTCTAGTCTGTGTCATAAGGTCAACCCACCTACCAAGTTTCATCGCTTTATCCATCTTTGGTAATGAATTATCGGTAAATTTCGGTTTTTCGAAATTTTCGCGCCATCGATTTTTTGATAGGATTTGGGCTCAGGAAAAAAAGTTCCACTACGCATACCCAAAAAATAATTGTTGAGCCTGCCAAAAAAATCGATTTTTCAACCAAAATTCTTCTAAATCTCCATAAAAGAAATTTTGTTTTTTCAAAAAACTGCATTTACCAATTTTGCATTTGCCAATTGACACGAAAAAACGAATAAAAAATGATTTGGAGCCTTGAAAATGAAAAAAATGCATAAAAAATAATTTTTTAGGGTATGCGTAGTGGAACTTTTTTTCCTGAGCCCAAATCCTATCGAAAAATCGATGGCGCGATATAGGTTAATAAATCAACCCAGTCTAACGGACATGGCTAAATCAATTTCTTTTTTCTCCCAGATCATTTTGATATATAGAGGTCTATATATCTCGATTAGTTTATGCCGTTACGGGATTACCGTTATGCGAACAAAATTAATATACTCTGTGGGCTCTGCTCAGCTGAGTATACAAAATTTTTACCTACCGTCTTTTTCAACTTTTAGTTGCGTTGGGGCACATCTAAACATTCGATGAATGAAATAAAAATTATCAACCTTATTTCTGGTCTAGAAAGACAACTTTCTGGAGGTCAGCCAAAAGCGATTTCAAAAAAAAAAAAAAAATTCACTCCACCCTAATGTACATCTCGTGAGAGATAATTTTAAAGTAGAGATCCCTTCAAAAAACGCGAGTACTCTATAAATAATGTAAGGAATACTCCTTTGGGAGTATAGGACTGCTCCAAATCTAATCTGTATTTGTGTAGTAGAGAACTATTGTATTTGGGGTTCTTCAATCAATATTTTATTTAACAAAATAATACAATTTAAATTCAAATTATGTATTTAAATATATATATTTTTCTGTTGGTGAGCTCACCAACAGAAAAATATATATATTCATTAACGGCCAATAAACAAATTAATTATGTATTGTATGTTGATGGTTATGTGTCAACTGTTATGTTTGATGAATCAAAAAAAGAGCCAAAGCTAAGCGCATACATACATATTGTTACGAATATTAGCACCCCTTAGTTTTGCTAATATTCGTAACACTGCTAGCATCGCCAAATGTATCACTCTTCTATTTTGTGATTTCCCAATTGCTTGTATGCGGTAGACGACATCACTGATCGTCTCCACAACTCTGTACGGGCCTTCCCAACTGCACCGATATTTGGATGGAACACCTTTCCGCCGGTGAGGGTTGTATAGCAGTACCAAATCTCCCTCCCGGAAACCTTCCAAATTATTTTCCTTGTCGTACCTGTGTTTCATCTTACTACTCATTATCCTGGATCGTTCCCTCGCACTCTGTTGCTTGGCCAATGAACTACTTCGTAGAGCTTGCGCTTGACGGATTGGCTTCGCATAATCAGTATCGTTCCCACATTTCACAACACAGTGCGCTCCGGCTTGAAACTACCCTCGCATTCTTTCTCGGAAATTCGTTGCTTGGTTTTCCTGCATCTTTTAGGTTTTTTCAATGCCAGTGTTTCTCTCACAGGTACCTTTCATTTCGCTTTATTTGGCCCATTCGATACATCAACCTTTGCTCGATCTACTTTCCTTGACTTTCTTGGTCTCTGTCGAATCTCCTCCACCAGCACTCGCTTACTGCTGAACCGTTTTTCCAAACTGAAGTTAAGTGGCACATCTTGGATCTCATCGCCCTTCTCTGCATATCGATCTTGATGTCATGGTCAACCAAGAAATCCACTCCCAATATAACTTCATCAACAATCTCCGCCACAACGAATTTGTGTAAAACCATGACCTTCCCAATTAAGACTTCACAGATCACTTCTCCCCGGACTTGGTTATACTCGTCAGTGACCGTACGCAACCTTGCTCCAGGTAATGACTTTACTCTCCTGTAGACCAAATCAGATCGAATCAAGGAATGAGATGCGCCCGTATCTACAGTCAGAACACGTTCTTTACCATCCACATTCCCTCTGAAGACTGCTCGATTTTCTACCAATTTGCAACACAGATATCACAGGGCATTTAATAGCTGGATCTCCAGCTTTGCGTTTACGGCCACCCACATTGTTGGAACTATTAGAACCAAGATCGCAATGACGTGCAATGTGAACGGGCTTCTCGCATTTGAAGCATTTGATAACTCTTTCACTCCGCTTTTGCGATCCTTTCAGCGCCTCCAATATTGCGTCTACCCACTCTGGCCTTTCTACTTCCACACGGCTTGCTTTGAAAACTGGCTTACACAGAAGCGACGCTGTTTCCTGAATCGGAGCTTGTGACACCGTTTCTGCGAATGTTGGCTTTGGGTTTGCGTATGTAGCTCGCTTTGTTTCGACGTCCGGTATACCATTTATAAAGCTCTGAATCTTTACCCTTTCAGTGTATTCCACGGGTGCGTCCGCATTCGCTAAATGTGCTAGCCTTTCAATACGCAAACTCTTGCAATGTTTCACCAGGCCTCTGGAAGCGGTTTAGCAACTCCATTTGATATATCTGTCTCCTATGCTCAGTTCCGTATCGTCTCTCTAGAGCGCCCATCAATGCTTCATAACAGTTCCGTTCGCCCTCTGGAATGGTTTGTAAAATCTCAGCTGCAGGCCCTTTCAACGCCATGAATAGTGCAGCAACTTTATCCTCAGCATTCCAGTTGTTCACTGCCGCGGTCTTTTCAAACTGTAGCTTAAAGACCTGGAAAGGAACAGAACCGTCAAAGGATGGTGTTTTTACCTTTGGATTGCTTGCTGAAACAGCTGGGCGATATAGTTGTAACTGCTCCATACGACCTTTTAAATCATCTACTTCTGCCTGAAATTGAGCTATTTTTGCATCCTGCGCTTCCAGTTTTGATGTTACCTGTTCCAAAATTTCTGCCGACATTTCAGATATACGTGCCTCTTGCGCTTCCAATTGAGATGCCATATATGTCTTTTGGTCTTCCAGTTGAGATGACACTTGCGACGTCATTTCTGAAATACGTGCCTCCTGTAATTCCAGTTGGGATGCCATATATGTCTTCTGCTCTTCCAGTTGGGATGCCATATATGTCTTCTGTTCTTCGAGCTGTGTAGAAATTTGTGTTATTGTGCTTCAATCTTCGATGTTATGGGTGTCTCCTGCGATTCCAGCTGAGATGCCACTGTCGATGTTTGAGCAGTTATTGCAGCCAATATCATGTTCAAGTCGTGCTCGTAACTGTCTGCGATGTTTCGCTTTTCTCTACAATTTTTGTTGTTGTTTCGTCCCCGTCAGGATAAAAGACAAACCCGTCCACATCAATTCCTTGCGACTCCATTACCTCTCGTAGCCGTGCTTGAAGTTCGATCTCATTGCCGGTTGTACTTAATCCACGGTTCTCCTAACTCCTTTTTCAGTTGCTGGATCTTCAATTCACTGAACTTTGCCATGTCCAAGTTGTATTCCCAATCTTCGGAAATTATTCAACAATTCCTCTTCTGACACCAATTGTAGCGAATTTACTTGCAATTCCCCTTATTTGCAATCTTCTGCTGAGTTCGAATCACTAAACTGTTGAATAAATAACTCCAATATTTAATAATGCAAAATGGCCTTTATTAAAGTACTTCACAATAACACTCAAACTTTGCAACTAGCTGGCTTAATAACCAAACTGATTGATAGCTCAAATGAAACTCTACTATTCAAAATAATACTGCTCTTGCGCGCTAGATAGCGTCTTAATCGAACTGATTGATAGCTCAAATCAAACTGAATTCCAGCGCCTCTACACTTGTTGCCTTTTATACTCTTTGATTTCAACGTTCGCATCTTCTAGGCGCTTCCAGAATCTACTAGTCCATCAGCTCTCAAACTTCTCAGCTGTAACTACAATTGCACAATTTTATAGCTTTTCTCATTGCATACTTTCAGGAGTATCTCATATATATGCATGTGTGCATTGACTCTCCGCTGCTCGTATACGTACATGGTACATATGTGTAGACGCAATTATTGTTTCGTTTGCTTTGCATCACAGCGGAAGATTCCTGATGATGATCTCAGATTGAGATCGAAATATCGATAATTAAATACATAATAACAACAAACCGAGTTGTTTTATTTAAAAGAGGCCTAGAGCTCACCAACAGAAAAATATATATATTTATTCATTAACGGCCAATAAACAAATTAATTATGTATTTAAAATATTCCGCATTTCGCTGCTGTTGATGGTTATGTGTCAACTGTTATGTTTGATGAATCGAAAAAAGAGCCAAAGCTAAGCGCATACATACATATTGTTACGAATATTAGCAAAACTAAGGGGTGCTGCTATCTCTAAGCCGATGCTAAGCAGTGACGCGAATTCACATCAATAATTCAATCATTATGTATCTACATAAACGAAACAATAATTGCGTCTATACATATGTACCATGTACGTATACGAGCAGCGGAGAGTCAATGCACAAACTCATGCATATATCTGAGATACTCCTGAAAGTATGCAATGAGAAAAGCTATAAAATTGTGCAATTGTAGTTACAGCTGAGAAGTTTGAGAGCTGATGGACTAGTAGATTCTGGAAGCGCGTAGAAGATGCGAACGTTGAAATCAAAGAGTATAAAAGGCAACAAGTGTAGAGGCGCTGGAATTCAGTTTGATTTGAGCTATCAATCAGTTCGATTAAGACGCTATCTAGCGAGCAAGAGCAGTATTATTTTGAATAGTAGAGTTTCATTTGAGCTATCAATCAGTTTGGTTATTAAGCCAGCTAGTTGCAAAGTTTGAGTGTTATTGTGAAGTACTTTAATAAAGGCCATTTTGCATTATTAAATATTGGAGTTATTTATTCAACAGTTTAGTGATTCGAACTCAGCAGAAGATAGCAAATAAGGGGAATTGCAAGTAAATTCGTTACAATATGTATGTATGCTGACTACTTGCACATTCGCTCCGAAGTATTGGAAGGCAACAGTTAAATCATATGATTACTTAGTGGTTTTCGTTTCGTCATGCACAGTGGCGTAGTGTAAATTCATACTGGTGGGTACGTGGGATGACCCATTTAAATGCAAACCTTGTTGCGGATTGTACATGCCGCCCCCAATGCTGAATCCAGCATGATATGCGAAAACGTAGATTGGGTGACTCCACGGAAGAAAAACTGAAATAGGAAATAGGCATAGTGTGCGTAAAGAAATTGTCATATTAAGTGGAATCGAGTGAGTTGTCTTCATTGGTGGGAATTGGCAATCGGCAAATTTTCGAGATAGAGCGCTTGTATACAGTTTGCGTACGTATAGTAGCAACACGTACTAGCTGGTCTGATCCGGGATGTAGTGCTACAATACGTCCTAACATCCATTGATTTGGTGGTAACCGCTCATCTTTAACTAGCACCAGTTCGTTAACGGCGATGTTCGGTTCCACATTTTTCCATTTAGGTCTCGATTGAAGGTGTGAAAGCCAGTCCGTCGTCCATTTTGACCAAAATTGTTGGACTAAGCGTTGTAATTCAAGATATTGCGCGGAAATAGGTTTAATATCGGAATTCGGTTCCGGTGGGGACAGTAAAGCATGGCCGATTAAAAAATATCCAGGCGTTAGAACAAAAAGATTGTCGGGATCTGCGGTGAGGGGGCACAGTGGTCTCGAATTGAGACAGGCCTCGATGCGAACTAAGACCGTAGATAACTGTTAGTATGTTAAATTAGTACCTCCTACTATACGCTTTAGACGATACTTAATCTATTTGACATTGGCTTCCCAAAGCCCACCAAAATTTGGCGAATGGGGTGGATTGAAGTGCCAGTTGATTTTTTGCTCAGCCAGTTTTGGAATAATTTCGCGTTCGACCTCTTCTCTTAACCGTTGATGGCTCACCTTTAAAATTGCGTCCGCTCCCATAAAATTAGTCCCATAATCGCTGTATAAATCACTACAGAGCCCACGGCGGCCGACAAAACGCTGTAAAGCCCACAAGAAATGTTCAGTTGTCATTCCTGTAACGGCTTCCAAATGAACTGCTTTGATTGCTAGACATATAAATATTGTTATATAGCCCTTGGAGACCGTGTGCCCGCGATATCTGGATGCCTTGATTTCAACGGCTCCTGTGTAGTCCACACCTGTTGCGATAAACGGTCGGCGAGGAGGGTTGATACGCTGTGTAGGTAAATCACCCATCAATTGTGTAGTGGGCCTGGGCTTGTTGCGGAAGCTTCGGATGCAGTGCCGAAGATGGTTCTGTACGGTTTTCCGTGCGTGGATGATCCAAAATTGATGTCGAATATAAGAAAGAGTGAGATGTGCTCCGCCATGCAAAGTGAGGTGATGAGCATGGTCGATTAAAATCTTCGTAAAGTGGTGATTACTCGGCAAAATTATAGGATGCCTTTGACGATACGGTAGCACTGAGTCCTTTAGACGACCTCGTACTCTCAAAATGTTATAGTCATCTAAAAATGGCGTCAAACTGACCAATTTACTTTTATTCGGTAGCTGCTCTTTCTTCCGAATCAGCCTGACCTCGCTTTCAAAAGCTTCCATTTGTACAATTTTGATAATAGCGAATAGACTCAATTGCAGCTCGGTAGAAGTAAGCGGTCCGAATATTGCTTGCATGCCATCCCTTGATTTTGCCTTCAGATTGTGTATAAAACGACCCAACCATGCTGTTATGCGCACAGGCTTGGTATACGAGGAGTATCTGCCTAGAAATGAACTTTCTGTAATAGTCGCATGTACATTCACCTTAAGTACCCTTTCTTCGGTAGCTGTTCGATCTATGTTGGCTTCACTAACACTACCTTGTATCCAGGTGGTTTTGAGCTCTTTTAGCCAAACAGGTCCATTCCACCATAACTGCATATCTGCAAGTTGTTTCGGAGTGAGACCACGAGTTGCAAAATCTGCCGGGTTCTCATTGGTACGTACATGATTCCATTGATTTGATGTAGTAATAGATAAAATTTTGCTTGAACATAAGTTTTCCACTTGTTAATATCACCCTGGATCCAATACAGTACTATCATAGCATCTGTCCAATAAAAAATAGGAACTTTGGTTTGTATACCATTCAGGCTTCTTTGCACCCAACTACCGAGGGTTGTAGCTAAGACCGCCCCACAGGGTTCAACTCGTGGAATGGTAATTACAGATATTGGGGGGACCTTGGTTTTGGCCGCAACCAAATAGGTGTGAATATCACCGGTGTGCAAGTGAACACGAAGATACACCGAAGCGGCGTAAGCTGACGTGGAACCGTCACAAAAAGTATGTAGTTCCATGGATTGAACGTGGTGAGCTGAAAAGCAAACCCAACGTGGAATGGATATGGGGTTCACTTGCAGCAATTCGGAGACGAACTTTTGCCAAACCATACCGATATTAGATGGCAACTCCTCGTCCCAGTGTAAAGCGGTGATCTGACTGTCTTCACGTTGTATCTTCATTATCCATATCTCTTTCAAAATTATCTTGGCTGCAACTGTTACAGGACTTAAAAACCCTAAGGGATCGAACAGACGAGCGATGGTGGACAACACTGAACGTTTCGTCATTGAGGGGTTGATTGCGAAATTTATGGAAAAGGTGAAAGAGTCGCGATTGGGTTGCCAATATAAGCCGAGTGTTTTGAGCGGTAGCGAAGCACCAGATGTTTGGTGTTCAGCTGGTATGGATTGCAACAGCTCGGGCGAATTGCTTGCCCACTTTCTAAGCTCCATGCCACCTGATCGTAAGGCTGAAATCAACTGATCGCGCATAAGTGTCGCCATTTCAATAGAATCGCTTCCGCTGAGGACATTATCCACATAAATGTCATTATGTAAAATATTTTCGGCGAGAGAAAAGCAGTCCCTTTCATCCAGTGCAAGTTGATGTAGTACTCGAATTGCAGTAAAGGGCGCTTATGCTGTGCCAAACGTGACTGTGGTTAGGCAATACTCCTGAACCTGTCCATCTTTATTTCGCCACAGAATTCGTTGGTATTGATAATCGTCGGGATGCATGTCGATGCATCGATACATTTTTTTTATATCGGCTAGAAAACGTACTTATGCATTCGCCACCTTATAATTAGGGCTGGAAGATCGTTCTGTAATGCCGGACCTGTGCAAAGTAGATCGTTCAGCGATCGGCCGTTCGACGTTTTTGAGGAGGCGTCGTAAACGATTCGCACCTTTGTTGTAAGACTCTCGGTTTTAACTACCGCATGGTGCGGTAAGACGCATGAAGTTACAGTAGGTTTGTTGGTTATAGTATAGGTATGATGCTGCTCCTCGCTTGTGAGTGCTGGTACTATTTGGTTTAATGTGAAGTAGCTTTCTATGTCTTCGAAGTATTGATTTCGTAGATTGCAGTCACGTTGCAAACGACGTTCGAGATGGTAAAATCTATTCAATGCAATTTGCTTTGATTTACCTAACGTTTGGTTGGGATCAAATAACGATTTTAACGGTAACCTTACTAAGTATTTGCCATTTCCCTGTCTAGTATGCGTGCTACGAAAGAACTCTTCACACCACTGATCTTGTTCGGATAATTGTGTTTCAGTTGGAACTTGTTCGCTCTCATAGAACTTTTGCACAAGACCCTCCAACTCAATATTATTATGATGGCATCGAACTACAACAGTGGGTGCTGGGTCGGAGTGGATTCTTCCAGATAAAATCCATCCCAAACGAGGGTTTTGTGCTATGGGTTGATCCGGTTTGCCGATTCGAGTTTCTCGCAAC
This sequence comes from Eurosta solidaginis, assembly GCF_040869045.1. Lineage (NCBI taxonomy): Eukaryota > Metazoa > Arthropoda > Insecta > Diptera > Tephritidae > Eurosta > Eurosta solidaginis. The sequence continues at coordinate 217,987,470 of NC_090322.1, read as the reverse complement.
ATGATCTGTGCTATCATGTCGGCGCCGATAATAATATCAATCCTTTTTGGTTGGTAGTACTGGGGGTCGGCGAGTGGAAGATTGGTTACATGCTCTAAGTGTGGAGGAACAATGGGTTTGCTTGGCAAATGTGCTGTAAGATGCCTTAATACAAACGCGGAGTCAATGCGAGCAGCGAAATTCATGTCCGAGAACGATCGTATGGTACAACTAACGATAGATTTGGTGTGGTTAGATCCAATCGACCCTACTCCACATATTTCAGCAGAGGTAGGGATTTTTTTGAGACCTAAAGTTTGAACTATGTTTTCCGAGATAATGGTTCCCTCGGACCCCTGATCGATGAGGGCGCAAGCTGGTACTGATTGATTGGTGGCGTCGTTGCTTAGTGACACCAAAGCTGTAGCAAGGATTACATGTCGAGGTTGACGTATGGTCGGACGGGCCATATTGCAATGCGAGTAATCTGCTGCTACGTAAGCATGCGCGTTCAGAAGACGCGGTGAAGTATCGGAGACATTCGAGGAGGACGCTGCGGTGCGAGGAAAAGATGTTGGATGTGTTGGGTTGTAACCCGTGGGGTGTGCTGCTCCGCCAGTAGAAAACTGATATGGATTATAATTTGTAGTTGCTATAGAAGGTTGTGGGTTGCAAGGAAAGTGTGGTAGCGTATGATGACGCTTACCACATTGTAAACAGTTCTTGCTGCTGGAGCACTGTCCGCATGAATGAGATTTGCTGAGGCAATTAAGACATAGTTTGATTTTGTCAACTATTGCCTTTCTTTCATAGCAGTCTTTAGAAAGGAATGTTGAACAACGTCTTATAATATGCGTTTCACCGCAAACCCCACAATTGTCTTGTTGAGGCGTACTCCTCTTCTCGGAAGCATGATAACTCTTTACCTTATGACTGGACCGTTATGATTGCTTAGGTGGTTGCATATTAGAATGGTTTTGCGAAGTGCGGTTTTTTGATGATAGAGGAGAGGATATTGCATTCGATGCGATATCGCGGTTTTCGATGGCGTCTATAGCGAAAAGCCGTGTTGTGAGATAGGCTTCCAAATCAGATAAGGTGGGAACATCCGTTTTATTGGCGAGGTGGCGCTCCCATGCTTGATGCGTATCGAATGGTAGCTTAGTGGCTAAATAATGAGCGATCCAATGATCGCACTCCGAAATTGGTAGTTTAAGACGCTTGAATTCGTTAATACAAAGATTGGCCACATCCAGCATTGATTTTATTTCGTCGGATCTCTCTTTAGTGAGAGCCGACAGCTTGTATAGAGTGTTCATGTGATGAGAAAATATTATACGTGGGTTATTATACCTTTTTAGCAGCATCTCCCATGCCGTAGTATAATTAGCTTCAGTGAGTAACATTTGATGAATATCCACGTCCCTGTCCGCTGGAAGCCCCTGCTTCAAGTATTGAAATTTCTGTATAGGCCTGGGCTCAACATTGAGATGAACTAACCGATTGAAAGAGTCATGAAAACCTGGCCATTCTATGAATTTACCAGAAAACGTAGGAATTGGTAAGTGGGGAAATTTAATTGATGACGAACATTTTGTTTGTTGAACTGAGGGTTATGAACTCGCGTTCGGTTCTTGGGGTGAAGGAAATATTTCTTCTTGTTGTTGTGTTATTAAACAACACAGGTCGAAATGCATCTCTTCAAATTTCGCGGCAATATCATTTTTAAGATAGGCGTGCTCCTTTTCAATAAAATAATAGTTTCGTGACTAGCACGGAATTCTTTGTTGAGGTCATCAATCCACTTTATTCGCTGTTGAAAATAGCTCTTTGTTTTCCTTGTGACGGAGTCTTTCTTAAATTTCGCAAAGTTTTTTTCTAGCGAGGTAAACCCGTACATTTGCAATTTTATCAAATCATCGACTTCTACTGGTTCACTCATTTTATTTAAGAACTCCACTTAATATAAACAACTCAATAAATACACACAGTTACCGCCGCTACTTCTGATTTTCGTTCCTCCAGAATACCTTTTGATCTTGTTGTTGCTGTGATAAAATTTTTTTGCTGGTTTGATGTATTGTGAACTTCACGTACTTTTCCGACGTCTCTTGTTATTTTGAAGAAATTTGTTCGAAGATTCCCCTCGTGAGCCACCAAATTATGTATAGTAGAGAACTATTGTATTTGGGGTTCTTCAATCAATATTTTATTTACCAAAATAATACAATTTAAATTCAAATTATGTATTTAAAATATTCCGCACTTCGCTGCTGTTGATGGTTATGTGTCAACTGTTATGTTTGATGAATCGAAAAAAGAGCCAAAGCTAAGCGCATACATACATATGTATGTATCCTGCCTACTTGCACATTCGCTCCGAAGTATTGGAAGACAACAGTTACATCATATGATTACTTAGTGGTTTTCTTTTTGTCATGCACAGTGGCGTAGTGTAAATTCATACTGGTGGGTACGTGGGATGACCCATTTAAATGCAAACCTTGTTGCGGATTGTACAGTATTCATACAAAAAATGTGCTCCAATTAACATTGCGATGTCCTAGGAGAGGAGCAGGTGATCCCACTCTCGCTTTGTTTGTGAGTATTCCATAGAGTACATACGTGAGAGTACTTTCCAAAGTACTTTCACTGTAGTACTCCATGGAGCACCTACAGAGGATCATATGCCAAAGTACTAAAGAGGAATTGTGTCGGAAAGAATTATCGAAGTAAATTTAATTTAAAATGAGAGTAAATGAAGAGGGGCAATACAACTTTTATATTTTATACTACGAATATTCTTATGTTATTTAGCATTTGCGTGAATAAAGAAACTAATATAATATGTATACATAAAACCAGTGCGCTGTTGCATTTTGTATGCAATATTTTACTTTTGGCAACTCTGTTCGATCGTCATCGTGTCGTGATCACTGTCGTTAAAAAACGAGCAATGATCGGCTGATGGTGGTCCGCAAACGCATTGCAAAGGAGTATTGTTAGAGTACTCCAACATGAAGAAAATGGAACATGTAATCCAACAATTTTTGCAGGGATGTTGCATGAACGAAAAATAGTGCGAAGCAAGTTTCACAAAACTCTAGTAGGTCACATTCACTACTCACCCCAGCAGAATGTGTTGAACTACCACTGTCTATATTTGTTATTTAACAATTATTTGTACACTTTTTATTCAGCTAATCTGTTCGGAATTTAAATTTTTACTCTCTAAAACTCCAATCAGTGTATTACGTGTACTTAAATTATGTTAAAAATTGTGTTAAAGTTTGTGGTGTGTTGGAAGTGGCCCACTAAAATTTTGTGAAGCTCCGCTGCTTTCCACTGGAGTTCGCGCATGCATGATCTTCAAAAATATTTGGCAGCAACAACAACAACAGTGAAGCAAGCAGTCAATCAATGTTAGCTTGTACTTCAAGCAGTAAAGGCCGCGGTACAATGAAATTTTTCATATAGATGCGTTTAACACAAGCTTATGCATTCCAATAACAACGCCACAATCAACCAAGATGTTGCGTTTGTAAATATGAATTCAGACTTGGCAATTGAAGTTTATTACGCCTTGCCCATTCACATACAAAATTTCGCGAAGCACTGTTATTAACATTCTCCGTATACAACAAAAATACTTGCTAAACTATTTTGTGTCGTATTCGATTGTTATATTGCAGTTTTTAATTGTGAAAAATGTTAGATTTACCAATTTACCAAGTAGTAAGAAAAATAATTTTACTTGCAAAGTGTGCCAACACCCTTGGCCAAAGCAAATGTCAAATTCTTCTTATGATTTGCTTGGAACAAAATTAAGGAGTTGGCTACTTTTCAATATCAGATGGCGCCAGTGTCGCTCATTCTACCATTCTCCATAAAAATACGTGCAATCTACTCATAATGCATAAGCTTGTGTTAAACTCATCTATATAAAAGTGCTTATGTGTCGGATACACTTTGGCGATAACATTTTTTTGAAAAAAAAAAAATATATTTTTGGGTTTTGAGGAGTATTTTGGTGAAAAAATTTATTTTTTCGCCATTTTTTTTAAGGGTTTCTTCAGAAACGTGCAAAAGTGTTGCCGATGAAAACGAATTTGTCTCATAGTTCCTATCCCACTTAAAATTATGCGATAAAAACGTTGGCATTAACAGTTTTTAAAAAAACAATTTTTTTTGGGACTTGTTTTGGTCGAAATCGATTTTTTTCATTTTCAAGGCTCCAAATCATTTTTTATGTATATGTTTCCGTTAGACCCACCAATAAGTATACCAAAATGATCAGGGAACGAGCTGAGTTGATTTAGCCATGTCCGTCCGTCTGTCGGTTTGTTTGAACGCAAACTAGTCCCTCAATTTTTGAGATATCTGAAAATTGGTAAACAGGCATATTTTGATGGGGGATTTGACATTTGTCGGAATCGACCAGATCGGACCACTATAGCATATACCTCCCGTACAACCGATTGTTCAATAAGAGGGTTTTCGCCATTTCTGCTTCATTTTAACAGCTAGTAACATCAAAGTTTACCACAAGCTTACGTATTGGGCATAGATGGTTGTCTGAAAAAATCGTCAAGATCGGACATATTTATAATATATATCCCATACAACCGACTGTTCAGGAAGAGGATTTTCATCATTTTTGTCGAAATCGATTTTTAGTCCGATTTAAACGATTTTTTCAGACAACCATCTATGCCCAATACGTAAGCTTGTGGTCAAATTTGATGTTGCTAGCTGTTAAAATGAGTCAGAAATGGTGCAGAAATGGCGAAAACCCTCTTGTTGAACAATCGGTTGTATGGGAGGTATATGCTATAGTGGACCGATCCGATCGATTCCGACAAATGACAAATCCCCCATCAAAATATGCCTGCTTGCCAAATTTCATAAAGATATCTCAAAAATTGAGGGACTAGTTTCCGTTCAAACAAACCGACAGACGGACAGACGGACATGGCTAAATCAACTCAGCTCGTCCCCTGATCATTTTGGTATACTTATTGGTGGGTCTAACGGAAAATATAAAATGATTTGGAGCCTTGAAAATGAAAAAGATCGATTTCGACCAAAACAAGTCCCAAAAACCAAAAAAAAAATATTTTTAAAAACTGTTAATTCCAACGTTTTTATCGCATAATTTTAAGTCGGATAGGAACTATGAGACAAATTCGTTTTCATCGGCAACACTTTTGCACGTTTCTGAAGAAACCCTTAAAAAAATGGCGAAAAAACCCAAAAAATATTTTTTTTTTTTTCAAAAAACTGTTATCGCCAAATTTTTTAGCGGACAATTTTGAATCGGACAGGGAGAGTATACATGAAAAATTTAAAATCAAATGAAAATTTTTAAAGTAGGTCATGAAAAAAACCATAAAAAACAAAAAAAAAGTCAAAAAACTCAAATTTTGCATGCTCGAAAATTATTTTTTTGGGTATGCTTAGTGGAACTTTTTTTTTCCTGAGCCCAAAACCTATCGAAAAATCGATGGCGCGATATACTTTCGTCCATGCAAATCAACCCAGCTTACTGTTGATAAAGGCAAATGCAATAATCGCCTAAGCTACATTCTGATCGAAAAATAGAACTTATTTTTTTGGGATTTTTATTTGCTCCAAATATAATTATCATTTTTCGATTTTATTTTTATTTTTGCGCAGATACTTTCATGCAAGTATCTTTGTTGTATATGCATTGCTTTATACGTTTGTTGGTAGAGCGCTTCGTTTGTATGTACATTAAATTTTCGAATATATTAAATATTACTTTACTGAAATCGAATTCTGGAAAAAATAAAATAAATTTCAAGGCGCCATAACCTCCGAAGAAATTTTAGGCCGAGCTTCTCTTCCAATTTGCGTCGTGCTCCTTTTAATTCCTCCAATTTTTGTTTTATTTGAAACAAGTAAGGAAGGCTAAGTTCGGGTGTAACCGAACATTACATACTCAGTTGAGAGCTATGGAGACAAAATAAGGAAAATCACCATGTAGGAAAATGAACCTAGGGTAACCCTGGAATGTGGTTGTATGACATGTGTATCAAATGGAAGGTATTAAAGAGTATTTTGAGAGAGAGTATGCCATAGTTCTATGGATGGACGCCATTTAGGGATATCGCCATAAAGGTGGACCAGGGCTGACTCTAGAATTTGTTTGTACGATATGGGTATGAAATGAAAGGTGCTACTGAGCATTTTAAGAGGGAGTGGTCCTTAGGTCTATCGGTGGACGCCTTTTCGAGATATCGCCATTAAGGTGGGCGAGGGGTGACTCTAGAATGTGTTTGTACGATATGGGTATCAAATGAAAGGTGGTAATGAGTATTTTGAAAAGGAGTGATCCTTAGTTCCATAGGTGAACGCCGTTTAGAGATATCGCCATAAAGGTGGACCAGGGGTGACTCTAGAATGTGTTTGTACGATATGGGAATCAAACGAAAGATGCTACTGAGCATTTTAAGAGGGAGTGGGCATTAGGTCTATAGGTGGACGCCTTTTCGAGATATCGCCATTAGGGTGGGCCAGGGGTGACTCTAGAATGTTTGTACGATATGGGTATCAAACGAAAAGTGTTTCTGAGCATTTTAAGAGGGAGTGGGCATTAGGTCTATAGGTTGACGCCTTTTTGAAATATCGCCATTAGGGGGGGCCAGGGGTGACTCTAGAATGTGTTTGTACGATATGGGTATCAAATGAAAGGTGGTAATGAGTATTTTAAAAGGGAGTAATCCTTAGTTCTACAGGTGGACGCCTTTTCGAGATATCGCCATAAAGGTGGACCAAGGGTGACTCTAGAATGTTTGTACGATATGGGTATCAAACGAAAGGTGTTACTGAGCATTTTAAGAGGGAGTGGGCATGAGGTCTATAGGTGGACGCCTTTTCGAGATATCGCCATTAGGGTGGGCCAGGGGTGACTCTAGAATGTGTTTGTACGATATGGGTATCAAACGAAAGGTGTTACTGAGCATTTTAAGAGGGAGTGGGCATTAGGTCTATAGGTGGACGCCTTTTCGAGATATCGCCATTAGGGTGGGCCAGGGGTGACTCTAGAATATGGGGTGACTCTAGAATATTTGTACGATATGGGTATCAAACGAAAGGTGTTACTGAGCATTTTAAGAGGGAGTGGGCATTAGGTCTATAGGTGGACGCATTTTCGAGATATCGCCATTAGGGTGGGCCAGGGGTGACTCTAGAATGTGTTTGTACGATATGGGTATCAAATGAAAGGAGGTAATGAGTATTTTAAAAGGGAGTAATCCTTAGTTCTATAGGTGGACGCCTTTTCGAGATATCGCCATAAAGGTGGACCAAGGGTGACTCTAGAATGTTTGTACGATATGGGTATCAAACGAAAGGTGTTACTGAGCATTTTAAGAGGGAGTGGGCATTAGGCCTATAGGTGGACGCCTTTTCGAGATATCGCCATTAGGGTGGGCCAGGGTGACTCTAGAATGTGTTTGAACGATACGGGTATCAAATGAAAGGTGGTAATGAGTATTTTAAAAGGGAGTAATCCTTAGTTCTATAGGTGGACGCCTTTTCGAGATATCGCCATTAGGGTGGGCCAGGGGTGACTCTAGAATGTTTGTACGATACGGGTATCAAACGAAAGGTGTTACTGAGCATTTTAAGAGGGAGTGGCATTAGGTCTATAGGTGGACGCCTTTTCGAGATATCGCCATTAGGGTGGGCCAGGGGTGACTCTAGAATGTTTGTACGATATGGGTATTAAACGAAAGGTGTTACTGAGCATTTTAAGAGGGAGTGGACATTAGGTCTATAGGTGGACGCCTTTTCGAGATATCGCCATTAGGGTGGGCCAGTTGTGACTCTAGAATGTTTGTACGATATGGGTATCAAACGAAAGGTGTTACTGAGAATTTTAAGAGGGAGTGGGCATTAGGTCTATAGGTGGACACCTTTTCGAGATATCGCCATTAGGGTGGGCCAGGGGTGACTCTAGAATGTGTTTGTACGATATGGATATCAAATTAAAGGTATTAATGAGGGTTTTAAAAGCGAGTGGCCCTTAGATGTATATGTGAAGGCGTTCTCGCGATATCGACCAAAATGTGGACCAGGTGATCCAGAAAATCATCTGTCGGGTACTGCTAATTTATTTATATATGCAATACCACTAACAGTATTCCTGCCAAGATTCCAAGGTCTGTTGATTTCGCCTTGTAGAACTTTTTCATTTTCTTCTACTTAATATGGTAGGTGTCACACCCATTTTACAAAGTTTTTTCCAAAGTTATATTTTGCGTCAATAAACCAATCCAGTTACCACGTTTCATCCCTTTTTTCGTATTTGGTATAGAATTATGGCATTTTTTTTCATTTTTCGTAATTTTCGATATCGATAAAGTGGGCGTGGTTATGGTCGAATTTCGGCCATTTTTTATACCAACATAAAGTAAGTTCAGATAAGTACGTGGACTAAGTTTAGTAAAGATATATCGGTTTTTGCTCAAGTTATCGTGTTAATGGCCGAGCGGAAGGACAGACGGTGGACTGTGTATAAAAACTGGGCGTGGCTTCCACCGACTTCGCCCATTTTCACAGAGAACAGTTACGTCATAGAATCTATGCCCCTACCAAATTTGAGAAGGATTGGTAAATTTTTGTTCGACTTATGGCATTAAAAGTATTCTAGACAAACTAAATGAAAATGGGCGGAGCCACGCCCATTTTGAAATTACTTTTATTTTTGTATTTTGTTGCATCATATCATTACTGGAGTTGAATTTTGACTTAATTTACTTATATACAGTAAAGGTATTAAATTTTTTGTTAAAATTTGAATTTTAAAAAATTTTTTTTTAAAAAGTGGGCGTGTTCTTCATCCAATTTTGCTAATTTTTATTTAGCACATATATAGTAATAGTAGTAACGTTCGTGCCAAATTTCATCATGATATCTTCAACCACTGCCAAATTACAGCTTGCAAAACTTTTAAATTACCTTCTTGTAAAAGTGGGCGGTGCCACGCCCGTTGTCCAAAATCTTACTAATTTTCTATTCTGCGTCATAACGTCAACCCATCTACCAAGTTTCATCGCTTTATCCGCCTTTGGCAATGAATTATCGCATTTTTTCGGTTTTTCGAAATTTTCGATATCGAAAAAGTGGGCGTGGTTATAGTCCGATAAAGTTCATTTTAAATAGCGATCTGAGATGAGTGCCCAGGAATCTACATACCAAATTTCATCAAGATACCTCAAAATTTACTCAAGTTATCGTGTTAACGGACAGACGGACGGTCGGACGGACGGACGGACATGGCTCAATCATTTTTTTTTCGATACTGATGATTTTGATATATGGAAGTCTATATCTATCTCGATTCCTTTATACCTGTACAACCAACCGTTATCCAATCAAAGTTAATATACTCTGTGAGCTCTGCTCAACTGAGTATAAAATTATGGTTTATAAATTTTTGATGTTGCTTTGCCGAGCTTGTCTTCCAATTTGCGTCGTGCTCCTTCTAATTTCTCCTATTTTTTTATACTCAGTTGAGCAGATCTCACAGAGTATATTAACTTTGATTGCATAACGGTTGGTTGTACAGGTATAAAGGAATCGAGATAGATATAGACATCCATATATCAAAATCATCAGTATCGAAAAAAAATTCTATTGAGCCATGTCCGTCCGTCGGTCCGTCCGTCTGTCCGTTAACACGATAACTTGAGTAAAATTAGAGGTATCGTGATGACATTTGGTATGTAGGTTCCTGGGCACTCATCTCAGATCGCTATTTAAAATGAACGATATCGGACAGTAACCACGCCCACTTTTTCGATATCGAAAATTTGGAAAAATCGAAAAAGTGCGATAATTCATTACCAAATACGCATTAAGCGATGAAACTTGGTAGGTTGAGCTTATGACGCAGAATAGAAAACTAGTAAAATTTTGGACAATGGGCGTGGCACCGCCCACTTTTAAATGAAGGTAATTTAGAAGTTTTGCAAGCTATAATTTGGCAGTCGTTGAAGATATCATGATGAAATTTGGCAGGAACGTTACTCTTATTACTTTATGTCTGCTTAATAAAAATTAGCAAAATCGAAGAACGACCACGCCCACTTTTTAAAAAAAAATGTTTTTTTTAATTCAAATTTTAAAAGAAATGTTAATATCTTTACAGCATATAAGTAAATTATGCCAACATTCAACTCCAGTAATGATATGGTGCAACAAAATACAAAAATAAAAGAAAATTTCAAAATGGGCGTGGCTGCGCCCTTTTTCATTTAATTTGTCTAGGATGCTTTTAATGCCATAAGTCGAACAAAAATTCACCAATCCTTGTGAAATTTGGTAGAGGCTTAGCTCCGAGGACGATAACTGTTTTCTGTGAAAAAGGGTGAAATCGGTTGAAGCCACGCCCAGTTTTTATACACAGTCGATCGTCTGTCCTTCCGCTCGTCCGTTAACACGATAACTTGAGCAAAAATCGATATATCTTTACTAAACTCAGTTCACGTACTTATCTGAACTCACTTTGTATTGGTGTAAAAAATGGCCGAAATCCGACTATGACCACGCCCACTTTTTCGATATCGAAAATTACGAAAAATGAAAAAAATGCCATAATTATATACCAAATACAAAAAAAGGAATGAAACATGGTAATTTTATTGGTCTATTGACGCAAAATATAACTTTAGAAAAAAACTTGGTAAAATGGGTGTGACACCTACCATATTAAGTTGAAGAAAATGAAAAAGTTTTGCAGGGCGAAATCAAAAGCCCTTGGAATCTTGGAAGGAATACTGTACGTGGTATTACATATATAAATAAATTAGCGGTACCCGACAGATGATGTTCTGGATCACCCTGGTCCACATTTTGGTAGATATCTCGAAAACGCCTTCATATATACAACTAAGGGCCACTCCCTTTTAAAACCCTCATTAATACCTTTAATTTGATACCCATATCGTACAAACACATTCTAGAGTCACCCCTGGTCAACGTTTATGGCGATATCTCTAAAAGGCATCCACATATAGAACTAAGGCCCACTCCTCTTTAAAATACTCATTAACACCTTTCATTTGATACCCATATCGTACAAACAAATTCTAGAGTCACCCCTGGTCCACCTTCATGTCGATATTTCGAAAAGGCATCCACCTATAGAACTAAGGCCCACTCCCTTTTAAAATACTCATTAACACCTTTCATTTGATACCCATATCGTATAAACAAATTCTAGAGTCACCCCTGGTCCACCTTTATGTCGATATCTCGAAAAGGCGTCCACCTATAGAACTAAGGCCCACGCCCTTTTAAAATACTCATTAACACCTTTCATTTGATACCCATATCGTACAAAAACATTCTAGAGTCACCCCTGGCCCACCTTTATGGCGATATCTCGAAAAGGCATCCACCTAGAGAACTAAGGCCCACTCCCTTTTAAAATACTCGTTAACACCTTTCATTTGATACCCATATCGTATAAACAAATTCTAGAGTCACCCCTGGTCCACCTTTATGTCGATATCTCGAAAAGGCGTCCACCTATAGAACTAAGGCCCACGCCCTTTTAAAATACTCATTAACACCTTTCATTTGATACCCATATCGTACAAACAAATTCTAGAGTCACCCCTGGTCCACCTTTATGGCGATATCTCGAAAGGGCATCCACCTATAGATCTAAGGCCCACTCCCTTTTAAAATACTCGTTAACACCTTTCATTTGATACCCATATCGTTCAAACAAATTCTAAAGTCACCCTGGTCTACCTTTATGGAGATATCTCGAAAAGGCGTCCACCTATAGAACTAAGACCCACGCCCTTTTAAAATACTCATTAACACTTTTCATTTGATACCCATATCGTACAAACAAATTCTAGAGTAACCCCTGGTCCACCTTTATGGCGATATCTCGAAAAGGCGTCAACCTATAGAACCAAGGCCCACACCCTTTTAAAATACTCATTAACACCTTTCATTTGATACCCATTTTGTACAAACGCATTCTAGAGTCACCCCTGGTCCACGTTTATGACGATATCCCGAAAAGGCGTCCACCCATAGAACAAAGGCCCACTCCCTTTTAAAACACTTATTACACTTTTCGTTTGACACCCATATTGTACAAACACATTCTAGAGTCAACCCAGGTCCACTTTTTTAACGATATTCCGAAATGCGTCCACCTATATAACTTAGGCCCACTCCCTTTTAAAATACTCATTAACACCTTTCATTTGATACCCATATAGTACAAACAAATTCTATAGTCACCCCTGGTCCACGTTTATGGCGATATCTCGAAAAGGCGTCCACATATAGAACTAAGGCCCACGCCCTCTTAAAATACTCATTAACACCTTTCATTTGATACTCATATCGTACAAACAAATTTTAGAGTCACCCCTGGTCTATCTTTATGGCAATATCTCGAAAAGGCGTACATCTATAGAACTTAGGCCCACGCTCTTTTAAAATACTCATTAATACCTTTTATTTGATACCCATATCGTAAAAATAAATTCTGGAGTCGCCCCTGGTCCACCTTTATGGCGATATCTCGAAAAGACGTCCACCTATAGAACTTAGGCCCACTCCCTTTTAAAATTATCATTAACACATTTCATTTGATACCCATATCGTACAAACAAATTCTCGAGTCAGGCATGGTCCACCTTTATGGCGATATCCCTAAATGGCGTCCATCTATAGATCTATGACCCACTTCCTCTTAAAATACTCTTTAATACCTTCCATTTGATACACATGTCATACAAACACATTCCAGGGTTACCCTAGGTTCCTTTTACAACATGGTGATTTCCCTTACTTTGTCTCCACAGCTCTCAACTGAGTATGTAATGTTCGGTTACACCCGAACTTAGCCTTCCTTACTTGTTTTTTTTCTATTTGAAAAAAATGGTTTATAAATTTTTGATGTTACTTTGCCTAGGGTTTGAACCCAAGATCATCGGTGTGGTAGGCCGAACTCGCTTCCACCACACCACGGCTGCCGCCGATTTTGGTTAATTTAGGCCCGGTTTTTCAGTACAAGTTCAACTCAGTTTGTCAGTTAAACTACGCTTAAACTTATTCTGCAGTTTTTTAGTTTACTTTAACTGATGTTTAATCTGAGCTTAAGCGGCCGATCTGGTAGGGTTAAACTCTAGTTAACCTATCGGTGATTTTCGTTCGTTCGAAATGGCGTCGAATATACCCAACAAGCATTTGGGTTTGAGTACCATTAGAGCTCATGTTGATAACTAGGCATACTTCTAAAATCTCATAAGTTGTTTCGAAACAGTGGCTTAACTCGAGAATCATAGCATACTCAGCAAAAGAGGGAATTTTTTATAAAGCAAAAAATCCTTATTACTTAAGTTGAAAAAATTTAATTAACAACTTGTGGATCTCTAACTGGACTCAAACGTAAGATTCCATACCACAGTATTTTCACGAAAATAAAATGAAATATATATAATTTATAATAAAATAAATAAATGTGAGGCGCGATAACCTCCGAAGAGATTTTGGGCCGAGCTTCTCTTCCAATTTGCGTCGTGTTCCTTTTAACTTTTCCCACAAATTGGCGGGAGGGGACCTACTTGTTTTATGCCGACTCCGAACGGCATCTGCAAGGCAGATGAGTTTTCCCGGAGAGATTTTCATGACAGAAATACAAACGGAGTGCTTGCCAAACACTGCCGAGGGGCAACCCCGCTCAGAAAAACTATATACTATTTGAAAAGCCTTGTTTATAAAATTTTGATATAGCTTTACCCAGCGGCCGCCTCTATAATTTATTTTTGATTACTTACGCTTCATTGCTGCTATCATCCAGGGGGTCAATTCCCTAACTGTGAAAAACTGAAAAATTTACACTTATTGACAACTCATTTGCACACAATTGGTTTTGGGTTTCTTGCCATATCCATAACCTAAAAATATTTGAGTTGGTGAATTTAATACCTTTTTGTAGATTTTATTCGTTGTTTTGGATACGTTATGACTAAGAGACTTATTTTTTGTGGAATATGTTTTAAATTTTTGCGTTTTGTTCATTTTTATGAAATTTTCACGATTTTTAGGTTTAGGCACCATTAAACGATCACATTGGAGATGGATATGGATATGGGTATGGTTACGACTATGGCGTTAGGGTTAGGAAGTTTAATTATATTATCTAGATAATAAAAAGACCAATGCTGCCGCACAAAAAAGCATACCCCAAAGGCGGCCTTAAAATATGACTGAAAAACTGCCCAGTAGTTTAACTGGAGTTTAAATTTGACTAGTGTTTAAGCAAACTTAGTTTAAGCTTAGCTTAACCAACTACTGAGAAACTGGGCCTAGTAAATCTAGCTAATATTTCATTACATAACCTGGCTGCCGCGTGCCCTAGTACAAAACGAAACAATTTCCCAATTAAGTTATTTCGATATAACTAGTTATACTAAAGCTTATTCAAATCGCGTCGTCATAGTAAATAATATATAATACCCAATTATGCTGATAAAAAGACCGTAAACTGAAAGGCTACTTTTTCTCTGCAAGATACCAAAATGTTAAATTATAATATTATATGCATAAAATATTTTTTAAATCCAAAAACATTCGGCCAATTCACAAGAGTGTCGTATTCATGTAAAATTTTAAGATTTGAGTTGTTTTCATGGTTTGCAACATACAATTTGATTAAAACATAGCACATAGCCGAATAGGAATCCAGCCGGATATTGGCAAGTATTCATCATACAACCGGATAGCTGAAAAAGAGCCGGATAGCAGTGGTCCTAGACTTTTCTATTTTATTTCAATGTATGCTCCACTATTAATAAGATCACTGCTGTATTTGAAATACATTCATATTTATATATATTATCTTATCATTTATAGATTTCGAACACATATTTTGCGTATGCATGACATGACCATGACTGATGTAGAATATCGCGCTATGTTCAAAGCGAATACTGGCCGGAATCCATGTGTAAAAACCTTGGATGAATTACAATTAGAGGCAAAAATATAGAAGTTGAATGAAGACCAACAACAACAACCGAAAATGCACATATGTATTTATATGTAGTACACAACTAAAAGTGTTTATTAAAAAACCCGCTATTCGTCCGTTTTTTTTCGTCCGAAAAGAAGAATACTGAAAAAAAACAGTAAAAAAAATTTTCAGACGATAATTAATGTTATTATATACCATTAGTTCAGTAAAACACTTTTTAATAAATAATGATCTGAACAAAATCCTTTTAAATGTAAGGCTTAAATTTATTTGCTTGCTGGGCTTTATCCCCTGTTTAAAACAAAATCCGTGCTATTTTAACGCGTATGTATATATAATCGGCGGCGTGTCCGGCGCGAAGACAAAGTGATCGGCGTAACCCTCTGAAATGAATGGCTGGACTTCAGAGTATCACATTGACCACAACTAATGAATATGGAAACATAATGCTGACATCAATGGTATGTTTGACGATCTGGAACAATATCATTAACTTGCGGTTGAGTATCTGGGAGGCTTGTAAAGCGAAAATAAAAAAAATAATATTTCGAAAGATTTTGTTTATATGTATTTAAGGAAATTGACGTTTCGGCCATTTCGGAAAGATCCCCGGCTTTTGCCTCAAAATCTCGCGGATCGTTGAGAAAATTTGGGGATTAGCTCCTTGCGGAGAGAGAGAGAAATACTTAAAATGGTTACACTTTTGCAGCGTAGTTTCACCGAAGGAGATGCTCTGGGCTAACTCTAATACCACTCGTCGGCACGATTTCTTTAAATCATTTGTGGCTACATGCTGGTCACGCTAAAAGGCGACTTACGGTTGCTATCAATTATCTACTAATATTAGCATCAATGCTGGCTTATTGTCGATCAGTTTTTCGGCAGTTTCTTAAAGCTACAATTCCCGACGTGCAAGCAGTAGCAATCCCTTCGTCGACGTCAATTTCCTAGAAGCTCTAGGTGTAGCTCCGCAGACTTTCTGACGGATGTCTTTGTCGCGCTATGCTTCCGAGCTACACCAGAAAAACACCTCCAAACATGAGGAAGTAAGTATTCGGCCAAGGCTCGGATTTTCAGTACAAGTTCAACTCAGTTTGGCAGTTAAACTTTAACTGCAGTTAAAGTCTGCAGTTCTTCGGTCTACTTTAACTGAAGTTTAAGCTAAGCTTAAACGGCCGATCTGGCAGGGTTAAACTCTAGTTTACCTATCAGTTATTTTCGTTCGTTTGAAATGGCGTCGAATGTACTCAACAAACATTTGGGTTTGAATACCATTAGAGCTCATGTTGATAGCTCAACTGATAAACCTCAAGGGTTGTTTCGAAAGAGTGGCTTAACTCGAGAATCATAGCGTACTCAGCAAAAGAACGGAATTTTTTATAAAGCAAAAAATGCTATTATTTAAGTTAAAAAAATTTAATTCCCAACTTGTGGCTCTCTAAGTGGACTCAGATGTAAGATTCCATACTACAGTATTTTCACGAAAATAAAATATATAAAATTTATTTTTGATTAATTACGTTTCATTACTGCTATCAACCAGGTGTTTATTTCTCACAATAAACAGCTGCTGGTTTTGGTGGTACCACCTTGGACATTTTTTTAATCTCCACCTCAGCTCGATATGCAATGTGGGATATCAACTGGAGAAATGTGTTGAATATACATTTGAGAACTGTATATTTCTCAAAATCTCTCGAAATTAGGATAATAATTAGAAGATGTTAATGACGTTGGATATCAACTCGAGAACTTTTAATATTAAAAAATTTCTCAAAGGTTGGATAGTGGCTGGAGAATAATTAAATAATAGCCATCATCCGGTGGCAAAGATCTTGAGCCAGATAAATAATTTTGCATGTAAATGTAACAACAACGATTTGAGCCAGATAAATCCATATAGAAATCTGGTTGAATTTGTGAGCCAGATAATTTGTTAGTTACTCGTCTTTAGTTTGGCAACGCTGCCTTTAATAAATCTACTTTTTCAAAAATAGATGTCGCTGTTTAGCCTTTCGCGTATGAGTTAAATGAAAAACAGCGGCGACATCTGCCTATCACATTTCACGTCTGCGAAAATATCACGACCTCTGCTTCTCAAGTTCCTCAATGATCCAGAGCATACCCGTGAGAATTGAGCGTGATCCGGAGCTGTAAAACTCACTGGATGACGGCAAATGATGTTGGATATCAACTCCGAAACTAGATATATAAATTTCGCTGGAGAATTTTTGTCCATGCTTGTTTGGTAAACAAATTCCAGCTGTTGTCGTATCTACAAATTATCTAGGTAATAAAAAAAAACAATGTTGCCGCACAAAAAGCATACCCCACATGGCGCAACACAAGGTGGCAGCATCATGGGTCAGCTGATTATAAACTTTTTTATTTGATTTGATACATCAACTTCCTGCGCAGTACGATTTTGACATTTGTCCATCGAATTTACACAAACAAATTACATAAAATTTTTATTTATGTTTGTAGGTATGTCACCATGCTGCCACCTTGTATCGCTCCGCCATGATACCCCAAAAGCGGCATTCAACTCTGACTGAAAAACTGCTTAGTAGTTTAACCGGAGTTTAAATTTGACTAGAATTTAAGCAAACTTAGTTTAAGCTTAGCTTAACCAACTACTGAAAACCGGGCTTTAAACTTACGAGGACAGTGGATAAAAGTTTAAAAATATAGACCAAAATTTGCAGACGTTTGTGTTGGATACATTGACTTCAATAGTCTTCGTTTCCGGCCTTATGACATAAGAGCCCATTATGGATGACCGCCTTCAGTTTTCCGACTAGCTCGGCTATCCCCTACGTAAGGGTGGTAGAACACCCGGTCATTTATTCGACTGTCTTGAGAAAGCTTTTGCTACACCACTTTGAGTGTTCTTGCAAAGGATATAGCCTAACCTGGTTAAAAAATGTGCATACGTATTCACATTTGTAACAGGAGTCGTCACGTGTAGGTCATATTTAAACATGGTTGATATGCTATATCCAATGTGATTTACTCCAAGGGACTAGTTGGGGATAGGGTCGACAACTTTAGGAAATGGCAAACCGGGAGACTTGGGTGTTGAATGATGAAGTGTGAAATCAAAATTAAGGTTTCAGACGCTACTTTATTCACACTTCACCATTCAACACCCAAGTCTCCTCGCTTGACATTTCCTAAAGTTGGCCGCCTTATCCCCAAATAGTCCCTTGGAGTGAATCACATAGAATATAGCCTATCAACCGTGTTGAAATATCATCTGCACGTTACGGCTCCTGTTACTAATGTGAATACGTAGGCACACATTTTAACCAAGTTAGGCTTTGTCCATCGGAAGAACACTCAAAGTGGTGAATCAAAAGCTTTCCCAAGACAGTCGAAACATTACCGGGTGTTCTACTACCTTTACGTAGGGAATAGTCGAACTGTGCTGGCATATGGTATAAGGGCCAGGATGCTACTGTTCGTACTGTACAGAACATCTTCTGTGAAACACGCTACAAAAGTGTGACCATCCTCCGCAAGGAGCTACTCCTGAAATTTTTTGAACGAGTCGCGCGGTTTTAAGCCAAAAACCCCTGATCTTTCCGAAATGGCCGGATCGTCGATTTCCTTACATACGTATAAGCAAAACCTTTCCAAATATTATTTTTTTTTAATTTTCGTATTGTTAGCCTCCCAGATACTCATCCACAACGTTATGGTATTGTCCCAGATCGTCAAACATACCATGGACGTCAGCAGTATGATATTCATTAGTTATGGACAATGGGATATACGCCAATTACACGGCTCAAGTATCCTTGTGCCAATTACCAATTTGCACAAGTATTTGCCCGGTGTGTGCACTGGTTGTGCTATTTGCGCAGAGAACTGCGCTAAAATCAAAACGATTTTGATATTTACGCATGTCTGCAAATATTGCACATGCTTTTTTCTTCGTGTGTGGTGAATCTTAACCTGGAGACATTGGTGCTTTATCGGTAACCGTATCGGTATCCTTTGAACAGCTGATTCGACCAACCTTATGAGAATCAATACAATCGATTATTGGTACCGCTAAGGTCGTAACCGTATCGTAGCCAACCAATTGGGTTTTAGCCGGAGTCATTGGTGCCGTATGTCGTATCGCTGTATCCGTATCCCTAACGTAATCAGCTGTTTATCGTTACGGCGGAAAACCAAAACCCAATTGGTTGGCTACGATACGGTTACGACCTTAGCGGCACCAATAATCGATTGCATTGATTCTCATAAGGTTGGTCGAATCAGCTGTTAAAAGGTTACCGATACGGTTACCGATAAAGCACCAATGTCTCCAGCTTTTGGTTTACCGTCGTAACGATAAACAGCTGATTACGTTAGGGATATGGATACAGCGATACGACATACGGCACCAATGACTCCAGCTTTACACAGTTTACCTGTGGTTCCTGATAATATAAAATCAGAAATTATTGCTTAAAAATGTTAATATCGAAGGCGTAAGGACCATCTCTAGCTTGTAACAGGAATTCACACAAATTCAATAATACATAATCAGCCCAATTCTAAACGAAGATTCCGTGCGAGTTTTCTCCCTTCTCCCATTCCTCGTATTCTAAATAAAAATTCCTTGTGAGTTTTTTCACTTCTCCCTTTCCTCCTATTCTGAACAATGTTCGAAAAAGCGGAAACCGGTTATGGGAGAAAAGTAGGTATTATGAATGTGAGGGAGAGGGAGATTTCTCTGCCATTTCATAGGAGTTTTTTCACTTGTTAAATTAAAGGGAATGCATCAAAATAGTTAAAGGAAATTGGTTATTTTAAGAAAGAACACTTATTTGTACAAATTTGTGCTAAAAGATGTATTTATGTTCTACCACAATATTCTCACTGTTAATACAACAACAACTACAACCACAATATTCTTTATTTTAAGTCGGAAAGTATATCATAAGCAACGGTAGAGCTCTTGGTATACAAATTTGATGCAGCCATCCAGAAATTGCGCAAGGATTTTTTAATAAGGCTTAAATAGATTTTGGCATATGATGAAGGACGAATTCAACTCAACTTGGCCGCCAGAAAATTGCTTTGCTGAATGAAAGCAGGCAACTCCGGCAGATTTGTGTGCGGCCGTCTTCTTCTTATGTTCCGCTGTTGATGTTGCTGTGGAACCAATTCATTACTCATTTCAGTGAACACCACATGAAATGAAATAAATACTGTGCAATGTTTATATTTTATTTCTTAATTTCCAACAAATTTGCAACAATAATTAAACTTCAATTTTTTAAACAAAATAAGAAATGTGCAACGAAATTTCAATTGACAAAACAGCTGACTTCGAAAATTCGAAATTCCTATTCCCCAATTATTGTTCTCCCTAGGAGAACAGAATTGGAGGAATTTTTCCGCGGGAATAAAAAAATCCGCGAGAACAAAATTCCGCGAGAATATTTAGAATTGGTCTGAATAATTTTTTATGCAATTAGAACACATGTTTCATTTGTTGCGCTAGTTGAAAAATGAACATTGCGCAGTGCTGCAATGAGTTGAGTTGGTCCTGCAATTAAAATATATATTTTATAAATACAATGGTAAATAAACGCTTCTGGTGCGAGTTTTTCGACTTATACCGTGAATTACCAGCACTGTGGAAAGTAAATAGTAATTTTTTATACAATTAGTGCCTTTTTTATAAAATTAAAACACATGTTTCATTTGTTGCGCTACTCTAAAAATGAATATTGCGCAGTGTTTTTGAGCCGTGTATGTCAAAATTATCATTTGCACAAATTCCGTCGTTTTATGTTTGCGCATGGCTTTTGTGCCATGTATGGGCCGTCATACTCTCGAAGTACAGCCATTCAGTTAAGAGGTTTACGCTGATCAAATTGACGGCGCGCCGGCCCCGCCGCCGCCGCCGATGAAGTGATCGGCGTAAACCTCTAATGCGAAATCCGTGTTAAGCTGGCATTGAAACGCCTGTTTTCTCAAATAACTTTTGAACAGTTAGAAAGAGTTAAATTTCGCAATTGTATTTTTATAACTGGCAGTGATGCGCATCCCCTGATACTCCTTTCGAGCATATCGGACCAATTTTCGAGATGAACAATAAATGGCCTAGACGGTCTTAAAAGAGTAGAAAATATAGTAACGCGCCGAACGTCACCGCCGCCGACATTTGCGATTAAAAACACGGTCGTTGATAATTGCGCATAGCCAAATAAACCATTTGTCTGCCCCGCAAATGTAGCTTCTGCTCAGGCATGCTTAACGAACGAAACGATATCATTTCGTTACGATAATCAACGCTAATAAACGAAACGAAGTGACTTCGAAGTGACTTCGTTTCGTTTATTAACGTTGATTATCGTAACGAAATGATATCGTTTCGTTCGTTAAGCATGCCTGCTTCTGCTCTCGCGTCCTCTTCTCTTCGGCATAACTTAAGTAAATATGCATCATTTATAATTTTTTATATGTACACAAAACTTTTTTTTTGTGACAAAAGCCGTGTTTTTTACATGTATATCATCTACATTTGCGGATAGAAAAAACCTCCAACCCAATTCTAAACGAAAATTCCGTGCGAGTTTTTTCCCTTCTCCCATTCCTCGTATTCTAAATACAAATTCCTTGTGAATTTTTTCACTTCTCCCTTTCCTCCTATTCTGAACAATGTTCGAAAAAGCGGAAACCGGTTATGGGAGAAAAGTAGGTATTATGAATGTGAGGGAGAGGGAGATTTCTCTGCCATTTCATAGGAGTTTTTTCACTTGTTAAATTAAAGGGAATGCATCAAAATAGTTAAAGGAAATTGGTTATTTTAAGAAAGAACACTTATTTGTACAAATTTGTGCTAAAATATGTATTTACATTCTACCACAATATTCTCACTGTTAATACAACAGCAACAACCACAATATTGTTTATTTTAAGTCGAAAAATATATCATAAGCAACGGAAGAGCTCTTCGAATATTTGATGCAGCCATCCAGAAATTGCGCAAGGATTTTTTAAGAAGGCTTAAATTGATTTTGGCATATGGCGAAAGGCGAACTCAACTCGACTTGGCCGCCAGAAAATTGCTTTGCAGAATGAATGCAGGCAACTCCGGCGGATTTGTGTTATCCCGCCGGTGTTCTTCTTATGCTCCTCTGTTGATGTTGCTGTGGCACCAATTCATTACTCATTTCAGTGAATACCACACGAAATGCAATGATGTGCATTGTTTATAACTTATTTCTTAATTTCAAACAAATTGGCAACAATAATTAAACTTTACAATTTTTTAAACAAAATAAGAAATGCGCAACGAAATTTCAATTGACAAAACAGCTGACTTCGAAAATTCGAAATTCCTGTTCCCTAATTATTCTTCTCCCTAGGAGAAAAGAATTGGAGGAATTTTTCCGCGGGAATAAAAAAATCCGCGAGAATATTTAGAATTGGTCTGCTCGTATTTCAAACAAACATGAACCAGATAGAGACTTAACGTGCAAATGCAAAAATAATGTGCCGAGCATCACATTCGCATTCGATATTTGACTGCGGAAAATATTTCCCACAAGGCGTTTCTGCGTTAGTTGTATCGACGATTAATCGGCGTAACACTCATCACCAGTTCAAAGTGGACAAGACAGAATTTGTTGTTTGTTTGTAGTGATTCGCACCATTGCAAAAAATACATTGCATAGCGGTTAATAAGAAAACGTTTTAATTAATATATTGAGCGAAAAAATTGCAAGGAATTATAAAATATATTTATTGGTATATCAATGAATTTTGATACATCTGCAACAATGCAGTGTCGCGCCTGCATGCAAGCAAATTGCGAAGGAGTAGTTGATATGAGCTATGTAGTTTCTGAGGATAGTAAAACCCTATACGATTATTTCAATGAATGTACACAGTTGCACGCAACATCAATTGATAATCTTCCAAAAATTTTATGCATAAATTGTACAGATAATTTGCAAGCAGCATATAATTTCAAACAAGTAGCGCGTCGTTCAGATGAAGAATTTAAGAAAATTTCGGCTATGCAGGAAGTGGAGACAAAATTTATTTATGCTTCTGCCGAGACTTCTAATGCTTTGCAGGTATGTATGCACATAAGTTTGCTAAGGAATTTCTTTTTTTGTAACTGCACATCGCATTTTTATTAGAATTTCGTAGAATACAACAGTGCTACTTTAACTGAATTAGAGCCAGCTAAAGGCTCCACTCAGCTTGCGTTGGTCCTAAGTGATGAGAAAAATGATGTAGTTGTTATCAAAGAAGAATTCATTTATGAAAACACAAATAACGAGCAATATGTCTGTGGGGATTCCGAAGTCTCGACTCAAGATGAGGAAGAGGCCGCCGATGAAGCGCTGGGTTGTAAAGCTACTTATATTTGTGATATTTGTAGTTTAAAATGTAATAAAAAGCAGGAGCTAAAAGATCATATATTCGATCAGCACAAAGGTAATTTCGCAAAATTCATGTTGAAATTTGTATATATTTTATATACCCAGGTGTAGTAGTTTTATGTAGATCCGAATTTGATAAATTATTCAGTTGTTGTAGCGATAAGGTTACTCGCCGAAGGCTTTGTGGAGTGTTATCGATGTGATGGTCCTTTGCCGGATACAGATCCGGTACGCTCCGGTAACACAGCACCATTAAGGTGCTAGCCCGACCATCTCAGGAACGATTTATATGGCCACATTAAACCTTCAGGCCATTCCTCCCCCACCCGCAAGTTCCATGAGGAGCTTGGGGTCGCCATAGCCTCGTGTGTTAGTGAAACAGGTTTCGCCCCGGATAGGTGAGGTCGACAATTGGGTTTGGAGAGGCTATATATTGCCTGGCAACCTGAAGGGTTCCGCTACACAGCCCCTTGAATCTGGTAGCTTAGTCGCTTCTTACGACAGGCATATCTACCGCGTGTATATTCTGACCCTCTAGCCCGCTGGGGTATAAATTATTTAGTCGTAGTAGTAGTAGTAGTTTAAATAAATTATTTAGTCGTGTTCCTGCTTCTTTACGCGTTGACTGCGCTATTAGATATCAATGAAATGCTGCTTTCATCGATTTGAGCAAACCAATGTGTTTATGCAAGTCTGCCTATTCAACAATTGTAGTAAAATTACGGTATTTTTAGGTGGGATTAGGATCTCCGAAAAATCCCTATCTATATCCGGCAAAGGACCATCAACATTTATTATACAACAACATACACAGTACTTCTGTGTAAACAAAAAAATTTTGTGATATTTAAAGAAATATGTTGGGTTGCATTGTCTGTTTTCTGCACTGATATGCCACTTGAGTAATATTATTTATTTATTTTATTTTTTTAAATTAAATTTATAATAAACTAGCTTTACGAGGCGCACGTTGTAACGCCCGAGATCGAATGGATGTTGCGTAATTTTTTCTGTATTGTTTGTTGATAATTTAATTTATTGTTCTGTAAATTGAATTAAATTTTGTACGCATATTTGTTGCTTTGATTACATTCCGAAGAAGCATGACTGGTGAGCCAATTTTCAAAGTTGATATATGCGCAGGCATTCCTTTTGGTTCTAAGGAGTATAGAAATTCATTTGGATAATTCACAATTTTATCTTCATCTGTAACTGTGTCGATAGATTTATATTTCGTCACTTAACCAGGAAATTTATTTTGAAAGCGATCATTGATTTTGTTAACATGATCATTTTTGGGAGCTAAGATAGTTCTTTCGCATAGCCAAAAAACAAAAACATTTAAATTTAAAATTCTTTATTCTGAAATATGAAAAACTTTCGTCTTGACCGAAGGAACCTCGAGCCAAAATTTGGTGATGATCGAAGTATGGCAAACACGTTTTCATAGGGAACACACATAATTTGATTTTTATAGAAGATGTACATAGATAGACTGAAGCTAAACAATTTTTTTAACAGCGGCATATTACTAAACGTCCAAAAGGCATAACAGCTAAACTCAACAATGCAGTCAAACTTTAGGTGTTAAAATAACTTAAGTTTGTACGGCAGCCATAGTTTTTCCCCATTCCACATTTTACTGGAGGTTTTAGGACTTAACGTCACATAGCTCCTTACCAATTTTAATTATCCTACCATTACGACATCCAGATATATGCAGTGTAATATATTCCATTTGTATGGGAGGTGCCACGCCCCCTTTTTCCCCAATTCCATATTTTCTTAGTGGTGTTAAGGATTGACCTCAAATAACTCCTTACTGAATTTCAATGTTCTGGCGTGTATACCTTCAAAGTTATGCAGTACCAAAGATTCCATTTGAATGGGAGGTTCCATGCCCCTTTTTCCCAATTGCGCCTTTTCTTGGTGGTGTTAGGGATTGACCTCATATAACTCCTTACTGAATTTCAATGTTCTGGCATGTATACCTTCAAAGTTATGCTTTACTAAAGATTCCATTTGTATTGGAGGTGCCACGCCCTTTTTCTCCAAATTCCGCATTTTCTTGGTGGTGTTAGGGATTGACCTCATATAACTCCTCATTGAATTCCAATGTTCTGGTATGTATACCTTCAAAGGTATGCAGTACCAAAGATTCTATTTGTATGGGAGGTGCCACGCCCCTTTTATATATCGAAATTATTTTCAGCCTAAAACCTTCCCGTTGATCGAAGGAATCCATAACCAAAATTTGGTGATGATTGATGTGTGGGAAATACGTTTCCATAGCGAACACACACACACACAGAATTTGATTTTTATATATATATGGCTAAACCGATTTGGGATTTCGAAATCAACTAACCATCATCTCTCCTCCCTGTATCTTTCCTAAAAATTGCATGGCAATCTGTTGAGACGTTCTCGAGTTATGGAGTGACAATCAAAATGTACACTTCTTTTTATATATATAGTAGACTAGCTTTACCAGGCGCACGTTGTAATGCCCGAGATCGAATGGATGTTGCGTTATTTTTTCTGTTTTGTTTGTTGCTAATTTAATTTATTGTTCTGTGAATTGAATTGAATTTTGTACGCATATTTGGTGAAATTTTCTGTTAAAACATTTTATTCTTGTATCTTATTGTATCTTATTTTATATTATTGTATTGCTTTTACCGCTGATGATTGTTGCTTTGATTACATTCCGAAGAAGCCTGACTGGTGAGCCAATTTTCAAAGTTGACAGATGCGCAGGCATTCCTTTTGGTTCTAAGGAGTATAGAAATTCATTTGAATAATTCACAATTTTATCTTTATCTGTAACTGTGTCGATCGATTTATATTTCGTCACTTCACCAGGAAATTTATTTTGAAAGCGATCTTTGATTTTGTTAACATGATCATTTTTGGGAGCTGAGATAGTTCTTTCGCATAGCCAAAAAACAAAAACATTTAAATTTAAAATTCTTAATTCTGAAATATGAAAAACTTTCGTCTTGATCGAAGGAACCTCGAGCCAAAATTTGGTGATGATCGAAGTATAGCAAACACGTTTTGATAGGGAACACACACACAGAATTTGATTTTTATAGAAGTTGTAGATAGACTGAAGCTAAAAAATTTCTTTAACAACGGCAGATTACTAAACGTCCAAAGGGTATAACAGCTAAACTCAACAATGCAGTCAAACTTTAGGTGTTAAAATAACTTAAGTTTGTACGGCAGCCATAGTTTTTCCCCATTCCACATTTTACTGGAGGTTTTAGGACTTAACGTCACATAGCTTCTTACCAATTTTAATTATCCTACCATTACGACATCCAGATATATGCAGTATAATATATTCCATTTGTATGGGAGGTGCCACGCCCCCTTTCTCCCAATTCCATATTTTCTTGGTGGTGTTAAGGATTGACCTCAAATAACTCCTTACTGAATTTCAATGCTCTGGCATGTATACCTTCAAAGTTATGCAGTACCAAAGATTCCATTTGAATGGGAAGTTCCACGCCCCCTTTTTCCCAATTCCGCATTTTCTTGGTGGTGTTAGGGATTGACCTCATATAACTCCTTACTGAATTTCAATGTTCGGGCATGTATACCTTCAAAGTTATGCAGTACCAAAGATTCCATTTGAATGGGAGGTTCCACGCCCCCTTTTTCCCAATTCCGCCTTTTCTTGGTGGTGTTAGGAATTGACGTCATATAATTCCTTACTGAATTTCAATGTTCTGGCATGTATACCTTCAAAGTTATGCAGTACCAAAGATTCCATTTGAATGGGAGGTGCCACGCCCCCTTTCTCCAAATTCCGCATCTTCTTGGTGGTGTTAGGGATTGACCTCAAATAACTCCTCACTGAATTTTAATGTTCTGGCATGTATACCTTCAAAGGTATGCAGTACCAAAGATTCCATTTGTATGGGAGGTGCCACGCCACCTTTTTCTCAATTCCATATTTTCTTGGTGGTGTTAAGGATTGACCTCAAATAATTCCTTACTGAATTTCAATGTTCTGGCATGTATACCTTCAAAGTTATGCAGTACCAAAGATTCCATTTGAATGGGAGGTTCCACGCCCCCTTTTTCCCAATTCCATATTTTCTTGGTGGTGTTAAGGATTGACCTCAAATAACTCTTTACTGAATTTCAATGCTCTGGCATGTATACCTTCAAAGTTATGCAGTACCAAAGATTCCATTTGAATGGGAGGTGCCACGCCCCCTTTCTCCAAATTCCGCATTTTCTTGGTGGTGTTAGGGATTGACCTCAAATAACTCCTCATTGAATTTTAATGTTCTGGCATGTATACCTTCAAAGGTATGCAGTACCAAAGATTTCATTTGTATGGGAGGTGCCACGCCCCTTTTATATATCGAAATTATTTTTAGCCTAAAACCTTCCCGTTGATCGAAGGAACCCATAACCAAAATTTGGTGATGATTGATGTGTGGGAAATACGTTTCCATAGTGAACACACACACACACACATCATTTTATTTTTATATATATACTAGCAGACCCGGCTGCCCTAAATTCGGCCTATCTGCATACGTTTTAATAAGCTTTTTCCGTCTAACTCTGATCCACCCCTCTACACTTTTTCCTAATCTCTTTATTCACTCCTCTCTCCGTCTTTTTCGCTTCATCTTCATCTTCGCCTCATTCTATCTCTTTCTCAGTCTCCTTCTCTCTTTTCTCTTCTCTCAAGTTTTTCTCCTTTTATTTCATCTCTTGTTGCCAGTCCCAGAGGGTGGTATGTATTTTGTTCCAGTCCCACTCCGAGCCTCAGTCACAGTCCCACTCTGAGTCTCAGTCTCAGTCCCAGTCCTAGTCCTAATCCCAGCCCCAGCCCGTCTCTATTATACTTCCCGGCAAAAAGCATCTTAAATACTAATATAGGCAAATTTATATACGAAATTTCAGGCAAATCGAATAGGACGTATGCAAATAAGTATGTGGGTATTATTAATTCATGTCTTTTTTCGGCTTCGCATGCATATTTATCAGTTTTGCCAGGTTGATGCGACTAAATCGAATACTACAATGAACTTCAGAGCTCTCAGCAACAGCTTTTACTTGATATCCATATTACACACACATTCTAGCGGTATCCGGGTCCATGTTTTGGCCTATATCTCGAGACCCTAGTGACTCAGCGGTGTAAAACTTACTCTGTATTATAGCACACATCAACAGCATCAATGTGATACCCATAATATAAAAACACATTCTAGGGGTACCCGGGTCCACGTTTTGGGATATATCTCGAGACCCTAGCCTCCCAGTTGTATGAAAATTATCATCAACAGCTTCCATTTGATATCCATATTGTATAAACACATTCCAGGGGTACCCGGGTCCACGTTTTGGGCTATATCTCAAGACCCTAGCTTCCCAGTTGTATGAAAATTATCCTGTACTATAGCACTCATCAACAGCTTCCATTTGATATCCATATTGTATAAACACATTCCAGGGGTACCCGGGTCCACGTTTTGGGCTATATCTCAAGACCCTAGCTTCCCAGTTGTATGTAAATTATCGTGTACTATAGCACTCATCAACAGCTTTGATTTGATATCCATATTGTGTAAACACATTCTAGGGGTACCCGGGTCCACGTTTTGGGCTATATCTCGAGACCCTAGTCACCCAGGGGTGTGAAAATTATCCTGTACTATAGCACTCATCAACAGCTTTCATTTGATATCCATATTGTATAAACACATTCTAGGGGTACCCGGGTCCACGTTTTGGCCTATATCTCGAGACCCTAGTCACCCAGGGGTGTGAAAATTATCGTGTACTATAGCACTCATCAACAGCTTTCATTTGATATCCATATTGTGTAAACACATTCTAGGGGTACCCGGGTCCACGTCTTGATCTCAAGACCCTAGACACGTAGCGAAAAAAAGGTAGACGTAATCAACTAACCATCATCTCTCCTTCCTGTATCTTTCCTAAAAATTTTATGGCAATCTTTCTATCCGTTCTCGAATTATGGAGTGACAATCAAAATGTACACGTCTTTTTATATATATAGACTCGGCAGCCGTTGTTCTGCCCTAAATTCGGCCTATCTGCATACATTTTAATAAGCATTTTCCGTCTAACTCTGATCTACCCCTCTACACTTTTTCCTAATCTCTTTATTCACTCCTCCCTCCGTCTTTTTCGCTTCATCTCCATCTTCGTCTCATTCTATCTCTTTCTCAGTCTCCTTCTCTCTTTTCTCTTCTCTCAAGTTTTTCTCCTTTTATTTCATCTCTTATTGCCAGTCCCAGAGGGTAGTATGTATTTTGTTCCAGTCCTTTTCCGAGCCTCAGTCCCAGTCCCACTCTGAGTCTCAGTCTCAGTCCCAGTCCGTCTCTATTATACTTCCCGGCAAATAGCATCGCAAATACTAATATAGGCAAATTTATATACGAAATTTCAGGCAAATCGAATAGGACGTATGCAAATAAGTATGTGGGTATTATTAATTCATGTCTTTTTTCGGCTTCGCATGCATATTTATCAGTTTTGCCAGGTTGAGGCGACTAAATCGAATATCACAATGAACTTCAGAACTCTCAGCAACAGCTTTCATTTGATATCCATATTACACACTCATTCTAGCGGTATCCGAGTCCATGTTTCGGCCCATATTTCGAGACCCTAGTCACTCAGCGGTGTAAAACTTACTGTGTTTTATAGCACACATCAACAGCATCAATGTGATGCCCATAATATAAAAACACATTCTAGGGGTACCCGGGTCCACGTTTTGGGCTATAGCTCGAGACCCTAGCCTCCCAGTTGTATGAAAATTGTCCTGTACTATAGCACTCATCAACAGCTTCCATTTGATATCCATATTGTATAAACACATTCTAGGGGTACCCGGGTCCACGTTTTGGGCTATATCTCGAGACCCTAGCCTCCCAGTTGTATGTAAATTATCCTGTACTATAGCACTCATCAACAGCTTTCATTTGATATCCATATTGTATAAACACATTCTAGGGGTACCCGGGTCCACGTTTTGGGCTATATCTCGAGACACTAGCCTCCCAGTTGTATGAAAATTATCCTGTACCATAGCACTCATCAACAGTTTTCATTTGATATCCATATTGTATAAACACATTCTAGGGGTACCCGGGTCCACGTTTTGGGCTATATCTCGAGACCCTAGCCTCCAAGTTGTATGAAAATTATCCTGTAATATAGCACTCATCAACAGCTTTCATTTGACATCCATATTGTATAAACACATTCTAGGCGTGCCCGGGTCCACGTTTTGGGCTATATCTCGAGACCCTAGCCTCCCAGTTGTATGTAAATTATCGTGTATTATAGCACTCATCAACAGCTTTTATTTGATATCCATATTGTATAAACACATTCTAGGGGTACCCGGGTCCACGTTTTGGGCTATATCTCGAGACCCTAGCCTCCCAGTTGTATGAAAATTGTCCTGTACTATAGCACTCATCAACAGCTTCCCTTTGATATCCATACTGTATAAACACATTCTAGGCGTACCCGGGTCCACGTTTTGGGCTATATCTCGAGACCCTAGCCTCCCAGTTGTATGTAAATTATCGTGTACTATAGCACTCATCAACAGCTTTGATTTGATATCCATATTGTATAAACACATTCTAGGGGTACCGGGTCCACGTTTTGGGCTATATCTCGAGACCCTAGCCTCCCAGTTGTATGGAAATTATCCTGTACTATAGCACTCATCAACAGCTTTCATTTGACATCCATGTTGTATAAACACATTCTAGGGCTATCCGGGTCCACGTTTTGACCTATATCTCGAGACCCTAGTCAACCAGGGGTGTGAAAATTATCCTGTACTATAGCACTCATCAACAGTTTTCATTTGATATCCATATTGTATAAACACATTCTAGGGGTATATCTCGAGACCCTAGCCTCCTAGTTGTATGAAAATTATCCTGTAATATAGCACTCATCAACAGCTTTCATTTGACATCCATATTGTATAAACACATTCTAGGCGTACCCGGGTCCACGTTTTGGGCTATATATCGAGACCCTAGCCTCCCAGTTGTATGTAAATTATCCTGTACTATAGCACTCATCAACAGCTTCCATTTGATATCCATATTGTATAAACACATTCTAGGGGTATATCTCGAGACCCTAGCCTCCTAGTTGTATGAAAATTATCCTGTAATATAGCACTCATCAACAGCTTTCATTTGACATCCATATTGTATAAACACATTCTAGGCGTACCCGGGACCACGTTTTGGGCTATATATCGAGACCCTAGCCTCCCAGTTGTATGTAAATTATCCTGTACTATAGCACTCATCAACAGCTTCCATTTGATATCCATATTGTATAAACACATTCTAAGGGGTACCCGGGTCCACGTTTTGGGCTATAGCTCGAGACCCTAGCCTCCCAGTTGTATGAAAATTGTCCTGTACTATAGCACTCATCAACAGCTTCCATTTGATATCCATATTGTATAAACACATTCTAGGGGTACCCGGGTCCACGTTTTGGGCTATATCTCGAGACCCTAGCCTCCCAGTTGTATGAAAATTATCCTGTACCATAGCACTCATCAACAGTTTTCATTTGACATCCATATTGTATAAACACATTCTAGGGCTATCCGGGTCCACGTTTTGACCTATATCTCGAGACCCTAGTCAACCAGGGGTGTGAAAATTATCCTGTACTATAGCACTCATCAACAGCTTTCATTTGATATCCATATTGTAAAAACACATTCTAGGGGTACCCGGGTCCACGTTTTGATCTCAAGACCCTAGACACGTAGCGAAAAAAAAGGTAGACGTAATCAACTAACCATCATCTCTCCTTCCTGTATCTTTCCTAAAAATTTCATGGCAATCTTTCTATCCGTTCTCGAGTTATGGAGTGACAATCTATATATATATAAAGAAGTGTACATTTAAAAATCAAATTCTGTGTGTGTGTGTGTTCGCTATGGAAACGTATTTCCCACACATCAATCATCACCAAATTTTGGTTATGGGTTCCTTCGATCAACGGGAAGGTTTTAGGCTAAAAATAATTTCGATATATAAAGGGGGCGTGGCACCTCCCATACAAATGGAATCTTTGGTACTGCATACCTTTGAAGGTATACATGCCAGAACATTGAAATTCAATGAGTAGTTATATGAGGTCAATCCCTAACACCACCAAGAAAATGCGGAATTTGGATAAAGGGGGCGTGGCACCTCCCATACAAATGGAATCTTTAGTAATGCATAACTTTGAAGGTATACATGCCAGAACATTGAAATTCAGTAAGGAGTTATATGAGGTCAATCTCTAACACCACCAAGAAAAGGCGGAATTGGGAAAAAGGGGGCGTGGAACCTCCCATTCAAATGGAATCTTTGGTACTGCATAACTTTGAAGGTATACATGCCAGAACATTGAAATTCAGTAAGGAGTTATATGAGGTCAATCCCTAACACCACCAAGAAAATGCGGAATTGGAAAAAAGGGGGTGTCGAACCTCCCATTCAAATGGACTCTTTGGTACTGCATAACTTTGAAGGTATACATGCCAGAACATTGAAATTCAGTAAGGAGTTATTTGAGGTCATTCCTTAACACCACCAAGAAAATATGGAATTGGAAAAAGGGGGCGTGGCACCTCCCATACAAATGGAATATATTATACTGCATATATGTGGATGTAATGGTAGGATAATTAAAATTGGTAAGGAGCTATGTGACGTTAAGTCCTAAAACCTCCAGTAAAATGTGGAATGGGGAAAAACTATGGCTGCCGTACAAACTTAAGTTATTTTAACACCTAAAGTTTGACTGCATTGTTGAGTTTAGCTGTTATGCCTTTTGGACGTTTAGTAATCTGCCGCTGTTAAAAAAATTGTTTAGCTTCAGTCTATCTACATCTATAAAAATCAAATTCTGTGTGTGTGTTCCCTATGAAAACGTGTTTGCTATACTTCGATCATCACCAAATTTTGGCTCGAGGTTCCTTCGATCAAGACGAAAGCTTTTCATATTTCAGAATTAAGAATTTTAAATTTAATAGTTTTTGTTTTTTGGCTATGCGAAAGAACTATCTTAGCTCCCAAAAATGATCATGTTAACAAAATCAATGATCGCTTTCAAAATCAATTTCCTGGTGAAGTGACGAAATATAAATCGATCGACACAGTTACAGATGAAGATAAAATTGTGAATTATCCAAATGAATTTCTATACTCCTTAGAACCAAAAGGAATGCCTGCGCATATATCAACTTTGAAAATTGGCTCACCAGTCATGCTTCTTCGGAATGTAGTCAAAGCAACAATCATCAGCGGTAAAAGCAATACAATAATATAAAATAAGATACATTAAGATACAAGAATAAAATGTTTTAACAGAAAATTTCACCAAATATGCGTACAAAATTCAATTCAATTTACAGAACACTAAATTAAATTATCAACAAACAAAACAGAAAAAATAACGCAACATCCATCTCGGGCGTTACAACGTGCGCCTGGTAAAACTAGTAGATTATAAAATTTAATTGAGTTACAGCGTTAGCTGTCAGGGCTATTGGCTGTATCGGTAAAGTAAAAAAAAAGAGTTATATTTTTGTGTTGATGGCCCGGATGTAGCTGTAGACAGTATTGATGTTTTCCGTAGTTGGAGATTTCAGTATGTTGATCGGGCTTTGATTATTTGGGTTGGATGATCGGTGGTTTTGGTTGATTGGACATTCTAGTTGTAGGTGGCTGACAGTGAGGCGAGTGTTGCAGTGTAGACAGTTGCCGCTGTTTTGTCTGTTAAGCGGGTGTGAGTGTGTTGAAAATGTGACGATTTTATTCTTTTCTAATTTAGTGGGATATATTGCTGGTGTTTTATTAGGGTTTATGGTAAAATAATGGTAGTGTTGAATGAGTGCCCTTTGTTCGTTAAGTTTGGCTTGGTGTTGTTTAAGACTGAATCTCGAGAAGTCCAATCTCTCCACGATGGTGCTTGTGATTGTTGGGGTTTTTGCAGGCAGAACTCGCTGCGATGTCTGCTTTTTCGTTCCCAGTTATGCCTACGCGTCCTGGTATCCAGAAGAGCTTGTTTTGGGGAGACTGGTGCAGAATGTGTCGGATGTCGTTTATTGTATTCCAGTTGTTGTTTTTTACAGCTTCTATGACTGAAAGACTCGATGAATATTACGGCTTTTTTCTTGCAGTTTTGAGTCATTTCAAGAGCTTCGAGAAATCCAGCGGCCTCGATCATAAATATTGATGCGGTGGGCTGCATTATGTGGTATGATATCGTTTGACCTTTAGAGTTTACTATGGCGTAGGCGATTTCGTATTCTCCTTTTGAGGCATTTGTGTAAAAAATTTCGTATTGTTGGGTTTGAAATTGGGATAGTTTTTCTTTGAATAGTTGTACATATACGGTGTTGGGGGTGTTGTGTTTTTTGTGTTTTTTAAGCTCTGTGTTACATGACTTTGGATTAAAAAGTCATGGTGGATACTTTTTGATATACTGTTTGTAGGTGTCATTTATGTTGTTTTGATTTTCGTGAATTATGTTGAGTATTGACGATGGGACTTTTGGGATGTTTCTACATGCAATGGCTTTTTTGTATCGCTGATATCAAGCAGATTGTTGTTCGAAAAGTATTTTTGAGAGAAGTCTGAGTTTGTTTTCCGCTATTCTTTCCTCTAGTGATGGGAGTCTTGATGCGGTTAGCATGTTGTTTACAGGGGTGGTGACGAAGGCGTATATGCTGCTCCTGACCGCTTGGTGGTATAGTGGTTTAATGATGTTTAGAGTAGTTTTTGGGCTGTTTCCGTATAGGAATAGCCCGTAGTCTATTTTGCTCAAAACGAGTGTTTTGACTGAGTATATTAGGGTGTTGATGTGGGTAAAGCTTCTTCCTGCTAGATACCGAATTAGGTTGATTCTAGTTGTGAGTGACTTTTTTAGGTATATGCAGTGGTTGTTCCATTTGTAGTTTTTACTAAACATTATGCCAAGAATTTTTAGTTTTTCGACGTATGGTATGCAATGAGAGTTATTGTCAAATCGGCTGGGTGGCAGTTGTGCTTTCGGCAGATGTGTAGAATTCAGCATTTGGAAAAGTTGATGTTTGCGTCCGCTGTGTTTGCCCAGTTGCAAATTTCATTTACCACGTTGCTGAATAATTTGTTGTTGTCACTGTTATTATTTCTTTTTGCTAGTATGTATAAGTCGTCTGCGTATGTGCAGTGATCTTAGAGCTTGTGGTTATGAATAATGGTGCTAATGCGATTGAAGGCTATTTGGAAAAGTGTTACGTATAGTGGAGAGCCTTGAGGGATGCCATTGTGGAGTGGTTGGGCGTCAGAGAATGTGTTGTTGACTTTGACTTTGAACCGACGGTTCGTTAAAAAGGATGTAATATACGTTAATATTTTGCTCCCAATCCCCCAGGATTTTAGAGTGTAGATGACGACATGCGCACCTATTCGATCGAATGCCTTTTCAAAGTCGATTGAAAGAATGGAGACGTGATTCCTAGATGATAGAGCTTTGGAAGAGTAAAAGTCGATGTGAGAAGTGCGTCGGTGCACCCCCTCCTGGCAGTGGCAACCGAAACATTTAATTCTGAGAAATCATCGGCAGCGGTATTAACAAAAGTAGCCGGAGCGGTAGCGTTGGCAGTAGAGGCAAAGACTGATCGAAGAGTAAAGATGTTGCAGGGACGAAAAATAGTGTGAAGGAAGCTTCACAAAATTCTAGTAGGTCACATTCACCACTTACGACAGCAGAATTTGTTAAACTACCACTGTGTATTTTTAATTTAACAATTATTTGTACACTTTTTATTCAGCTATTCTGTTCAGAAGCTACATTTTTACACTCTAAAACTACAATCAGTGTATTTTGTGTGCTTAAATTATGTTAAAACTTGTGTTAAAATTTGTGGTGTGGTGGAAGGGACCTACTAGAATTTTGTGAATCTCCGCTGCAACATCTTTACTCTTCGATCAGTATTTGGTAGAGGCAACATGAACGGCAGTGGCGCCAGCAGGAATGACAGCGCCGGCAGCATGAGCAGCAGGAACGGCAGTGGCACCAGTGGAGGTTACCTTGTTGGATGCAGCAGAAAAATAGAATTGCCTACACCTCCTATATTCGAATTATTGTCGTATTTTATGCTCAATATATTCATCATTAGGCGGCGTACTTGTGCCGTTATGGCAGTAGTACGTCTATGACATCGGCCATTGTGAAATAATAATAGTAGTTTGTTCGCTGAGTTCTTACACATCTGAGATGTAAAACTTGACCAATATATTCACTAATTTTAGCGGAGATGTAATTGAGTTAATAAAACACACTTTTCGTCGTCCACAATCAATCTATATTTCACAACCGGAATTCGACCATCTTATCATTCTTCTTTTGTATTCTCCTTTTACAGAGTTGCCTTAATCTTAAATATCGTGCATTTCTTAATCTAGTACATAATCTAATACAATTCGCTATTTGTTCAGAGTTACCATCTTACAAAATTATTACTTTTATTTGTATTTATTTTAAAATTTGTTCCTAAATTTAGTACCGTTTTCACACAGAAACTTAATCGATTCACAATTCTGTTTACTGAAATAATTAAGTTTCCCTTTTCATACAGGGCCTTTTGCTTCATTAAGCGAACATCTGTCAGCAGCCCTAAAAAAATATTTCGTTTTTACAAAAAAATAGTTGAAATGAAAGCAGCCGTTTCCTTCTTAACTATAAATAAAATCAAAATAAAATGCATGCGCAACTACCCTTAGATGTTGCACCTAACCAAATATGTGCCTATTTTCGAAAAATCCATATTATCTTTAGCAGCAAATGCAGCGAAAATTCAATTTTGATTTTTTTCGTTTTTCTATTTTTCGTTAATTATCATGGCAGAACGATACAAGGTGGCAGCATGGGACAGCTGATTATAAACTTTTTTTATTTGATTTGATACATAAACTTCCGGCGCAGTACGATTTTGACATTTGTCCATCGAATTTACAAAAACAAAGTACATGGAATTTTTATTTATGTTTGTAGGTATGTCGCCATGCTGACACCTTGTATCGTTCCGCCATGTTAATTATTGAAAATAATTTATTTTTGATTGTCATTTGTTACATTGATAATAAAAATCGAAGCACCAAGCAAAGCCGACTGGGTTTTTCACTCGATTAGGCATTCAATAAAGCAATAATGAGATAATTAATTGAAATGAAATTGTATTTCGTATGGAATATTGAGCTCAATTAGGGCTTTAATATGGAGAACTTGACTAATTATTTCATTAAGCTTCTGTGTGAAATTGGCATAACAATAAAAACAAATAAACATAATAATAAATTAAATTAAATATAATAAATAATAAGTAAATATGTATGTAGGTATATCTAAATCTTAAAACTAAAGAAAAGTAATAAATAAATAATAAAAGACAGCAGTAGTGATAATAACCATTAGCTGATTATAGATAGAAAGTATTTAACAAATAAAGAAGAAAAGAAGACACAGGAAAGGAAAAGGAAGTTAGAAATGAACATTTTAACAACAACAAGTTGAGATCCAGCTTAAGAGTCATTAAAAAATGATGTTAGTTCTTTTTTGAAGTGCAGAGCAATACTTACGAGTCGGAGACTTGTAGGTAGGGAGTTCCAAAGACGTATAACAGTAACAAATAATAACGTGCGATAGCTAATGTGCGTAAGAAGAAGCACTGATCTTGATGATTGCAGAAAAATAAGCTTACGATATAGATTGTCTGGTTCCTTCGTGTGTATGTATTTGTGGAGGAACGACAGTGTTTTGACTTTTAAAATGAATGGTTAGCAACCTTTCAGCGTGATATGATAGTGATCAAGTCTTTTCAACCCATTTAATGCTAAAATAAAACTGTAAATTTTTTTTCCAACATGTAATACTGCATAATGTAGGAAATTTTAAGAACTTTGACATGCAAAAAAGCCGGATCAATTTTAGTCAACTCGCTTCAAAATACTTAAGTGATCCTAATACGATAAACAGTAATATTACGTGTAAGCGGGTCAATGACTTTGGGGATGGATATTTTTACAATCAGCTGAGCAGAGCTCACAGAGTATATTAATTTTGTTCGTATACGGGACCCCGTAACGGTATACACTAATCGAGATAGATATAGACTTCTATATTTCAAAATGATCTGGGCGAAAAAAGAAATCCAATTAGCCATGTCCGTCCGTCTGTCCGTGAACACGATAACTTGAGTAAATTTTGAGGTATTTTGATGAAATTTGGTATGTAGGTTCCGGGCCACTAATCTCATATCGCTATTTAAAATGAACGAAATCGGACTATAACCACGCCCACTTTTTCGATATCGAAAATTTCGAAAAACCGAAAAAGTGCGATAATTCATTACCAAATGCGGATAAAGCGATGAAATTTGGTAGGTGGGTTGACCTTATGACGCAGAGTAGATAATTTTTAAAATTTTGGACAATGGGCGTGGTACCGCCCACTTTTAAAAGAAGGTAATTTAAAAGTTTTGCAAGCTGTAATTTGGCAGTCGTTGAAGATATCATGATGAAATTTGGCAGGAACGTTACTCTTATTACTATATGTGTGCTAACTGAAAATTAGCAAAATCGCATGACGAACACGCCCACTTTAAAAAAAAATTTTAAAGTAAAATTTTAACAAAAAATTGAATATCTCTACAGTATAAAAGTAAATTATGTCAACATTCAACTCCAGTAATGATATGGTGCAACAAAATACAAAAATAAAAGGAAATTTCAAAATGGGCGTGGCTCCGCCCTTTTTCATTTAATTTGTCTAGAATACTTTTAATGCCATAAGTCGAACAAAAATTTACCAATCCTTGTGACTTTTGGTAGGGGCATAGATTATATGACGATAACTGTTTTCTATGAAAATGGGCAAAATCGGTTGAAGCCACGCCCAGTTTTTATACACAGTCGACCGTCTGTCCTTTTGCTCGGCCGTTAACACAAAATCGATATATCTTTACTAAACTTAGTTCACGTACTTATCTGAGCTAACTTTATCTTGGTATTAAAAATGGGCGAAATCCGACTATGACCACGCCCACTTTTCGATATCGAAAATTACGAAAAATTAAAAAAAAAGCCATAATTCTATACCAAATATGAAAAAATGGATGAAACATGGTAATTGGATTGTTTTATTGACCCAAATTATAACTTTGGAAAAACTTTGTAAAATGGGTGTGACACCTACCATATTAAGTAAAAGAAAATGAAAAAGTTCTGCAGGGCAAAATCAAAAGCCCTTGGAATCTTGGCAGGAATACTGTTCGTGGTATTACATATATAAATAAATTGGCGGTACCCGACAGATTATGTTCTGGGTCACCCTGGTCCACATTTTGGTTGATATCTTGAAAACGCCTTCACATATACAACTAAGGGCCACTCCCTTTTGAAACCCTCATTAATACCTTTAATTTGATACCCATATCGTACAAACACATTCTAAGAGTCACTCCTGGTCCACCTTTATGGCGATATCCCGAAATGGCGTCCACCTATAGAACTACGGCCCACTCCCTTTTAAAATACTCTTTAATACCTTCCCTTTGATACCCATGTCATACATACACATTCCAGGGTTACCCTAAGTTCATTTTCCTACATAGTGATTTTCCCTTATTTTGTCTCCAAAGCTCTCAGCTGAGTATGTAATGTTCGGTTACACCCGAACTTAGCCTTCCTTACTTGTTTTTCTATTATTTACGTATAAAAAATCTGTGAATATACAAAATAATAATTACTTAACTTTTGCTTTCTTCCACAAAGACGATATTATATGCACCGTTTGTCCGAAAATATTTGAACTGCCAAGAGAATTACGTCTTCATAATAAGCTTGTACATATGACAGAGTCACCAATATTTTGTCCTTGGTGTAAGTCCACAAAAGTTCTTTTACGGGACGAACTTATTGCACATGTACAAAGAACGCATAATATTTCCTATTTGAAATATTTTCCACGCAAAGAAATGCGAGATCAAAATTTGAATCAACATTTTGAATGTGAACTATGTGAAAAAAGTTTTATAACACCCGATACACTCGCCGATCATTTTCGCAAGCACAAGTATATTTGTCCAATATGCTCTATGAGTTTCAAAAGAGAAAGTGTTTACAGGAAGCACGCTAAGCAAGTACATTTTAATGCGATAAGTGATATGAAAATTATGCTCTTCGGATGCGACGATGGTGATGACAATGCTAACAACTCTTCAGTATCTTTGTTAAAAATTATTCAATCTGACGAAGATAATGATCAAATAAATCAGTCATTACAATGTTCTTTATGTCCAAGACAATTTAAATTGGAAAGATCACTTCAACTGCATATGAAAATTAAGCATAATTTACCGGAAAACGACGATGAAGATCAAAACTCTGAAAGTATAATGGAAATAGATGTAACATCAGTTAACAAAAAGGGGGAAAAGAGTACCGCAGTGGAATCAGATAACGAAAATGAATTTGTTAAATGTAAATATTGCCATAAAGATATATTAAGAAGCAAAATTGCAAACCATAATGCTCACCACGCTTATAAATTAAAAAAGAAAGGAAAATACATTTGTGCATTCTGTCGTAAGTATAAAAACAAAATTTTTATGAATATTTTTTATATACAGTATCAGATAACATATGTATTTTTGAACAAGTATATGGGAAAATCCTATGTAACGGACGCGATATTCGCTCGCATTTAAGCCTGCATAAAAGCGAACATGAGGAGGGGACTGAACGTATATTTTAATGTTTGGAAAGGTCTTCCATGTTATTCCATAACAATTTTGGATACCTTAAACACCCATCAAACATTTAGGTTAGAAAACGACTAGAAGGCGAATCGATGTATTTCTCTAAGGTAAAAGGTTAGAGGACGATTTGCGAAACTGTCGCGAATTATAGCATTCTCGACAAAAAGGGGACTTCGTTCTCGATATCGAGAAAAGGGTTAGAATTCTAATCAAGTTTTCAGTACTAGTTATTGAGTTAAAATTTTCGCTTCCACTTATTTCCCCAGGATTGAGCTCGCCATTGGTTTGAGGTACGGATGAGGAAGCGTTTTCTTCATGCTATTCAAATAGAACTTCAATAATCTGCTCGCTTTCCCTTTTTAACTTTTTTTGATCCATTTTCACTTATTAGTATTTATTATTATAAATAAAATACACTTCTTTCGCAGCTTATAATATTTTCACACAACTTTTCACTATTTTTATTATGTTTGTATAACAGTAAGGATGACTGATCATGTCGTGCAAATAATCTATAATTGTGACAATAATCATAACATCGCATTTCTAGTGTCATTCGAATCGTTTCACAGTCGAATTCTAACCTAGTTCTCTAACCTATTTTTCGATTCGAAATGCATTAGAGAACTACATTATAATTCTAATGTAAAACTACAATATTTCTCTAACGTTAGAAACTGTGTTTGCTGGGCATTTGAGTACATATTAGAGATATACCCCGCCCCCGATGTTCGTCGTTTTTCGCACGCCTACGCCGAATGTCATAAATATCGGCGCGGCGGCGTTCGGTGTGTTACTATATTTTCTACTCATTTAAGGCCCCGTTTTTCAAAATCTGGTTAATTTAAGCTTAAACAAATTTCGCTTAAACTCCAGTCAAATTTAGACTCCATTTGAACACTGAGCAGTTTTTCAGTCACTGGCCGCCTTTGGGGTAGACTTTTTTGTACGGCAGAATTGGTTTTTTATTGTCTAGATAATTTGTAGATACAGCAAAAGCTGTATTTTGTTTAGCTAATAAACATGGAAAAAATATGTTTCCACCCTTAGTTGTAAATGAGAAAGCGTCACATTTAAATGCGAAACCGTCGTATGGAAATGAGAATAGTCAACTGTAAATGCGAAAGCGTCACTTCGATATGAGAATAGTCACTTGTAAATGAGAAAACTGTAAATGAAATTTCGAAAACGTCAATTGTAATTGAGAATAGTCAGTTGTGAATGAGAATAGTGAACTGTAAATGCGAAAGCGTCATTTGGAAATGAGAATAGTCAATTGTAAATGCGAAAGCTTCATATGGAAATGCGAATAGTCACTTGTAAATGAGAATAGTCAGTTGTAAATGAGAATAGTGAATTGTAAATGCGAAAGCGTCATTTGCAAATGAGATTAGTCAATTGTAACTGCGAAATCGTCACATGGAAATGCGAATAATCACTTGTAAATGAGAAGGCGTCATTTGAAAATTAGAAAGCGTCAGATGTAATTTCGAAAGCGTCAGTTGTAAATGCGAATAGTCAATTGTAAATGCGAAAACGTCATATGGAAATGAGAATAGTCACTTGTAAATGAGAAAGTATTAAATGAAAATGCGAAAGCGTCATTTCTAATTGAGAATACGTACTCAATTATAAATAAGAAAGTATCACTTGAAAATGCGAATGCGTCATATGGAAATGAGAATAGTCACTTGTAAAGGAGGATGCAGATTCAAACTAATTGCTTAAATAACTTGAAACCGTGATTAGCTTTTAGGATGGCATTTAACCACTATTTACTTCACTAAATAACACTAGGTATTAATAAGGTTTAGTTGATTATTCCCATTGTGTCCCTCGGACTTCGGACTCCTTATGAATTTTTTGAAGAGAAGTCCAAGTTGTTGTTGTGATAAGGATACTCCCCAAAGGCCTTGGGGAGTGTTATTGATGTGGATGGTCCTTTGCCGGATGCAGACCTGGTACGTTCCGGTAACAAGCGCAAAAAAGGTACTAGCCCGACCATCTCGGGAACGATTTGGTATGACCACATGCAACGTTCTAGGCTATCCCGCCCTCCCATCCCCTAGATCCATCAGTAGTTCGGGGTCGCCAGAGCTTCGGCTGTTAATGAAACAGTATTCGCCACGGGTAGGTGAGGTTGACAATTGGGTTGGAGAAGCTATATATTGCGCTGGCAACCCCTTGAGAGGGTTGCGCTACACAACCCCTTGAATCAATTTGGTATTTTAGTCGCCTCTTACGATAGAAATATCTACCGCGGGTATATTCTAAGCCCCCTAACCCGCTGGGGCGAGAAGTCCAAGTTCTTGTACAGTGGTGGGAAATGGGTAATGAGAGGGAATCATTACATTATACTTTTACATAAAATTATCAAATTTTATTCTTAATAACAAATAAGTCTTTCGAATTTTCATTTAATGCTTTCTCATTCAAAATTTACATAATTTTCTCATTTCTATATAACGCTTTCGCATTTACAATTGACTGTTCCCATTTCCATATGGCGCTTTCGCATTTTTAGGTGATACTTCCTTATTTATAATTGACTACGTATTCTAAATTACAAATGACGCATTCTCATTTTCATATAATGCTTTCTCATTTACAAGTGACTATTCTTATTTACATATGACGCTTTCACGTTTACAATTGACTATTCTCATTTACAAGTAACTATTCTCAATTACAATTGACGCTTTCTAATTTTGAAATAACGCTTTCTCATTTACAAGTGACTGTTCTCATTTCCATGTGACGCTTACGCATTTACGATTTGCTAGTCTCATTTCCAAATTGCGCTTTCGCATTTACAATTCACTCTTCTCATATACAATGCACTATTCTCAATAAAAAATGACGCTTTCGTATTTACAATTGACTATTCTTATTTACAAGTGACTATTCTCATATCGAAGTGATGCTTTCGCATTTACAATTGACTCTTCTCAATTCCATATAACGCTTTCGCATTTGCATTTCACACTCTAATTTACAACTGATTAATCTCATTTACAATTTACAAACCTTACTTTCAAATGACGCTTTCTCATTTTAATTTACAACTGGAAATGGTGTAGTTCTGGATATTATATCCAATATCATTCTCGAATTATTTGTAAACCTGATAGTTCTCAAGTTGATATCCAATCACTATCCAACCTTTAAGAAATGTTGTAAAATGTAAAGTTCTCTCGATTTGAGAGATTTTGAGAAATGTATAGTTCCCAAATGAATATCCAGCACGTTTCTCCAGTTGAGATGGAGATTAAAAAATCTCTTCTTCAAGGTGGTACATCAAATCCAAAAGCTGTTTATTGTAAGAAATAAACACCTAGTTGGCAGCAGTAATGAAGAGTTATAGATTAGAAATAAACTATACATGTTTTATTTTATTTCTGTGAAAATACTGTAGTATTGGAATCTTACATTTGAGTCTAAATATCAGCCAACATTCGAATACAACTTGTGTACTATCTTTCTTTCAACTTAAGTAATAACCCTTTTTGCTGAGAACGCTTTGATTTTCAAGATG
Organism: Eurosta solidaginis; assembly: GCF_040869045.1. Lineage (NCBI taxonomy): Eukaryota > Metazoa > Arthropoda > Insecta > Diptera > Tephritidae > Eurosta > Eurosta solidaginis. The sequence goes on along the minus strand of NC_090322.1, from coordinate 217,942,666 downwards.
AGGCACGGTTTCGACACAGCTCTAATGGTTCTAACCGTTCAAAGGTGATTAAAAAAAAAAAAAAAAAAACAGGTGCTTCAACGCCAGCTCAGCATAGCAACGGATTTTGCATCATCGATTTCACCAAGTTATTAAAACAAAATAATGATAAATTTAAATTTTCACTTTGCATAATTTTTTCAGGAAATTATTAAAGAACAATGAATTCAAACGTAATGACTCAAGTCGAACATGTTTTCTAATTTTCCTCAAGTTATTAAAAAATCAAGTAATCAAAAAAGTGCTGATTTTTTCAAAAATTCTATATCCCGCTTGGCTAGGAGAATAAACGAAATCGGTATTGCAAAATCCTCAAGGTGGCTCAGTTGACATGGAAGCACTTTAAATTTGTATGGTTGCACCCCTGAAAAAAAGAAATTTAAAACTTTTTCTTAAACAGGTTTACCACAGATTAATCTCTTTTCAGACACAATTGTTCCACAGTTACTCCAACCCAGGGCTGTCAACTCTCAGGTTTTCTCCCCGAGACTCAATGGGATTTAAATATCCCTTTGAAATGATTTTCGCCTCATACTTAAGTTGAAGTTATACGTATGAGAAGGGTTTGAAAAATAATTTCGATTTTCACACTTGATCATTACCAAACATACACACCTGCTCAAAATAATAGTTACACAGCAGTCCTTCAAGAAAATTTTTCTAAGCGGGGTCGCCCATCGGCAGTGTTTGGCAAGCGCTCCGGGTGTATTTCTGCCATGAAAAGCTCTCAGTGAAAACTCATCTGCCTTGCAGATGCCGTTCGGAGTCGGCATAAAACATGTAGGTCCCGTCCGGCCAATTTGTAGGGAAAATCAAGAGGAGCACGACGCAAATTGGAAGAGAAGCTCGGCCTTAGATCTCTTCGGAGGTTATCGCGCCTTACATTTATTTTTATTTATTTTAGCAGTCCTTCAATTTAAAAATAAAATAAATCCATTTTATTAATCAATATTATGAAAAAAAAACACGCTTTTATCCTCGTCCTATTTATTAATGAATATAAGCAAACTTCACATTAAAGTAACGAAAAACATATTAGTTATTATTTAAAAACATTATTTGGCCGAAACTAGCCTGCTCATAAAAATAGGTACAATTTTGATGAGATAGTAGGTATGAAAAAAATATATGAAACAAAACTTTTCTTTTACACATTTAACATTGCTTACTTAATAACCACCTCCACCTCTATTCTGAACTAATTTACCCATTATTTTGGGCATGCTATTGATTAAAGTCTGGCAGGTTTCTACGGATTTCTCAAACCAAGTTTTTTTAACACATTCCCATAATTGGTTTTTGTTGGAGAAAGTTTGACCTGCCAATTTCTTTTTTAAATCTCCCCACAGGTTTTCAATCGGATTTGAGTCCAGGGATTAACTAGGCGACTTCAAAACATTAACATCATGGTCCTCAAAGGATTTCTTGACCCGCTTAGATGTATGTTTTGGGTCGTTGTCGTGCTGATACACCCAACGTAATGGCATGTTTTCTTCAGCATAGGGTAGCATGACATTTTCTAGTATGTCCTTGTACTTCATAGCTATCATTTTATTGGTTGTTCTGCATATAGAACCTACCCCATACCTAGAAAAACATTCCCATACCATAACATTTCCACCTCCATGCTTCACAGTTTTTTTTGTGAAACGGAAGTGGAACTCCTTTACTTTTGGGCGACGTACATTTCTTTCCATATAATTTTCAAACAAATTTATTTTTGTTTCGTTGCTCCAGAGTATATTTCTCCACTTTTTCGATCCCTCAGGTCCTGACCAATCCAAATGCTCGTTTGCAAAAGTTAACCTTGTCTTTAAATTTATCGGTCGCATTAGTGGAACTTTTCTGGCTATTCTTCCGGGTAGATTAGCCTTGCGTAAGCGCCTGTTAACCGCTTGTGCACTAACTACGTTGCCTATTTCTGCTGCTATCATATTTGATGTCTTGAAAGAATTCCTTTGAAGACCATGATGTTGAATGTTTTGAGGTGGCCTAGTCAATCCCTGGACTCAAATCCGATTGAAAACCTGTGGGGAGATTTAAAAAAGAAATTGGCAGGTCAAACTTTCTCCAACAAAGACTAATTATGGGAATGTGTTCAAAAAACTTGGTTTGAGATATCCGTAGAAACCTGCCAGACTTTAATCAATAGCATGCCCAAAATAATGGGTAAATTAGTTCAGAATGGGGATGGATATACTGGTTATTAAGTAAGCAATGTTAAATGTGTAAAAGAAAAGTTTTGTGTCATATATTTTTTTCATACCTACTATCTCATCAAAATTGTACCTATTTTTATGAGCAGGCTAGTTTCGGCCAAATAATGTTTTATACTCAGTTCATCAGAGCTCACAGAGTATATTAACTTTGATTGGATAACGGTTGGTTGTACAGGTATAAACGAATCGATATATTTATAGACTTCCATATATCAAAATCATCAGTATCGAAAAAAATTCGATTGAGCCATGTCCGTCCGTCCGTCCGTCTGTCCGTTAACACCATAACTTGAGTAAATTTTGAGGTATCTTGATAAAGTTTGGTATGTAGGTTCCTGGGCACTCATCTCAGATCGCTATTTAAAATGAACGATATCGGACTATAACCACGCCCGCTTTTTCGATATCGAAAATTTCGAAAAATCGAAAAAGTGCGATAATTCATTACCAAATACGGATAAAGCGATGAAATCTGGTAGGTGGGTTGACCTTATGACGCAGAATAGAAAATTAGTAAAATTTTGGGCAATGGGCGTGGCATAGCCCACTTTTAAAAGAAGGTAATTTAAAAGTTTTTCAAGCTGTAATTTGGCAGTCGTTGAAGATATCATGATGAAATTTGGCAGGAACGTTACTCCTATTACTGTATGTGTGCTAAATAAAAATGAGCAAAATCGGATAACGAACACGCCCACTTTTTAAAAAAAATAATTTTAAGTAAAATTTTAACAAAAAATTGAATATCTTTACAGTATATAGTAAGTAAATTATGTCAACATTCAACTCCAGTAATGATATGGTGCAACAAAATACAAAAATAAAAGAAAATTTCAAAATGGGCGTGGCTCCGCCCTTTTTCATTTAATTTGTCAAGGATACTTTTAATGCCATAAGTCGAACAAAAATTTACCAATCCTTGTGAAATTTGGTAGAGGCTTAGATTCTAGGACGATAACTGTTTTCTGTGAAAGGGCGAAATCGGTTGAAGCCACGCCCAGTTTTTATACACAGTCGACCGTCTGTCCTTCCGCTCGGCCGTTAACACGATAACTTGAGCAAAAATCGATATATCTTTACTAAACTCAGTTCACGCACTTACCTGAACTCACTTTGTATTGGTGTAAAAAATGGACGAAATCCGACTATGACCACGCCCACTTTTTCGATATCGAAAATTACGAAAAATGAAAAAAAATGCAATAATTATATACCAAATACGAAAAAAGGGACGAAACATGGTAATTGTATTGGTCTATTGACGCAAAATATAACTTTAGAAAACAACTTTGTAAAATGGGTGTGACACCTACCATATTAAGTAGGAGAATTAAAAAGTTTTGCAGGGCGAAATCAAAAGCCCTTGTAATCTTGGAAGGAATACTGTTCGTGGTATTACATATATAAATAAATTAGCGGCACCCGACAGATGATGTTCTGGATCACCCTGGTCCACATTTTGGTCGATATCTCGAAAACGCCTTCACATATAAAACTAAGGGCCACTCCCTTTTAAAACCTTCATTAACACTTTTAATTTGATTCCCATATCGTACAAATACATTCTAGAGTCACCCCTGGCCCACGTTTATGGCGATATCTCGAAAAGGCGTCCACTTATAGAACTAAGGCCCACTCCCTTTTAAAATACTCATTAACACCTTTCATTTGATACCCATATCGTACAAAAAAATTCTAGTCACCCCTGGCCCACCTTTATGGCGATATCTCGAAAAGGCGTCCACCTATAGAACTAAGGCCCACTCCCTTTTAAAATACTCATTATCACCTTTCATTTGATACCGATATCGTACAAACAAATTCTAGAGTCACCCCTGGTCCACCTTTATGGCGATATCTCGAAAAGGCGTCCACCTATAGAACTAAGGCCCACTCCCTTTTAAAATACTCATTATCACCTTTCATTTGATACCGATATCGTACAAACAAATTCTAGAGTCACCCCTGGTCCACCTTTTTGGCGATATCTCGAAAAGGCGTCCACCTATAGAACTAAGGCCCACGCCCTTTTAAAATACTCATTAACACCTTACATTTGAAACCCATATTGAACAAACGCATTCTAGAGTCACCCCTGGTCCACGTTTATGGCGTGATCCCGAAAAGGCGTCCACCCATAGAACTATAGCCCACTCCCTTTTAAAATACTTATTAACATCTTTCGTTTGATACCCATATTGTACAAACGCATTCTAGAGTCAACCCTGGTCCACCTTTATAACGATATTCCGAAAAGGCGTCCACCTATAGAACTCCACGCCCTTTTAAAATACTCATTAACACCTTTCATTTGATACCCATATCGTACAAACAAATTCTAGAGTCAGCCTTGGTCCACCTTTATGGCGACATCCCTAAATTGCGTCAATCTATAGAACTATGGCCCACTCCCTCTTAAAATTCTCTTTAATACCTTCCATTTGATACACATGTCATACAAACACATTCCTGGTGAAGTGGCGAAATATAAATCGATCGACACAATTCTTCGGAATTTAGACCCACCAAAATTAATGCCGAATGTAGTCGAAGCAACAACCATCAGCTGTAAAAGCAGAGGTGAAGATGTGCTCATACCACGTATCCCAATGATTCCTACAGATTTGCCATTCAATTTTAAGCTCTTACAGTTTCCTGTACGCATTGCTTTTGCAATTACAAAGCACAAGGACAATCGCTGACTGTTGCAGGATTAAATTTAGAGAGTCCGTGCTTTTCCCATGGGCAGCTATATGTTGCTTGCTCTAGAGTTGGAACACCAGAAAATTTGTTTATCTTTGCACCGAACGAAAAAACAAAAAATATTGAGTACCCACTTGCATTACAATAAGATGCAATAATAAAATGTTTTAAACGAAAATTTCTCCAAATATGCGTACAAAATTCAATTCAATTTGCAGAAGAATAAACTAAACTAGAGTTCGCCCAGTGGTTGAAATTCAACCACAGGAAAGGAAAGGACAGGAAAGGAAAGGAAAGGAAGGAAAATCAATGGAAGGGAAATGAAAATAAAAGAAATGAAAGAAAAGAAAAGTAGAGGAATGGAAAGGAAAGGAATGGAAAGGAAAGGAAAGGAAAGGAAGGAATATGAATGGAAGAAAATGAAAGTAAAAGAAAGGAAATAAAAAGAAAATTAAAAGAAAGGAAAAGTAAGGAAAATAAAGAAAAGGTAAGGAAAGGAAAGGAAACGAAAGGAAAGGAAATAAAAGGAAAGGAAATGAAAGGAAAGGAAAGCAAAGAACAGAAAACAAAGGAAAGGAAAATGAAAGAATAGGATGGAAAAGAAAGGAAAGCAAAAGAAAGAAAAGAAATAGACTTGATGCATGATCAGCTATGTATTTTTGTTTAATTTTTATTGTGTTCAAAGCAACTCCTCGGCCATGCTCACGATTCAGCATAGTACACAAAAAGCAAGTACACACACACAGCGTGTCTATAGTATGAATAAGTGCATGTGTAGTGGTGTGACTTTTATGTTAAATGTTTTATATTAAAATGATTTTTCAAATTTCTCTCTCAAAATGTCCTATCAATACATATATAATTTGTATACCTTAGAATTGTAGTTTAGCAGAAAACGGTTCCACATTTTTTCATCTTGTCTATTATATATAAGATTATCAAAATAGAAAATAATTTTTAATTAAAAAGAGTTTATATAACAGCGGTAGAAGGTCAAACAATAATTTATAGTTAATCACCTCAAAATAAAATTATAGTAAAATTTATGTTATTAACGGAATAATTTAATTCAGATTAAAAAGCGTGGGGTGCATTTGACTACATTTCATATCTTTCCTCTCAGATATTTGCCAATAGAATGATTGTACCATTCAATATCAAGCACCCCACGCTTTTTACTGTGAATTAAATTATTCCGGTAATAACTTAAATTTTAATATAATTTTATTTTGAGGTGATTAACTATAAATTATTGTTTGACCTTCTACCGCTGTTATATATACTCTTTTTAATTGAAAATTATTTTCTATTTTTTAGTTCGGTTAGCTATAAAAGCGTGTTTTTTTAGTTTTTTTAAACTATTATTTATTTTTAATTTTTTAGTTCAAGTAATTTTAAAAGTTTTAGTCGAGAGTGATGAAACCTCGAAACGTCAGCGGTCCATGGATGAATGTTGTTGTTGTTGTTGTAGCGATAAAGTTGCTCCCCGAAGGCTTTGGGGAGTGTTATCGATGTAATGGTCCTTTGCCGGATACAGATCCGGTACGCTCCGGTACCACAGCACCATTAAGGTGCTAGCCCGACCATCTCGGGAACGATTTATGTGGCCACATTAAACCTTCAGGCGATCCCCTCCCTCCCCACCCCCAAGTTCCATGGGGATCTTGGGGTCGCCAGAGCCTCGTCTGTTAGTGAAACAGGATTCGCCGCGGATAGGTGAGGTTGACAATTGGGTTTGGAGAAGCTATATATTGCGCTGGCAACCTGAGGGGTTGCGCTACACAGCCCCTTGAATCTGGTATTTTAGTCGCCTCTTACGACAGGCATACCTACCGCGGGAATATTCTGACCCCCTAACCCGCTGGGGTTCCATGGATGAATCCAACCCCACGGCACCGAAAAGGGCCAAAACGCAGGGAGGCTGGACGCGGTCTTTCCCCGAAATTGCCAAGGTTCGGCAGATCATTGGCATTATAGACCAGAGCAGCGAAGATGGCAGGATCCCGAAACAACAGTGGAAGTGGATCGAGGCTGCGCTCGCTACGGTGGCCGTTAAGGTTAAGAAAGACAACCCTGGTCCACCGTCATCTTACATCGATGCAGGTTGGTTCCAGGGCAATGTCAAGCTAATTGCCTGTGACGGCGACAGGTCGGTAAACCTCAATAGGGCCGCCGTCACGCTGATAGGGAATCTTACACCGCCAAGAATTGGGGGTACGTTCTTAGCGTTTAGCGATCAAGTCAACTGTTTGGGAGTCATTCTGGATAGGAAGCTATTATGGAGTGACCATATATTGGAGCGATCCAAGAAGGCAGCAGCAGAGCTATTCACCTGCAAGAGGGCAATTGGCACCTCCTGGGGATTCTCCCCTAAGGTGACCTACTGGATTTACACAGCCATTGTGCGCCCGATTCTTTTTTATGGTGCCTTGGTCTGGTGGCCTGCACTAGCTAAAAGTACCTATCTTAAAATGCTTCAAAAGGTGCAACGGAGTTCGGAGCTCTGCATTACCGGGGCTCTCGGCTACACTCCAGATTCATTAATAAAGGAATGCGTTTTTCGCATTATGTGCAAGGTTTCAAATCTATGGTCATTTGGGGTGGTTATAAGTTCAATTGACCTTATGTCCGTTAACCTTATGTCACCGCACCATCACATTATTGCATTGTCATCGAGCCTTGATACGTGTGCAAAGTTTCAATCAAACTTATGGCCATTCAAAGTGGTAATAAGGCCAATTGACCTTATGGCCGTTGACCTTATGTCACCACACCATCACCTTTTAATGCATTGTCATCGAGCCTTGATACGTGTGCAAAGTTTCAATCAGGCTTGTGGCCTTTCAAAGTGGTAATAAGGCCCATTGACCTTATGGCCGTTGCCCTTATGTCACCGCACCATCACATTAATGCATTGTCATCGAGCCTTGATACGTGTCCAAAGTTTCAATCAAACTTATGGCCCGCAAAAGTGGTAATAACGCCAATTGACCTTATGGCCGTTGACCTTATGTCACCACACCATCAAATTAATGCTAGTTGATTAATAAAGTGAATTTTTCTTGTTTTGAAATTGAAGGACTGCTGTGTAACTATTATTTTGAGCAGGTGTGTATGTAGGCACATGGTGAGGCTCTGACCTTCCCAAGAAGACTCAAAGTGGTAAAGCAAAAGACAGTCGAACAAATGACAGGGTGTGCTCATAAACAAATGAGCTCATATCAGGTATTCCGGAATTGTTGTATTTGTAATCGAATTTGTAAAAAAGATTGATGACATAGCGCTTTTGAAAATTTTCGATTTTTTACTTGGCCGGAGCGTCTTAATCCATTCATATAACATGACCTAGCCAGTATAGTCGCTGCACTAACGTCATATCTGCGTTAAGCTCATACAGCTCATCGTACCTTCTTCGATACTCCTCGTCGGCATCACGGACATTACCATAAACCTTCCGGACCCCTTTTCTCTTGAACACTCCATGAGCCATTTCATCTTCTCTCGACATTGTCCGGTATTACCATAAATCAGAACAGGTATGATGAGCGATTTGTAGAGGGTGATTTTTGTTCGTCGAGAGAGAACTTTTCTTTTCAATTGCCTGCTCAGTCCAAAGTAGTAAGGGTGTCTAAGTTCGAAACTGGCCTGGCAAAGGACCATCACATCGATAACACTCCCCAAAACCTTCGTGGAGAAACCTTATCGCTACAACAACAACAACATCAGCAACATTCCATCAATTAAGTAGCACTTATGCAATACTACTATTATGATTTGGCGGCTCGAACACGCCCAAAGTTGCCCATTTAGTGCAAAAAATGAAATCCCAAATACTTCGTTGGCCAAGTCATGGTTTATGAATGGCTGAAGACGCCACCCTTTCAATGTGGTGGTAGCGACTAGAGCTTTACGCCGATCATTTTATTGGCGGCGGCGGCGTAGGCTTTATTATATAAAATTACTAGAAGACCCGGCAGACGTTGTCCTGCCCTAAATTTAGCCTATCTGCATACATTTTAATAAGCTTTTTCCGTCTGACTCTTCCCTCCCCCTCTTAAATTTTTCCTAATCCTTTTATTCACTCCTCCCTCCGTCTTTTTCGTTTCATCTATCTCCATCTTCGTCTCATTATATCTATTTCTCAATCTCCTTCTCTCTTTTCTCTTCTCTCAATTTCTTCTCTTTCTTCTGCATCCCTTATTGCCTGTCCCAGAGCGTGGTATGTATTTTATTCCAGTCCCAGTCCCACTCCGAGTTTCAGTCTCAGTCCTAGTCATAATCCCAGTCCCAGTCCGTCTCTGGATAATATATTACTCTGTACTAAAGCACTCATCAACAGCTTTCATTTGATATCCATATTGTATAAACACTGTCTAGGCATTCACTGGCCCACGTTTTGGCCTATATCTCGAGACCCTAGTCATCCAGGGGTATGAAAATTACCCTCTACTAAAGCACTCATCAACAGCTTTAATTTGTTATTCATATTCTATAAACACATTCTAGGGGTACTCGGGTCCACGTTTCGGCCTATATCTCGAGACCCTGTACGCGATCGCAACCAAACCTATGTAGTAACCACCGCGTGAGGTTTACGCAACTTGTGTTAGAGTTTGAACAAAATCGACCGACGCATCTCTTCAAACACCGGCGACCAACTAACACACATTTTAGCCTTTATTTTAATATATTGTGACGAGCATGAGTGACACTAAGTGATACTCACATCCCTAGTTTGATGCTAAGTAAATGAAGTCACAACCACAATAAAGCAGACAGTCACTTGTATCTACATAAACGAATAAATCATTATGTCTACATATATGTACGTATACGCAGCTGAGAAGCAACGCGCAAGCTCATGCAGATATCTTATCTGAAATGCTCCTAAAGGTATGCAATTGTGATTTTGGAAGTGTCGCTCACACATACAAGCGCATGGGGTATGAGAGAAGCTATAAAAATTATACATCTGTAGTTGTAGCTGAGAAATTTATAACTAACTAGTAAGTTCTGGAATTAGAAAAGCCTAGAAATATGCAACGACGAGGTCGGACAGTATAAAAGGGCGACAACAGTGGAGGCGAGAAGTCAGTTTCATTTGAGCTATCAATCAGTTTGGTTATTACGCAAGCTATTCGTTGCAAAGTATAAGTGTTATTGTGAAGTACTTTAATAAAGGTCATTTTTCCATTATTCAATATTGGAGTTATTTATTCAACAGTTTAGTGATACGAACATTGGCAGAAGATTGCAAATTAGAGGATTTGCAGTAAATTCGTTATAATATATAGATTTTTATTTTTCACACTTCTTTATAATATTAAAACGAAATGCAGATATTTGGTTGCTTTTGAAATTCGGCTTAAAAATTGCACATGGAACAACTAAAGACTCTCCTGAATTAAAAAAATGTCATAGTACCTCTAAATCGCGGGCCCCCTCAGAAACCCCGGGCGCGGGGCTAATCCCCCCCTCCCCCCCCCCCCCCCCCCCCCCCCCCCCTCCTCCTCCCACCTTCTCGGCGGGCCTGGTGATGTGCTATACTTGATATCATTCGCTATAATATTTTTTACTGATAAGCACGTTGTTTAATTAAACACCCAACCAATTGCACGGAAGTATATCCGCACCACCTGAAAATGTGAGTGCCGGTGCGTATACGTAACATTTTATTATTACGTACAAAACAAATAAAAAAAATTTGCAGTAAAATAATATTGCGACTATAAACTGAGATATAACCTATCCTATATCCGACCAAGTTAGATCAAACTACACACGGGGTGCAAAACAAATCCAAAATCGGTTCAGTAGTTTAGGAATCCATTGGCCCCAAACATAGTGACACGTGTTTTTTATATATTTAAGATATTTATTGAAAGGCTTTGTTTATATGTATTTAAGGTAATTATCGTTTTGACCATTTCGGAGAACATCCGGGGCTTTTGTCCCAAAATCTCGCGGATCGCTCAACAAATTTCAGGAATAGTTCCTTCATTCACTTACTCCAGGGGTGGTTTCGAACCTAACCCCGGTCTTAAGGACTGGAACTGCTGCGTCTGCCGCAAAAAATAGAAATATTGAAAATCGTCGCACTTTTGTCTGTATGTCTCAGTTTCACGGAAAAAGATGTTCTGGGGTAACTCCTAATACTCGTCGTCGACAAGATTTACTTTAAATCATTTGTGGCTCCTTGCCATAAGATGAAGATGGATTTGCAACTCTTTGTTTCGAGAGAGCGCTGTCAAAAATGCAGCATTTTTTATAACATTTGTCAATGATGCAACAAAAATGATATAGATCTGAATATGGGGATTTTAGACATACATTTCGGCGATTATAGTTTCAATCATTTAATAAATGATAGCCGTAAGATATTCATTTCTTTAAACTTATTTTACAATAATACGACTAGCTAGAGTCAAATATAAACAAATCTAAGTAAAATTTACATTTTGATTAAATTAATTAGTCAGATATTGTAACGCATTTAACTCAAAGTGAAAACCATATATTCTTTTGAAATTTCAGTAAATCGGACCTAAGACATAATAGTTAACTTTATTTAGTGGATAGGGCTTATCCTAAATGTCTGACGTTCCAGGTTCTGTGATCAAAATGGACTGGTTGCATCGGGACTTCATATTTATAAAACCTGTTTTTAGTGATAACTTCTGAATGGGAAATAAGATTTACCCTCCGCCATCTAACTTATAATATTTACACTAAAACAAGTATTTTTATCCTTTTTCCCATAATTTTTGAACGCTATTCTACAGTTGTAAGTCAAACTAAATTTTACCGAAATTTTTGGCCCGTTTTTCATTTTAGCTGGCACATTTTTTGTTCTGGCACCCGCTTCAGCTGGCGCGAGGGATTTATCTGTGATTGTTGCCAGCTCAAATTTGAGATAAATCCCTCGTGAGAGCGAAAAAATTGAGAGCGTAAACAAATGTTTCGTATCAAGTCATCTATGCTCCTTGCTGGTCACGCACAATGGCGACTTACGGTTGCTGTTAATGGTCTATTAATAGTCATGACTTCCGTTGCGCCACAGTTTTAGCGATTATCGTCAATGCTGGCGTATTTTAATCGCACCAAAGTGCGCATCCAGTTTTTTCCGCTGTATTTAATTAATTACAATTACTGATGTGCGAACAGCAATCCCGACCACCAGTCGCCACCACACCTCCTGGTCCTCACACCATATGCCACTATACACAGAACCTATAGGACTGCGACTTCGAACTCATACCTTCGTCGACGTCACTTTATTAGAAGCTCTAGGTGATAGGTGTTTTTTGTCGCCCTATGCTGCCGAGCTACACCAAAGAAACACCTTGAAACGTTAGGGAGTAACTATTCGGCCAAGGATGCCGCCCTCGAAATCATAAGCAGTTGTTGTTGTTGTTGTTGCTGTTGTTGTAGCGATAAGGTTACTCCCCGAAGGCTTTGGGGAGTGTTATCGATGTGATGGTCCTTTGTCGGATACAGATCGGGTACGCTCCGGTAACACAGCACCATTAAGGTGCTAGCCCGACCATCTCGGGAACGATTTATATGGCCACATTAAACTTTCAGGCCATCCCTCGTTCCCCACCCCCAAGTTCAATGAGGAGCTTGGGGTCGCCAGAGCCTCGTCTGTTAGTGAAACAGGATTCGCTGCGGATAGGTGAGGTTGACAATTGGGTTTGGAGAGGCTATATATTGCGCTGGCAACCTGAAGGGTTGCGCTACACAGCCCCTTGAATCTGGTATTTTAGTCGCCTCTTACGACAGGCATACCTACCGCGGGTATATTCTGACCCCTTAACCTGCTGGGGAATCATAAGCAGTCTAAGTGGATATCATTACGTAACTCATGGGTGAAAGTCGTATACTCCCCGGCGCATCTACATAATTTACATTTTACAGGACTTTGGATAAAATTTTTAAAATGTAGGTCAAAATTTGCAGACAGTGTTCGAAACATTGATTTCTTCGTTAAACCAAAACTATATTTTAGAATGAAGTCGGTCGATTTTAAGTTAAAAGATGTTAAGGTTATATAAATAAATGTAAGGCGCGATAACCTCCGAAGAGATTTTAGGCCGAGCTTCTCTCCCAATTTGCGTCGTGCTCCTTTTTAATTTTTCCTGCAAATTGGCGGGACGGGACCTACTTGTTTTATGCCGACTCCGAACGGCATCTGCAATGCAGATGAGTTGGAAAAATTTTCTTCTAATTGAAAACCTTCTTTTTAAAATTATGATGTTGCTTTTCCCGGGGCGTGAACCCGTGATCTTCGGTGTGGTAGGCGGAGCACGCTACCATCACACCACGGCGGCCGTTAAGGTTATATGCTCAGTCCTAACTGTTGTTTACCGACCTTATGATATAGAGCTCAATATGGATAACCGCATAGCTTCAGTTTTCTGACTACTTCCACTGTTCACTACATTTCTTCGACTGTCTTGGAAAAGCTTTTGCTTCACCACTTTGAGTTTTCTGCGAAGAACAAAGCCTCACCTAGTAAATATATGTGCCAACGTATTCACATATGTAACGGGAGCCGTATGTGTAGTTGATATTTAAACTTGGTTGATAGGCTATTATCAATGTGATTAACTCTAAGGGAATAGTTCGGGATAGGGCCGCCAACTTTAGTAAATGTCAAACCGGGAGGCTTGGGTGTTGAATGATGAAATGTGAGAATCAAAATTAACATTTCAAGACGCTATTTTATATTTTCGCAAATAAACAACAGATGTTTGAATATAAAGTCAAGTGGGTTTTCAAACCCTTCCCATACGTACTTATATGTATCTTCAAATTGAGGTAAGAATCATTTCAAAGGAGTATTTAAACCCCCGGAACCTACTAAAGGATTTTGCATCACTGATTTCCGAAATAATCGCCACCTTTTCCGGGTGACTTGCCTTTTAACAACTTGAGGACAATTGTTCGCCTTTAGTAATTTTATTTGAATTCACTGTTCTTTATTTATTTATTTACTAACATATATATTCATTCTGACAACAATTTTGAAAAAAATTATTTTATTTCTTTATTAATACAAAGTGAGCATTTAAATTTGTTATATAACTTTTCTGTTAGTGTTTTCCTTTAATAGCTTTGTGAATTCGGTCATGTAAAAACCGCGTTAAGCTGGCATTGAATGTGCCTGTTTTTTTATTTTCAGTTAAGCAGAGCTCACAGAGTATATTAACTTTGATTGGATAACGGTTGGTTGTACAGGTATAAAGGAATCGAGATAGATATAGACTTCCATATATCAAAATCATCAGTATCGAAAAAAAATTTGATTGAGCCATGTCCGTCCGTCTGTCCGTTAACACGATAACTTGAGTAAATTTTGAGGTATCTTGATGAAATCTGGGTCGTAGGTTCCTAGACACTCATCTCAGATCGCTATTTAAAATGAAGGATATCGGACTATAACCACGCCCACTTTTTCGATATCGAAAATGTCGAAAAACCGAAAAAGTGCGATAATTCATTACCAAAGACGGATAAAGCGATGAAACTTGGTAGGTGAGTTGAACTTATGACGCAGAATAGAAAATTAGTAAAACTTTGGACAATGGGCGTGGCACCGCCCACTTTTAAAAGAAGGTAATTTAAAAGTTTTGCAAGCTGTAATTTGGCAGTCGTTGAAGATATATTGATGAAATTTGGCAGGAACGTTACTCCTATTACTAAATGTATGCTTAGTAAAAACTAGCAAAATCGGAGAACGACCACGCCCACTTTAAAAAAAATTTTTTTAAAGTCAAATTTTAACAAAAAATTTAATATCTTTACAGTATATAAGTAAATTATGTCAACATTCGACTCCTACTAAAATAAAGAAAAATTTAAAAATGGGAGTGGCTCCGCCCTTTTTCATTTAATTTGACTAGGATACTTTTAATGCCATTTCTGTGAAAAAGGGCGAAATCGGTTGAAGCCACGTCCAGTTTTTATAAACAGTCGACCGTCTGTCCTTCCGCTCGGCCGTTAACACGATAACTTGAGCGAAAATCGATATATCTTTACTAAACTCAGTTCACGTATTTATCTGAACTCACTTTGTATTGGTGTAAAAAATGGCCGAAATCCGACTATGACCACGCCCACTTTTTCGATATCGAAAGTTACGAAAAATGAAAAAAATGCTATAATTCTATACCAAATACGAAAAAAGGGATGAAACATGGTAATTGGATTAGTTTGTGACTCAAAATAGTACTTTAGAAAAAAACTTTGGAAAATGGGTGTAACACTTACCATATTAAGAGGAAAAAATGAAAAAGTTCTGCACGGCGAAATCAAAAGGCTTTGGAATCTTGGCAGGAATACTGTTCTGTTCGTGCTATGACATATATAAATAAATTAGCGGTACCCGACAGATGATGTTCTGGGTCACCCTGGTCCACATTTTGGTCGATATCTCGAAAACGCCTTCACATATACAACTACCACCACTCCCTTTTAAAACCCTCATTAATATCTTTAATTTGATACCCATATCGCACAAACACATTATAGAGTCATCCCTGGTCCACCTTTATGGCGATATCTCGAAAATACGTCCACCTATAGAACTAAGGCCCACTCCTTTTTAAAATACTCATTATCACCTTTCGTGTGATACCCATATTGTAGAAACGCATTCTAGAGTCAACCCTGGTCCACCTTTGTAACGATATCTCGAACTATAGAACTAAGGCCCACGCACTTTTAAAATACTCTTTAATACCTTCCATTTGATACCCATGTCAACAAACACATTCCAGGGTTACCCTAGGTTCATTTTCCTAAATGGTGATTTTCCCTTATTTTGTCTCCAAAGCTCTCAGCTGAGTATGTAATGTTCGGTTACACCCGAACTTAGCCTTCCTTACTTGTTGAAATAACTTTTGAACGGTTAGAAAGAGTTAAATTTCGCAATTAGGTTCTTATAACTGGCAGTGATGCGCATTCGTTGATCGACAATATCGGACCAATTTTCGACATCAACAATAAACGGTCTAGACAGTCCTAAATTAGTCATGAACCAATTAACAGATCCCGCATTAAAAAATGAGAGAGCAAAAAATCATAGTTGGCTGGAAAATAAATTTTCTCGGCGTGACGTCACGCTTTTGACAACATGTTTCATTGCTGACGCAGTGTTCAGACTTTATTCCAATCGGATTATTTTGCTCCACTCTTACCTCCTACTACATTTTTTATCTCAAAGGTTTATGTGAGTGAGTTGAAAACTAAATAATATCTTGGTTGAAGTTTTCTTTGCATACGTTTGAAAACCTATTGTTTACAAGTGCCGATTATGAAATGACGCGAATTCGTTGTTCGTGCCTTAAAAGACATATTTGTTCACATTTTACTCACAGTTTTTGTTCTTTTTTCGTACAGAATGAGAATAGAAGGAGTAAAATGTAAGCAAACACGTAAGGAAGGCTAAGTTCGGGTGTAACCGAACATTACATACTCAGTTGAGAGCTGTGGAGACAAAGTAAGGGAAAATCACCATGTTGTAAAAAGAACCTAGGGTAACCCTGGAATGTGTTTGAATGACATGTGTATCAAATGGAAGGTATTAAAGAGTATTTTAAGAGGAAGTGGGCCACAGTTCTATAGATGGACGCCATTTAGGGATATCGCCATAAAGGTGGACCAGGCCTGACTCTAGAATTTGTTTGTACGATATGGGTATCAAATGAAATGTATTAATGATAATTTTAAAAGGGAATGGGCCTAAGTTCTATAGGTTGACGCCTTTTCGAGATATCGCCATAAAGGTGGACCAGGGGTGACTCTAGAATTTATTTTGTACGATTGGGTATCAAATGAAAGGTATTAATGAGTATTTTAAAAGGGGTGGGCCTAAGTTCTATAGATGGACGCCGTTTCGAGATATCGCCATAAAGATGGACCAGGGGTGACTCTAGAATTTGTTTGTACAATATCAGTATCAAATGTTAATGAGTATTTTAAGAGGGCGTGGGCCATAGTTCTATATGTGGACGCCTTTTCGAGATATCGCCATAAAGGTGGACCAGGGGTGACTCTAGAATTTGTTTGTACTATATGGGTATCACATGAAAGGTGTTAATGAGTATTTTAAAAGGGCGTGGGCCTTAGTTCTATAGGTGGACGCCTTTTCGGAATATCGTTATAAAAGTGGACCAGGGGTGACTCTATAATGCGTTTGTACAATATGGGTATCAAACGAAAGGTGTTAATGAGTATTTTAAAAGGGCGTGGGCCTTAGTTCTATAGGTGGACGCCTTTTCGAAATATCGCCATAAGGGTGGACCAGGGGTGACTCTAGAATTTGTTTGTACGATATGGGTATCAAATGAAAGGTGTTAATAAGTGTTTTAAAAGGGAGTGGGTCTTAGTTTTATAGGTGGACGCCTTTTCGGAATATCGTTATAAAAGTGGACCAGGGGTGACTCTAGAATGCGTTTGTACAATATGGGTATCAAATGAAAGGTGTTAATGAGTATTTTAAAAGGGCGTGGGCCTTAGTTCTATAGGTGGACGCCTTTTCGGAATATCGTTATAAAAGTGGACCAGGGTTGACTCTAGAATGCGTTTGTACAATATGGGTATCAAATGAAAGGTGTTAATAAGTGTTTTAAAAGGGAGTGGGTCTTAGTTTTATAGGTGGACGCCTTTTCGGAATATCGTTATAAAAGTGGACCAGGGGTGACTCTAGAATGCGTTTGTACAATATGGGTATCAAATGAAAGGTGTTAATGAGTATTTTAAAAGGGCGTGGGCCTTAGTTCTATAGGTGGACGCCTTTTCGAAATATCGCCATAAAGGTGGACCAGGGGTGACTCTAGAATTTGTTTGTACGATATGGGTATCAAATGAAAGGTGGTAATGAGTATTTTAAGAGGGCGTGGGCCTTAGTTCTATATGTGGACGCCTTTTCGAGATATCGCCATAAAGGTGGACCAGGGGTGACTCTAGAATTTGTTTGTACTATATGGGTATCAAATGAAAGGTGTTAATGAGTATTTTGAAAGGGAGTGGGCCTTAGTTCTATAGGTGGACGCCTTTTCGAAATATCGCCATAAGGGTGGACCAGGGGTGACTCTAGAATTTGTTTGTACGATATGGGTATCAAATGAAAGGTGTTAATGAGTATTTTGATAAGGAGTGGGCCTTAGTTCTATATGTGGACGCCCTTTCGAGATATCGCCATAAACGTGGACCAGGGGTGACTCTAGAATTTGTTTGTACTATATGGGTATCACATGAAAGGTGTTAATGAGTATTTTAAAAGGGCGTGGGCCTTAGTTCTATAGGTGGACGCCTTTTCGGAATATCGTTATAAAAGTGGACCAGGGGTGACTCTATAATGCGTTTGTACAATATGGGTATCAAACGAAAGGTGTTAATGAGTATTTTAAAAGGGCGTGGGCCTTAGTTCTATAGGTGGACGCCTTTTCGGAATATCGTTATAAAAGTGGACCAGGGTTGACTCTAGAATGCGTTTGTACAATATGGGTATCAAACGAAAGGTGTTAATGAGTATTGTAAAAGGGAGTGGGCCTTAGTTCTGTAGGTGGATGCCTTTTCGAGATATCGCCATAAACGTGGACCAGGGGTGACTCTGGAATTTGTTTGTACGATATGGGTATCAAACGAAAGGTGTTAATGAGTATTTTGAAAAGGGGTGGGCCTTAGTTCTATATGTGGACGCCTTTTCGAGATATCGCCATAAACGTGGACCAGGGGTGACTAGAATTTGTTTGTACGATATGGGTATCAAATGAAAGGTGTTAATGAGTATTTTGAAAAGGAGTGGGGCTTAGTTCTATATGTGGACAAATTTTCGAGATATCGCTAGAATTTGACTCTAGAATTTGTTTGTACAATATGGATATCAAATGAAAGGTGTTAATGAGTATTTTAAAAGCGTGTGACCTTAGTTCTATAGGTGGACGCCTTTTCGAGATATCGCCATAAAGGTGGACCAGGGGTGACTCTAGAATTTTTTTTGTACGATATGGGTATCAAATGAAAGTTGTTAATGAGTATTTTAAAAAAGAGTGGGTCTTAGTTCTATATGTGGACGCCTTTTCGAGATATCGCCATAAACGTGGACCAGGGGTGACTCTAGAATGTGTTTGTACGATATGGGTATCAAATTAAAGGTATTAATGAGGGTTTTAAAAGGGAGTGGCCCTTAGTTGTATGTGTGAAGGCGTTTTCGAGATATCGACCAAAATGTGGACCAGGGTGATCCAGAACATCATCTGTCGGGTACCGCTAATTTATTTATATATGTAATACCACGAACAGTATTCCTTCCAAGATTCCAAGGGCTTTTGATTTCGCCCTGCAAAACTTTTTCATTTTCTTCTACTTAATATGGTAGGTGTCACACCCATTTTACCAAGTTTTTTTCTAAAGTTATATTTTGTGTTAATAGACCAATACAATTACCATGTTTCATCCCTTTTTTCGTATTTGGTATATAATTATGGCTTTTTTTTCATTTTTCGTAATTTTCGATATCAAAAAAGTGGGCGTGGTCATAGTCGGATTTCGGCCATTTTTTTACACCAATACAAAGTGAGTTAGATAAGTACGTGAACTGAGTTTAGTAAAGATATATCGATTTTTGCTCAAGTTATCGTGTTAACGGCCGAGCGGAAGGACAGACGGTCGACTGTGTATAAAAACTGGGCGTGGCTTCAACCGATTTCGCCCTTTTTCACAGAAAACAGTTATCGTCCTAGAATCTAAGTCTTTACCAAATTTCACAAGGATTGGTAAATTTTTGTTCGACTTATGGCATTAAAATTATCCTAGACAAATTAAATGAAAAAGGGCGGAGCCACGCCCATTTTGAAATTTTCTTTTATTTTTGTAATTTGTTGCACCATATCATTACTGGAGTTGATTGTTGACATAATTTACTTCTATACTGTAAAGATATTAACTTTTCTTTTAAAATTTGAATTAAAAAAATTTTTTTTAAAAAAGTGGGCGTGGTCGTTCTCCGATTTTTCTAATTTTTATTAAGCAGACATATAGTAATAAGAGTAACCTTCCTGCCAAATTTCATCATGATATCTTCAACGACTGCCAAATTACAGCTTGCAAAACTTCTAAATTACCTTCTTTTAAAAGTGGGCGGTGCCACGCCCATTGTCCAAAATTTTACTAGTTTTCTATTCTGCGTCATAAGTTCAACTCACCCACCAAGTTTCATCGCTTAATCCATATTTGGTAATGAATTATCGCACTAGGATACTTTTAATGCCATTTCTGTGAAAAAGGGCGAAATCGGTTGAAGCCACGTCCAGTTTTTATAAACAGTCGACCGTCTGTCCTTCCGCTCGGCCGTTAACACGATAACTTGAGCGAAAATCGATATATCTTTACTAAACTCAGTTCACGTATTTATCTGAACTCACTTTGTATTGGTGTAAAAAATGGCCGAAATCCGACTATGACCACGCCCACTTTTTCGATATCGAAAGTTACGAAAAATGAAAAAAATGCTATAATTCTATACCAAATACGAAAAAAGGGATGAAACATGGTAATTGGATTAGTTTGTGACTCAAAATAGTACTTTAGAAAAAAACTTTGGAAAATGGGTGTAACACTTACCATATTAAGAGGAAAAAATGAAAAAGTTCTGCACGGCGAAATCAAAAGGCTTTGGAATCTTGGCAGGAATACTGTTCTGTTCGTGCTATGACATATATAAATAAATTAGCGGTACCCGACAGATGATGTTCTGGGTCACCCTGGTCCACATTTTGGTCGATATCTCGAAAACGCCTTCACATATACAACTACCACCACTCCCTTTTAAAACCCTCATTAATATCTTTAATTTGATACCCATATCGCACAAACACATTATAGAGTCATCCCTGGTCCACCTTTATGGCGATATCTCGAAAATACGTCCACCTATAGAACTAAGGCCCACTCCTTTTTAAAATACTCATTATCACCTTTCGTGTGATACCCATATTGTAGAAACGCATTCTAGAGTCAACCCTGGTCCACCTTTGTAACGATATCTCGAACTATAGAACTAAGGCCCACGCACTTTTAAAATACTCTTTAATACCTTCCATTTGATACCCATGTCAACAAACACATTCCAGGGTTACCCTAGGTTCATTTTCCTAAATGGTGATTTTCCCTTATTTTGTCTCCAAAGCTCTCAGCTGAGTATGTAATGTTCGGTTACACCCGAACTTAGCCTTCCTTACTTGTTGAAATAACTTTTGAACGGTTAGAAAGAGTTAAATTTCGCAATTAGGTTCTTATAACTGGCAGTGATGCGCATTCGTTGATCGACAATATCGGACCAATTTTCGACATCAACAATAAACGGTCTAGACAGTCCTAAATTAGTCATGAACCAATTAACAGATCCCGCATTAAAAAATGAGAGAGCAAAAAATCATAGTTGGCTGGAAATAAATTTTCTCGGCGTGACGTCACGCTTTTGACAACATGTTTCATTGCTGACGCAGTGTTCAGACTTTATTCCAATCGGATTATTTTGCTCCACTCTTACCTCCTACTACATTTTTTATCTCAAAGGTTTATGTGAGTGAGTTGAAAACTAAATAATATCTTGGTTGAAGTTTTCTTTGCATACGTTTGAAAACCTATTGTTTACAAGTGCCGATTATGAAATGACGCGAATTCGTTGTTCGTGCCTTAAAAGACATATTTGTTCACATTTTACTCACAGTTTTTGTTCTTTTTTCGTACAGAATGAGAATAGAAGGAGTAAAATGTAAGCAAACACGTAAGGAAGGCTAAGTTCGGGTGTAACCGAACATTACATACTCAGTTGAGAGCTGTGGAGACAAAGTAAGGGAAAATCACCATGTTGTAAAAAGAACCTAGGGTAACCCTGGAATGTGTTTGAATGACATGTGTATCAAATGGAAGGTATTAAAGAGTATTTTAAGAGGAAGTGGGCCACAGTTCTATAGATGGACGCCATTTAGGGATATCGCCATAAAGGTGGACCAGGCCTGACTCTAGAATTTGTTTGTACGATATGGGTATCAAATGAAATGTATTAATGATAATTTTAAAAGGGAATGGGCCTAAGTTCTATAGGTTGACGCCTTTTCGAGATATCGCCATAAAGGTGGACCAGGGGTGACTCTAGAATTTATTTTGTACGATATGGGTATCAAATGAAAGGTATTAATGAGTATTTTAAAAGGGGTGGGCCTAAGTTCTATAGATGGACGCCGTTTCGAGATATCGCCATAAAGATGGACCAGGGGTGACTCTAGAATTTGTTTGTACGATATCAGTATCAAATGAAAGGTGTTAATGAGTATTTTAAGAGGGCGTGGGCCATAGTTCTATATGTGGACGCCTTTTCGAGATATCGCCATAAAGGTGGACCAGGGGTGACTCTAGAATTTGTTTGTACTATATGGGTATCACATGAAAGGTGTTAATGAGTATTTTAAAAGGGCGTGGGCCTTAGTTCTATAGGTGGACGCCTTTTCGGAATATCGTTATAAAAGTGGACCAGGGGTGACTCTATAATGCGTTTGTACAATATGGGTATCAAACGAAAGGTGTTAATGAGTATTTTAAAAGGGCGTGGGCCTTAGTTCTATAGGTGGACGCCTTTTCGAAATATCGCCATAAAGGTGGACCAGGGGTGACTCTAGAATTTGTTTGTACGATATGGGTATCAAATGAAAGGTGTTAATAAGTGTTTTAAAAGGGAGTGGGTCTTAGTTTTATAGGTGGACGCCTTTTCGGAATATCGTTATAAAAGTGGACCAGGGGTGACTCTAGAATGCGTTTGTACAATATGGGTATCAAATGAAAGGTGTTAATGAGTATTTTAAAAGGGCGTGGGCCTTAGTTCTATAGGTGGACGCCTTTTCGGAATATCGTTATAAAAGTGGACCAGGGTTGACTCTAGAATGCGTTTGTACAATATGGGTATCAAATGAAAGGTGTTAATAAGTGTTTTAAAAGGGAGTGGGTCTTAGTTTTATAGGTGGACGCCTTTTCGGAATATCGTTATAAAAGTGGACCAGGGGTGACTCTAGAATGCGTTTGTACAATATGGGTATCAAATGAAAGGTGTTAATGAGTATTTTAAAAGGGCGTGGGCCTTAGTTCTATAGGTGGACGCCTTTTCGAAATATCGCCATAAAGGTGGACCAGGGGTGACTCTAGAATTTGTTTGTACGATATGGGTATCAAATGAAAGGTGGTAATGAGTATTTTAAGAGGGCGTGGGCCTTAGTTCTATATGTGGACGCCTTTTCGAGATATCGCCATAAAGGTGGACCAGGGGTGACTCTAGAATTTGTTTGTACTATATGGGTATCAAATGAAAGGTGTTAATGAGTATTTTGAAAGGGAGTGGGCCTTAGTTCTATAGGTGGACGCCTTTTCGAAATATCGCCATAAGGGTGGACCAGGGGTGACTCTAGAATTTGTTTGTACGATATGGGTATCAAATGAAAGGTGTTAATGTGTATTTTGATAAGGAGTGGGCCTTAGTTCTATATGTGGACGCCCTTTCGAGATATCGCCATAAACGTGGACCAGGGGTGACTCTAGAATTTGTTTGTACTATATGGGTATCACATGAAAGGTGTTAATGAGTATTTTAAAAGGGCGTGGGCCTTAGTTCTATAGGTGGACGCCTTTTCGGAATATCGTTATAAAAGTGGACCAGGGGTGACTCTATAATGCGTTTGTACAATATGGGTATCAAACGAAAGGTGTTAATGAGTATTTTAAAAGGGCGTGGGCCTTAGTTCTATAGGTGGACGCCTTTTCGGAATATCGTTATAAAAGTGGACCAGGGTTGACTCTAGAATGCGTTTGTACAATATGGGTATCAAACGAAAGGTGTTAATGAGTATTTTAAAAGGGAGTGGGCCTTAGTTCTGTAGGTGGATGCCTTTTCGAGATATCGCCATAAACGTGGACCAGGGGTGACTCTGGAATTTGTTTGTACGATATGGGTATCAAACGAAAGGTGTTAATGAGTATTTTGAAAAGGGGTGGGCCTTAGTTCTATATGTGGACGCCTTTTCGAGATATCGCCATAAACGTGGACCAGGGGTGACTCTAGAATTTGTTTGTACGATATGGGTATCAAATGAAAGGTGTTAATGAGTATTTTGAAAAGGAGTGGGGCTTAGTTCTATATGTGGACGAATTTTCGAGATATCGCTAGAATTTGACTCTAGAATTTGTTTGTACAATATGGGTATCAAATGAAAGGTGTTAATGAGTATTTTAAAAGCGTGTGACCTTAGTTCTATAGGTGGACGCCTTTTCGAGATATCGCCATAAAGGTGGACCAGGGGTGACTCTAGAATTTTTTTTGTACGATATGGGTATCAAATGAAAGTTGTTAATGAGTATTTTAAAAAAGAGTGGGTCTTAGTTCTATATGTGGACGCCTTTTCGAGATATCGCCATAAACGTGGACCAGGGGTGACTCTAGAATGTGTTTGTACGATATGGGTATCAAATTAAAGGTATTAATGAGGGTTTTAAAAGGGAGTGGCCCTTAGTTGTATGTGTGAAGGCGTTTTCGAGATATCGACCAAAATGTGGACCAGGGTGATCCAGAACATCATCTGTCGGGTACCGCTAATTTATTTATATATGTAATACCACGAACAGTATTCCTTCCAAGATTCCAAGGGCTTTTGATTTCGCCCTGCAAAACTTTTTCATTTTCTTCTACTTAATATGGTAGGTGTCACACCCATTTTACCAAGTTTTTTTCTAAAGTTATATTTTGTGTTAATAGACCAATACAATTACCATGTTTCATCCCTTTTTTCGTATTTGGTATATAATTATGGCTTTTTTTCATTTTTCGTAATTTTCGATATCGAAAAAGTGGGCGTGGTCATAGTCGGATTTCGGCCATTTTTTTACACCAATACAAAGTGAGTTAGATAAGTACGTGAACTGAGTTTAGTAAAGATATATCGATTTTTGCTCAAGTTATCGTGTTAACGGCCGAGCGGAAGGACAGACGGTCGACTGTGTATAAAAACTGGGCGTGGCTTCAACCGATTTCGCCCTTTTTCACAGAAAACAGTTATCGTCCTAGAATCTAAGTCTTTACCAAATTTCACAAGGATTGGTAAATTTTTGTTCGACTTATGGCATTAAAATTATCCTAGACAAATTAAATGAAAAAGGGCGGAGCCACGCCCATTTTGAAATTTTCTTTTATTTTTGTAATTTGTTGCACCATATCATTACTGGAGTTGATTGTTGACATAATTTACTTCTATACTGTAAAGATATTAACTTTTCTTTTAAAATTTGAATTAAAAAAACTTTTTTTAAAAATGTGGGCGTGGTCGTTCTCCGATTTTTCTAATTTTTATTAAGCAGACATATAGTAATAAGAGTAACGTTCCTGCCAAATTTCATCATGATATCTTCAACGACTGCCAAATTACAGCTTGCAAAACTTCTAAATTACCTTCTTTTAAAAGTGGGCGGTGCCACGCCCATTGTCCAAAATTTTACTAGTTTTCTATTCTGCGTCATAAGTTCAACTCACCCACCAAGTTTCATCGCTTAATCCATATTTGGTAATGAATTATCGCACTAGGATACTTTTAATGCCATTTCTGTGAAAAAGGGCGAAATCGGTTGAAGCCACGTCCAGTTTTTATAAACAGTCGACCGTCTGTCCTTCCGCTCGGCCGTTAACACGATAACTTGAGCGAAAATCGATATATCTTTACTAAACTCAGTTCACGTATTTATCTGAACTCACTTTGTATTGGTGTAAAAAATGGCCGAAATCCGACTATGACCACGCCCACTTTTTCGATATCGAAAGTTACGAAAAATGAAAAAAATGCTATAATTCTATACCAAATACGAAAAAAGGGATGAAACATGGTAATTGGATTAGTTTGTGACTCAAAATAGTACTTTAGAAAAAAACTTTGGAAAATGGGTGTAACACTTACCATATTAAGAGGAAAAAATGAAAAAGTTCTGCACGGCGAAATCAAAAGGCTTTGGAATCTTGGCAGGAATACTGTTCTGTTCGTGCTATGACATATATAAATAAATTAGCGGTACCCGACAGATGATGTTCTGGGTCACCCTGGTCCACATTTTGGTCGATATCTCGAAAACGCCTTCACATATACAACTACCACCACTCCCTTTTAAAACCCTCATTAATATCTTTAATTTGATACCCATATCGCACAAACACATTATAGAGTCATCCCTGGTCCACCTTTATGGCGATATCTCGAAAATACGTCCACCTATAGAACTAAGGCCCACTCCTTTTTAAAATACTCATTATCACCTTTCGTGTGATACCCATATTGTAGAAACGCATTCTAGAGTCAACCCTGGTCCACCTTTGTAACGATATCTCGAACTATAGAACTAAGGCCCACGCACTTTTAAAATACTCTTTAATACCTTCCATTTGATACCCATGTCAACAAACACATTCCAGGGTTACCCTAGGTTCATTTTCCTAAATGGTGATTTTCCCTTATTTTGTCTCCAAAGCTCTCAGCTGAGTATGTAATGTTCGGTTACACCCGAACTTAGCCTTCCTTACTTGTTGAAATAACTTTTGAACGGTTAGAAAGAGTTAAATTTCGCAATTAGGTTCTTATAACTGGCAGTGATGCGCATTCGTTGATCGACAATATCGGACCAATTTTCGACATCAACAATAAACGGTCTAGACAGTCCTAAATTAGTCATGAACCAATTAACAGATCCCGCATTAAAAAATGAGAGAGCAAAAAATCATAGTTGGCTGGAAATAAATTTTCTCGGCGTGACGTCACGCTTTTGACAACATGTTTCATTGCTGACGCAGTGTTCAGACTTTATTCCAATCGGATTATTTTGCTCCACTCTTACCTCCTACTACATTTTTTATCTCAAAGGTTTATGTGAGTGAGTTGAAAACTAAATAATATCTTGGTTGAAGTTTTCTTTGCATACGTTTGAAAACCTATTGTTTACAAGTGCCGATTATGAAATGACGCGAATTCGTTGTTCGTGCCTTAAAAGACATATTTGTTCACATTTTACTCACAGTTTTTGTTCTTTTTTCGTACAGAATGAGAATAGAAGGAGTAAAATGTAAGCAAACACGTAAGGAAGGCTAAGTTCGGGTGTAACCGAACATTACATACTCAGTTGAGAGCTGTGGAGACAAAGTAAGGGAAAATCACCATGTTGTAAAAAGAACCTAGGGTAACCCTGGAATGTGTTTGAATGACATGTGTATCAAATGGAAGGTATTAAAGAGTATTTTAAGAGGAAGTGGGCCACAGTTCTATAGATGGACGCCATTTAGGGATATCGCCATAAAGGTGGACCAGGCCTGACTCTAGAATTTGTTTGTACGATATGGGTATCAAATGAAATGTATTAATGATAATTTTAAAAGGGAATGGGCCTAAGTTCTATAGGTTGACGCCTTTTCGAGATATCGCCATAAAGGTGGACCAGGGGTGACTCTAGAATTTATTTTGTACGATATGGGTATCAAATGAAAGGTATTAATGAGTATTTTAAAAGGGGTGGGCCTAAGTTCTATAGATGGACGCCGTTTCGAGATATCGCCATAAAGATGGACCAGGGGTGACTCTAGAATTTGTTTGTACGATATCAGTATCAAATGAAAGGTGTTAATGAGTATTTTAAGAGGGCGTGGGCCATAGTTCTATATGTGGACGCCTTTTCGAGATATCGCCATAAAGGTGGACCAGGGGTGACTCTAGAATTTGTTTGTACTATATGGGTATCACATGAAAGGTGTTAATGAGTATTTTAAAAGGGCGTGGGCCTTAGTTCTATAGGTGGACGCCTTTTCGGAATATCGTTATAAAAGTGGACCAGGGGTGACTCTATAATGCGTTTGTACAATATGGGTATCAAACGAAAGGTGTTAATGAGTATTTTAAAAGGGCGTGGGCCTTAGTTCTATAGGTGGACGCCTTTTCGAAATATCGCCATAAAGGTGGACCAGGGGTGACTCTAGAATTTGTTTGTACGATATGGGTATCAAATGAAAGGTGTTAATAAGTGTTTTAAAAGGGAGTGGGTCTTAGTTTTATAGGTGGACGCCTTTTCGGAATATCGTTATAAAAGTGGACCAGGGGTGACTCTAGAATGCGTTTGTACAATATGGGTATCAAATGAAAGGTGTTAATGAGTATTTTAAAAGGGCGTGGGCCTTAGTTCTATAGGTGGACGCCTTTTCGGAATATCGTTATAAAAGTGGACCAGGGTTGACTCTAGAATGCGTTTGTACAATATGGGTATCAAATGAAAGGTGTTAATAAGTGTTTTAAAAGGGAGTGGGTCTTAGTTTTATAGGTGGACGCCTTTTCGGAATATCGTTATAAAAGTGGACCAGGGGTGACTCTAGAATGCGTTTGTACAATATGGGTATCAAATGAAAGGTGTTAATGAGTATTTTAAAAGGGCGTGGGCCTTAGTTCTATAGGTGGACGCCTTTTCGAAATATCGCCATAAAGGTGGACCAGGGATGACTCTAGAATTTGTTTGTACGATATGGGTATCAAATGAAAGGTGGTAATGAGTATTTTAAGAGGGCGTGGGCCTTAGTTCTATATGTGGACGCCTTTTCGAGATATCGCCATAAAGGTGGACCAGGGGTGACTCTAGAATTTGTTTGTACTATATGGGTATCAAATGAAAGGTGTTAATGAGTATTTTGAAAGGGAGTGGGCCTTAGTTCTATAGGTGGACGCCTTTTCGAAATATCGCCATAAGGGTGGACCAGGGGTGACTCTAGAATTTGTTTGTACGATATGGGTATCAAATGAAAGGTGTTAATGAGTATTTTGATAAGGAGTGGGCCTTAGTTCTATATGTGGACGCCCTTTCGAGATATCGCCATAAACGTGGACCAGGGGTGACTCTAGAATTTGTTTGTACTATATGGGTATCACATGAAAGGTGTTAATGAGTATTTTAAAAGGGCGTGGGCCTTAGTTCTATAGGTGGACGCCTTTTCGGAATATCGTTATAAAAGTGGACCAGGGGTGACTCTATAATGCGTTTGTACAATATGGGTATCAAACGAAAGGTGTTAATGAGTATTTTAAAAGGGCGTGGGCCTTAGTTCTATAGGTGGACGCCTTTTCGGAATATCGTTATAAAAGTGGACCAGGGTTGACTCTAGAATGCGTTTGTACAATATGGGTATCAAACGAAAGGTGTTAATGAGTATTTTAAAAGGGAGTGGGCCTTAGTTCTGTAGGTGGATGCCTTTTCGAGATATCGCCATAAACGTGGACCAGGGGTGACTCTGGAATTTGTTTGTACGATATGGGTATCAAACGAAAGGTGTTAATGAGTATTTTGAAAAGGGGTGGGCCTTAGTTCTATATGTGGACGCCTTTTCGAGATATCGCCATAAACGTGGACCAGGGGTGACTCTAGAATTTGTTTGTACGATATCGGTATCAAATGAAAGGTGTTAATGAGTATTTTGAAAAGGAGTGGGGCTTAGTTCTATATGTGGACGAATTTTCGAGATATCGCTAGAATTTGACTCTAGAATTTGTTTGTACAATATGGGTATCAAATGAAAGGTGTTAATGAGTATTTTAAAAGCGTGTGACCTTAGTTCTATAGGTGGACGCCTTTTCGAGATATCGCCATAAAGGTGGACCAGGGGTGACTCTAGAATTTTTTTTGTACGATATGGGTATCAAATGAAAGTTGTTAATGAGTATTTTAAAAAAGAGTGGGTCTTAGTTCTATATGTGGACGCCTTTTCGAGATATCGCCATAAACGTGGACCAGGGGTGACTCTAGAATGTGTTTGTACGATATGGGTATCAAATTAAAGGTATTAATGAGGGTTTTAAAAGGGAGTGGCCCTTAGTTGTATGTGTGAAGGCGTTTTCGAGATATCGACCAAAATGTGGACCAGGGTGATCCAGAACATCATCTGTCGGGTACCGCTAATTTATTTATATATGTAATACCACGAACAGTATTCCTTCCAAGATTCCAAGGGCTTTTGATTTCGCCCTGCAAAACTTTTTCATTTTCTTCTACTTAATATGGTAGGTGCCACACCCATTTTACCAAGTTTTTTTCTAAAGTTATATTTTGTGTTAATAGACCAATACAATTACCATGTTTCATCCCTTTTTTCGTATTTGGTATATAATTATGGCTTTTTTTTCATTTTTCGTAATTTTCGATATCGAAAAAGTGGGCGTGGTCATAGTCGGATTTCGGCCATTTTTTTACACCAATACAAAGTGAGTTAGATAAGTACGTGAACTGAGTTTAGTAAAGATATATCGATTTTTGCTCAAGTTATCGTGTTAACGGCCGAGCGGAAGGACAGACGGTCGACTGTGTATAAAAACTGGGCGTGGCTTCAACCGATTTCGCCCTTTTTCACAGAAAACAGTTATCGTCCTAGAATCTAAGTCTTTACCAAATTTCACAAGGATTGGTAAATTTTTGTTCGACTTATGGCATTAAAATTATCCTAGACAAATTAAATGAAAAAGGGCGGAGCCACGCCCATTTTGAAATTTTCTTTTATTTTTGTAATTTGTTGCACCATATCATTACTGGAGTTGATTGTTGACATAATTTACTTCTATACTGTAAAGATATTAACTTTTCTTTTAAAATTTGAATTAAAAAAATTTTTTTTAAAAATGTGGGCGTGGTCGTTCTCCGATTTTTCTAATTTTTATTAAGCAGACATATAGTAATAAGAGTAACGTTCCTGCCAAATTTCATCATGATATCTTCAACGACTGCCAAATTACAGCTTGCAAAACTTCTAAATTACCTTCTTTTAAAAGTGGGCGGTGCCACGCCCATTGTCCAAAATTTTACTAGTTTTCTATTCTGCGTCATAAGTTCAACTCACCCACCAAGTTTCATCGCTTAATCCATATTTGGTAATGAATTATCGCACTTTTTCGATTTTTCGAAATTTTCGATATCGAAAAAGTGGGC